>NC_136527.1:65954518-66379518 GCF_053919585.1 Euprymna scolopes | reverse complement strand
AACATGAGAGTGTAGTCGGCTTTAGTTCACTGGTGCCTTATTTCTTTTTCTTCTTTATCTCTTTAGGTCGGGTGGGAGAATCTGTCCGTGCGTTCACTGATGCAGCAGGGCGAATGTCCTCTTCCCTCCTTTTTGGTCCCCTCATTTTATAGTGGCAAACTGGCTCCCAGCGACTGTGATATTTGAGGTGTTTATTTTAGGCGCGGAGCTCTGCCATTGGTCGATAATTATTTTGTGGTTATCTTATTTTTTTTCTTCCCAAGCAGAAGCGATGCGTGGAGCCATGTGCAAAAGACGATTTTTCATTTTGTCTCTCATGGTGGATGCGTTAACATCCGTTTGGCTACCAATTCTCACCATGTTCCCAGAGTAAGGATATCATATTTGAACAAATGCTAAACAAAATGGGCAGTCAAGTTTTAGAGAAACGACGTCATTTCCGGTGTAATGACTCGGTAGTTACCAACTGATACTAAAATCCATTGTTTGCTTTTTGAAACATAGCAATTGTATTTTGTTCTTTTTATCGGTACATATTTTCATTCATAATTTTTTCTACCTTATCATTTGTTATGATTCTTGGATATTTCACTATTTGAGATGCGATAATCTCATAGATATCATTTTTTTTAAACATGTAAATAAGTTTTTTTTTTCGGTATTACAGTGAAGAAACAGATCGAACCATATTTGTGAGAAGTAAAAACTATCGCAATTATAAACGTTATGACGTCATTTCCAGTGACATAAGTCAGCATTTTTTCAAAATGTACTTAAAATACATTATTAATAAATACATGTCTGTTTTACAGAACGTATGCATGCGTAGAAGAATGAAATTGTACGGCACTTGCTAAGTTGTGATTTCTTTCAATTTTAAACCCTCTAGCAATTATTTTAATTGACTGAATACCTGTAATAAAATTCTGCACCAAAAATACAATCTTTTGAGCTACTTCACGCCGTTCAGTGAGCTTCCATCTGAGAGCAGATACAAAAAATGGAGACAGACACACACACACACAGAAAGGCAGATATAGTGAGATTTATATATTAGATTACTATTTTTATTATAACTATTACCATTATTATTATTGCCTCACAAGGAGCTTTCACATAGGTCTTCAGAGATCTTTCCCTAAAAACAGTCTGTGTTGTTCCCTGGAAGCTGAGTGACAACAAGTCTCCCCAGGTTTCCAGTACTCTCGACCTCTTTCGATAATATTTGCAAATAAATTTGCATTATTGCAGCAGTTGCTTGCCATTGATTTTTCGTTGGCGGCAGCTAGTGGTCTTTGCAGGAATTTGCGTGGGAATAAACCTCCCCAAGGTCTCAGTTCTCTTTGCACTTATTTGGCTGAGGTCTGGTCAGTTTATCGGTCTTTCCTTCCTCCTTGGCTCTACATGGTTATTTGGCCTCGCTCTTTTTTTGGGGGGGGGGGTTAGTGATGTGGCAATTGGGTTAGAGTTGGGTTAGAGACCTTATAGATATGTGATTTCAGTGTTCTGTTTTAATAATTTTTTTCCGTGTCTCTCGCTGCTATGATTATTCTTTCGGTGTTTTGCCTTAAGTATTTTTCTAGTTCTTTTTTGCTGTCATTTATACAGTCTCCTATATTAACCAGTTCCCTCCCACCGTCTTTTCTTTTTATGTAGAGTCAGTCAACATTGTCCTTCGGATGTAATGCGTTGTGCATGGTCATGAGTTTCCTGGTCTTCTGATCGAGCTGTCACAGTTCTTTAGTCCACCCAGAGTATCTTACTCGTGATACTACCCATGTATTTTGCCTTCTATTAAGTTTCTGCTATATAATTTGATTTTGAGAAGTTTTCTTGTTCTCCTGAGGTATTCCTTTCCACTTCTCTCTTTCATTTCTGTTGTGCTTTGATGGTGTCTGCTTCCACTACTCCTAGGTATTTATAGGCGTCTTGTTCCCCTGGTGTCATCATCTCCATTTGGTTGGGTAGCTCCATGCCTTCTGGTGTCTCTAGTTTGCCCTTTTTATAACTAGTAGTGCCACGTTTCCATACTCTATTTGGATATCCTGCCTAAAGATCCTGGTGGTATTTATTAATGTCTCTAGTTCATTTTTGGTCCTTGCAAAAAGCTTCAGATCGTCCATGTACATCAGGTGGTTCAGAATCTGGCTTGGCACTTTCTCAATTTATTGTTCAGGGGCATCATGGCTATGATGAACAGTAATGGTGATAGTGAATCTCCTTGGAAGATACCTCTTTGTATGTTGATTTCTGTTATGTGTTGTCCATCAGCTGTCAGTGCCAGTCTCCATGTTTTCATCGCATTTTCAATCACGTCATACGCGTTTTTGTACTCGATCCATGCCATGGCTAAATTCTTTCTCCGTTTTTTTTTTTTTTTTACCTCCTTTAGAATCTTTTGATCTATGTATAGCAGATAATGTGTTCCTCTCTTTCCATTCTGGCATCCTTTCTCTTCCTCTGGGAGAAGTCCACAATTATTCAGGGAGTGGTAGTTGTGCTGTCAGTATTTTCCACATTGTGTGTAAGCATGTGATAGCCCTATAGTTGCTGTGGGGCGGTTCCTTTCTCTGTGTCTTCTGTATCAGCGTGGTTCTTTTGTCATCCAATCTGGCACGTTTGTTTCCTGTATACATCTTCTGATGTTTTGGGCTAGTCTTTCATGTAGTGCGGTAAATCTTTTGAATCAGTATGCATGTATTCCTTCATGTCCTCGTGCTCTCCAGTTTGTCATTTTTCCTATGTTTTTTTTTTAGGGTTTCCTTGCTGATTTCATTCACTGTTCCTTCTTCGATTTGTTGTAACTCTTCTTTCATATCTTTCAGCCATTCGGCATTTCTGGTGTGTTCCTGTCATTCTTCCCATATCTTACCCCAATAGAGTTTTGTTTTTGTTGGGTTTAGTCGTTCCATTTTTGTTTCTCCTCCGTTCAACATTATTGATTAATTACTCTCTTACAATAATGTTCAGATAAATCCCGTGCAAAACCCCATTAGAATAAATTCTAGTAAATAATTGACATTTCAAAAAATTGTTACGGATGGCCGACTGATATACCTGTAAGCGCTCGGATGTCAGCCACTATCTATGCCGACGTATCGAATTTGGAGCATGTTTAGTAATTCTTAACGCTAAGTGTTGGATACTACACCCTCCGTAATAATACGCGTTCTGATCATGAAAAATAAGTAATATAATATTGATTCGATGGGTAACATCCTGGCTTTAATTGCTTTCAAATGTTTTGTTTTCAGTGTTTTAAAATTTCAAGTTCTGTTCGCATTGTTCAGATTTGTATTTATATCATCTCAGTCTCCTTTTCCTTTGTTGCTATTTTTTGATTAAGATCTTCTTGTTTCTTGTTTAGCCTCTCCCCACTGGACACATTTCCAATTTTCTCCAGGTCGCTTTCTTCCTGTTTATTGCTTTGGCTTCTTTTTTATGTTTGTTGATTTTCGTTTCTAACCTCATTTCCCATCCAGGTTTTGTCGGTCCATCATTCTCTTGGCGTCTTTCTGTTTTGAACTTCATATTATTTTGGCGCCTGCGTAGATTAAACTGTTTAGGTTAGTGATTGTGTCTGTTGTGATGTGTGGGAGGAGCTTGTTAACCTTGTCTGTTTTTAATTTCTCTGCTCTTGGTTCTTTAATGATGGGGCATTGTTTTTTTCCTCGTTCATAAACTGTATTATTTTTTCCATTTCTTCTGCTTCACATTCTGTTAGCTCTGTTTCATTGTTCTCGATTTCCTAGTTTGTAGAGTCCTGTCTTTGCAGAGCCTCTGCTTGTGCTGTTTCTACTTGTGGGGCTTTTACACGTGTGGTACCAGTGGGGGGCGGGGAGGTTTCATGATCAATTTCATTATTTATTTTTCGCTGTATTTCCATTAGTTCCAGTTTTGAGAGCCAGCCTCTCTTGAGTATCAGTTTTGCTTGATCCGCAATTTTTTGTTCTGTCACTGCACATGTCCATAGCTCTTTCATTTGTTTCCAATAACATCCATATCTATATTTAGGATTGCTTCTATGATAACGTTCCATTATGAGTCTATTTTCCTTCAGTGTCCATTTCTTCCTTCGCATTTTTCTTTTTTGTTTGTTATTTTGGCTGTGCTGTGTTTGATCGGTATCATTTTTGTCTGTGAAATTAGTGATTATACTTACCTGTTCATTGTCCGTGATATCTGTGTTTCTGAAATTAGAAAGTGGGCCAACATTTGCAGGATGACGACTGGGTCTCCCATGTTGGCTACCGAGGGAGCACATGCCGATCATGGCACACAGATCTTTCTTCTGAGTCCCATGTGTAGGGGAATAAATAAGAGCACCGGATTACCGGTGTAGGGTAAGGAGTGAGGTCCCTTGAAAAAAGAAGAGGAGAGTCCGTACACATGAGGCACGGACGCAAAAAGTTCTTCTCCTAAAAGACAATGTTGGACAGGCAGAGTACAACTCTAGAATACAGTCCTCACTCCTCCCGTAAACCCGACTATTGAAGTGAGTAATCTTTTTACCTTAATGTTCTGAATTGCAGTGTTGTCATGTTTGCATGTTTGTTAATAAATTCTTGTCGTTTATACTTGTTGTACGTTTAGTAATTATTAAAGCTGGTCGGTAGTTTTGGGACTTGGAAGAACCTGAACCCGACCCAACAGTGGTGACCCCAACTAGCAACATAGAATACGCAAAGCAACGTGTTTTTATGTTTTAATAACAAAAGGAAAATGCGTAAAATTAAAGTTTATTTTTAAATAAAAATAATCCATAACATGAATCCCGGCGTCAGAGTGGTTAAAAATAAATAAACAAAACATTTACGTACGTAAGTTAAAAATAAAAAAATAAAAAAATAATGACTAGTTACGTTTTTGTGCCGAGATTTATTTTATACAAGTATCGTTACCCTTTCATCGGGATATTCACATTTTTCTTGCACAACAAATATGGCCGACCGCGTCTTCTTCAATTTGCACGCGGTGCCAGTCTCATGATTGGCTGATGTGAACACTACGTCACACTTCGTCTTCCTCTTGCTCTGTCCCTACTATTACTACTATACGGTGTCATCTAGCTAACTGTCGCTATAAATAAATAAATAAGATAAAAATAAATAATAATAATAATAATAATAATAATAATAATAATAATAAAAATCATAAATAAATGTGAAATGGCGTCGCCCACATTCAGTCTGATTCCAACGGATGTACGGAATGACCCTGCTTTGTTTTTCGCACAGCTAGATTTATATTTTCGGCAGAAAACGATATCAGGACAGACTGAAAAGTTTTGCCATGTGGCGACTATATTACCTCAGGATATTATCGTCGAGGTGAGAGACCTAATTATATCTCCTCCCACGGAGAAACCATATGACACCCTACGAGAAAGAGTGACAACTGCTGTGTCAGTTTCAGCACACAGGCGAATCTCACAATTATTAGAACAGGAAACGATGGGGGATAGCACGCCGTCACAGTTTCTAAAGCGCCTGCAGAAGTTGGCTGAAGGGACAATGGACAATAATATTGTCAAACACATCTTCCTACAGCGCATACCAACCAAGTATAAGGTGGTAATAGCTGCACAAGATGAATCTATGCCAGTGGAACGAGTGGCTGAGATAGCCGACCATATTGCCGATATAATGTTGACACGGTCGTCAACAGTGGCTGGCGTTAAGACATCAGAGAAAGACGAGCTACTCTCCAAACTAATGGAGGGACAGACCAGATTGGAAGCTCGCATGAACAAAATGGCGGAGGACATCGCGAGACTTACCCTCAAGAATAAGCAAAGGTGGGGGGTGCGTGCAGCCACTCCAGAGAACGGAGGCAGGATAGGACCATTTGCTGGAAGCACAAGAGATTTGGGGAGAAGGCAAACTCCTGTATCCCACCGTGTAGTTACAAGAGTTTGGGAAAAGCTTAAACCGACAGAAGAATGCGGCATCAACTGTCGGTGCATCTCGTTCAGGCCGCCTATTGTATGTGGTGGACAAAAACTTGGGTACGTCCTTTTTGGTGGACAGCGGGGCACAGGTGTCTCTCATTCCTGCGACTGCAGCCGACAAGAAATCCCCTCCCTGTAAATTCACACTACGAGCTGTTAATGGCTCGTTAATACACACATATGGGGAGAAGTGTATGGACCTTAATTTAGGCCTGCATAGAACATTTACCCACATTTTTATAGTGGCGGATGTAGACAGTGCTATTTTAGGTACCGATTTTTTACAGGCGTTCGGTTTGATGGTGGATATAACAGGCCAGTGTCTGGAAGATCCAGAAACGCATCTCACAGCGTGTGGGGTAGTTAGGACTGGTACTCCATTGTGTCCAGCAGTGGCACATGCAAACCAGGATAACGATTTTCTGAGTCTCTTGAAGGAATACCCTTCAATTTCAGTGCCTTCTTTCCATAGGGACGTTTTGCCACACTCCACCACACACTATATCGAAACAAAG
Organism: Euprymna scolopes; assembly: GCF_053919585.1. Taxonomy (NCBI): domain Eukaryota; kingdom Metazoa; phylum Mollusca; class Cephalopoda; order Sepiida; family Sepiolidae; genus Euprymna; species Euprymna scolopes. The sequence goes on along the minus strand of NC_136527.1, from coordinate 66,373,053 downwards.
GGTCCGCCCGTTCATAGCAAAGCTAGGCGCTTAGCACCAGAAAAGGTAACAGCGGCCAAGACTGAATTTCAGCAAATGATGAAGTTAGGCATAGTTCGCCCTTCAAAGAGCGAATGGGCTTCACCTCTTCATCTTGTCAACAAAGGTGTTAACACATGGCGGGCATGTGGGGACTACAGAGCACTGAATGCAGTTACTAAACCAGATAGATACCCAGTACCACATGTCCAGGACGTGACAGCAGTGGCTCAAAATAACCGTTTTTTTACAAAATTGGATTTAATTCGAGCATATCATCAAATACCCGTGGAGCCCGAACACATTCCTAAAACGGCTATCATCACCCCATTCGGGATGTTCGAGTTCATGCGAGTTCCTTTTGGGTTGCGGAATCCAGCACAAACATTCCAACGGTTCATAGACCAGGTGTTGTCAGATTTGCCATTCGTCTGTGCATATATTGACGATGTACTTATTGCTAGCAAAACTAGAAAGGAACACATCGATCATGTGCGACAGGTCTTCAAACGTTTGAAGCAATATGGGATAGTCCTAAACCCATTAAAATGTGCTTTTGGTCAATCCGAAGTAATTTTTTTAGGACACCATATTTCAGAGGGGGAAATATCCCCATCACCAGAGATGGTCAAGTCCATTCAAAATTTCCCTATCCCTGCCACAATGAGGCAGCTGCGTCAATTCTTGGGGCTGATAAACTTTTATCGTAGGTTCTTATCTCACTGTGCACAAGTACTTTTACCATTGACAAGTTTGTTGAAAAATGTGAGGAAGTGTGACATTGTATTTTCAGAGCACGCGGTAGAAGCATTCAACAAGATCAAGGCTATGTTGCAGGAGACTGCAAAATTGTCTCACATCCAACCCGACCAGGAGCTGTGCCTAGCAGTGGATGCATCCGCAATTGGAATTGGAGCGATCCTACAACAAAAATGTGATGCGGACTGGAAACCTATTTCCTTTTTCTCAAAAAAATTAACAGAGACTGAGAAACGCTATAGTACATTTTCCAGAGAGCTGTTAGCTGCATTCTCCGCGATACGCCATTTCCGGCAGCTCTTGGAAGGTCAGCAGTTCCATATCCTCACGGACCACAAACCCCTGTTAGGCGCTTTACAGTCTTCCTCGGACAAATATTCTCCCAGAGAGATTCGCCAGATGGATTATATCCTTCAATTGACATCAGATATCCGGTACATCAAGGGAGCAGACAACATCCCAGCAGACACCTTATCGCGGGGAATTAATTCCTTCCTGTTGCAGCCGGCAATTGACGTCGACACCTTGTCTAAAGAACAACAGAAGGATGAACATTTACAAAATCTCCTGCAGAATAATCCAACTTCATTGAACCTAGTGACAATTACCAACCCTACCAGCCACACAAAAGTTGTGTGTGACACAAGCACAAACAAACTGTGGCCATACGTTCCAGCATCGCTACGCAAAGACATATTTAAGGCAGTACACGGTCTATCGCATCCAGGGGCCAATGCCTCTGTAAGGCTACTAACAGACCGATATGTCTGGCCGCGAATAAAAGCTGATACAAGAGCGTGGGCGAAAACGTGTGTGGAGTGTCAAAAAGCCAAGGTCGGTCGTCACACGCGGGCTCCTCTAGGCACGTTTCCAGTTCCAGATGAGAGATTTACGCACATTCATATCGACATCACCGAACCATTTCCGACATGTGAAGGTCAGTGCTATCTGCTGACATGTATCAACAGATTCTCACGATGGTTTGAAGCTCTACCGATGCCAGACATGATGGCATACACAACTGCCAGGACATTCCTTGCTGGCTGGGTGGCCAGATTCGGTGTACCACAAAATGTTACATCAGACAGAGGTCGACAGTTTGAGTCGGACCTTTTTCATAAACTTGCAAAACGTTTGGGCACCAAGAGTATACACACCACGGCTTATCACCCCCAGGCAAACGGCATGGTCGAGCGACTACATCGCAGTCTGAAAGCCTCCTTACGGGCACAGCTTATGGACAATACAAGGTGGTTAGAACATCTGCCACTAATATTGTTGGGACTGCGGACAACGGTGAAAAGAGATATGGAGTGCTCAGCAGCGGAGGCTCTATATGGAACCACATTGCGGTTGCCAGCGCAATATTTTTTTGAAGCACCAAAAAAAGTTATGGACATGACAGCGTTTGTCGACCGGCTAACAACAAAAATGGCCAAGATGGCATATTCTCCCTCAGGCTCGAATAGGAACATGGTCCCATATGTACCTAAGGGTTTAGAGACTTGCACGCACGCCTTTATCCATGATACGGAAAGGAGGCATTCCCTGCAACCTCCGTATCGTGGCCCCTTTAAGGTTGTGGAGAGACAAAATAAGTTTTTCAAGGTGCTTATCAAGAATGAGGAACAAAACATTTCGGTAGATAGGTTAAAACCCGCAGTACTGGAAGAGACATATCTGAAAGTATCACCCCCAAACGCCATGCCGGTAGATATGACGCTTCAGAAAGTAGAAAAGAAAAAGACACGGTCAGGTAGACATGTCAGATGGCCAGCACATTTAAAAAATTTTGTGACGGTTTAAATAAAATTAAAAATGTTGCCCATTTATTTCAGGTACTCCGTATTTTGGGGGGGGAGTACTGTAGGGGAATAAATAAGAGCACCAGATTACCGGTGTAGGGTAAGGAGTGAGGTCTCTTGAAAAAAGAAGAGGCGAGTCCGTACACATGAGGCACGGACGCAAAAAGTTCTTCTCCTAAAAGACAATGTTGGACAGGCAGAGTACAACTCTAGAATACAGTCCTCACTCCTCCCGTAAACCCCACTATTGAAGTGAGTAACCTTTTTACCTTAATGTTCTGAATTGCAGTGTTGTCATGTTTGCATGTTTGTTAATAAATTCTTGTCGTTTATACTTGTTGTACGTTTAGTAATTATTAAAGCTGGTCGGTAGTTTTGGGACTTGGAAGAACCTGAACCCGTACCAACACATGGTTTGTGTTATCTGTATTAGATATTTTTCATGTTGTGGTGTTTGTGGCCATACCGGGCCCAGAGTTGTTTTACCTGTGGTTTGGACGCAAGGGTAACGTCTACCTCTCGGGTGCATGGGAGGTATTGTGTACTATCACACGTTCATAGAGGGTATGAACAGACAAAATAAAAAATAATAAGGAGGGACTTATTTATATATAGTGTGTGTGTGTGTGTGTGTGTGTGTGCAATCAGTTTCATGGGAGTATTCAGTTTCATGGGAGTGGTCCCCAGTCGTATGTATATCCCCATTAGGGGAGATGACGACGTTAGGTTTTTGCAACTTTTTGCAGGGATGTGTCGACGTCCTCCTACATACAGCATCTGGACTTCCAAAATTGGTCACCCATTTTAGTAATTACCAGGCTCAACGTTGCTTAACTTTGGTCATCTGAGGGGAACCGGTGTGTCAACGTGATTATGCCGTATATTTATATACATTTAGTATAAGTCTATTGCTCGACTTTAAATGTAAGAGGATATTTTAGAATAGTTTCCCCTCCCATATTTACATTTAAATTTGTAATGTGGGATTCAGAGTACTGTTGGTTATAGTCGTAATATTTTTTATAGAATGCTTTTGGCAAACTTAAGTTTAAAATACTAACGGTAGTATAGAAGAAAGAAAATTAAGAAAATTATTAAACATTCGTCCCATATGTCTAAAACTCTTTGTTTTTATCAAAGGCAGTGAATTTGTCAGAGGTTTTATCGGACTTTTTTGATTCTTACTTGCACCCAAAATATCTGCAACACTAAAGAGAAATTCCAGCATAGTGCTTTTAAAAATGACTGCTTCCGTTAGAATAATAATTTAAAAAAAAAATGGCGTGTTGTCCAGCCCTGCAACATTTCGAATGTGCAAATTGACGGGTCATTTAGTTTTGCTATTGAAAGTGACTTGTGTATAGTCATCGTGGTTCGGTTTACTTGCCATAGTTACTGTGTTAATGTTATTTTGGGTAAAAAAATTACGGTATTCAATTTGTAATTTTTTTTATTTCAAATCACATGAGTAGGGCAGGGTATTGTTTATGTGTTGCCTTTTATTTTTAATCTCCCAAAATATTATTACTTTTGCACGAGCCTTTTCTAGTCTCACACAAAAACATGCATTCACATCTCAAGCTATATTACTTGTCATATACATACGCACACACAAACATGTGCACACGTCCACACACGCACATATATTCACGTTCGCGTATATACACTCACATTCACATGTATACGCACACATGGACACCGTCACTTCCCCTTTGAAGGAAATCCACACATGCGCAAAAGACCACCGGAAACAACTATAAAAGCAAGAGCAATAAGCAGCTTCTTTCTTTACGGACCAGCTTCCAAGCTGAACGGTCTACGGACCAACAGCATGCCCTTTCAGCGTGCGTGCCTCACGCCACCCGCTACTATGTGTGGGACAAGAGTTAACAGGCAGTACGTACACCTTATATGCTTTCTCTCTCCATGAACTGGATTGACATTCTCACTCTTTCTTCCCTTTTGTTTTGGTCAATCAACCAGACAAGTTTGCATAGCTGACTGCTAACATGGCGTGCAGCTTTACTGATGTCAGCCCTCTATCTTTTTCTTTGTCTACACGCTGGACTGTCATTCCCATTTCCACTATATTGCTTACTCCTTTTTCCACACGTGTTACACCTAGAACATTCATTTTTCAAGAGAAAATAAACGACACGTTTATTTTATCAAGCAACTGATTTTTTTGTTTCCTTCATTCCATTCGTTTCATTGTTTTCTTTTGTAATGGGATTAGGATTAATATATCCTAGTCCTCTACATTTTTACTATAATGATTTTTACTATTATTATTGCTATTACTATAATTATTAAGATTATTACTATAATTATTATGATTATTATTATTAATTACTACTATTATTAATATTACTATTATTTCTATTATCATTTATTATTATTATTATTGTTATTATTATTGTGACTATTTTTAGTATCACTATAAATATTACTACGATTATAATTATATTATTAATATTACTATAACTATATTTAATATTACTATTATTGCTATTATCATTTTATTTTTATTACTATTATTACTATTTTTAGTATTACTTTTAATATTACTATGTTTATAATCATTATTATTACAATAATAATTATTAATTTAACTATTACTTATTATTATTATTGTTGTTGTTACCATTATTATTATTATTATTGTTGTTATTACTACTACTATTATTATTATTAACATTACGATTATTGTTATTTACTAATATTATAATTAATCTTACTATTACTATTGTTTTTATCATTTTTGTTACACTTATTATTTTTTTAATCTTACTGTTATTATTATCATCGTTATAAAATCTTTATTTTTACTATTTTTAATATTATTATTGATATTAATACTTACATTACTGTTATTATTATTACTATTACTAGTATTACTATTATTATTTTTACTATTATCACTATTTTTGTTATTATTATTTATATAATTGCCATTATTATTGTTTCTATTATACCTTTTTTACTATTATCTTTATTACTATTACCCATATTTTTTAGTTATAATATTATTACTATTATTATCATCATTATTATTACTTTTATTTTATAATTTTATTATTATTTTTACTATTTTTATCATTGTTATTATTATTATTATTATTACCCATATTTTTTAGTTATAATATTATTACTATTATTATCATCATTATTATTACTTTTATTTTACTATTTTTATTATTATTTTTACTATTTTTATCATTGTTATTATTATTATTACTATTTTTAATATTATTATTATTATTATTATTTTTTATTATTAGTTTACTATTATTATCATTGTTGTTGTTATTATTATTATTATTATTATTATTAGTTTACTATTATTATCATTGTTATTATTATTATTATTATTATTAGTTTACTATTATTATCATTGTTATTATTATTATTATTATTATTATTATTATTATTATTAGTTTACTATTATTATCATTGTTATTATTATTATTATTATTATTATTATTATTATTATTATTATTACTATTACTATTTTTAATATTATTATTATTACCATTAGTATAATTATTACTATTATTATAATTGGTATTATTATTACTATTATGAATTATACTATTTTTTATTATTAATTGTATTAATATTATTATTATTATCAGTTAGATTGTTATTCTTGATGTTACTATTATTATAATTTTATTAGTAAGATTATTATTACTATTACTTTTATTATTATTACTTTTATTTTTATTACTATTATTACTATAAATTTTATTATTCAATCTGTTCCAAGTAACCAAGGTTTTGTAACATTTCTGCTGTTATTCCCAAATCCAACTTTTGTATCCACTTGTCAAAGTCATTTGTCACCAATCCCAATGTCCCCACTACAACAGCGATTAGCTCAACTGTTTTCAATTTCCAAATCCTAGCAATCACATTTTTCAAGTCAGAATTATTGATGCACTTTTCCTCTTCCTTCTTTCTGATGGGCAGGATGAAGGCACTTTTTCTTTCTCTCTTCTCAACGACTGTGGTGTCCGGCTTATTATGTTCCAGTGTTGTGTTTGTTTTATAGAAAAGTCCCATAGAATCTTGCATTCCTCAGACTCCAGCACTTTTTCAGGCTTGTGTGTGTACCACTTGTCAGATCTTTCAAATCACCCCCATTTTTCGCACTTTCCAATGAATCACTTTTGCAACATTGTCTTATTTCTGTATATTCCTTCTGTGCTAATTCCGGGCATTTTGACACAATGTGGGACACTATTTCCACTACACACTCTCTAACTTGGGTCAATATCTTCACCATATACTCTTTTTCTCAAATTCCTTGTGCATATAGCTTGATCTTGAACTGCTGTTATTATACTTTCAGTCTCTTTCTTCAAATAACCCTTAACCAATCCCACCATCCCGGCTTTTCAGGTACAACCTATCTCCGTCCGCTCTCGTGTGCTGCGCCTTATACATTGTCATCAGTTTTCTCATTTTCCTGTCCAGTTCCTGCAGTTCATTTTTTATCCACTTTATGACTCCTGCTCCATATCTGACAACTGATACTGCTCTCGAATTGATGACTGAGATGATATTTCCTCCATTTAATTTTGATTTTAGGATGCTTCTAATTTTTCTGGTATTTTCTTTCTTCACTTGTTCCTTCATCTGGTCATGCATTATTTTATTTATTTATTTTTACAAAAGTGTAACCACTTATCAAGACCCAGAGACCAATTGAGGATAAGGGTTAATAAATGTACAGTGGTCAATGGGACAATGACGTAGTAATCGTTAGTAGTGGAAATTTGGTAAATTGGATTACTTAAGGGGAACGGCTAATCAAGAATTTGTTTACGTTGGACTTGAAGACGACCATATTGTAGTCAGCTGGAAAGCAGGCAAATGGAAGAGAGTTCCACAGGTGTGCAGTTCTAAGAAAGAAGCTTTGAGGTTTAGGCACAGATAAAGAGTGAGGGAAATTATTAATAGTGTTTTCAGCTAGACGAGTGTTTCTCGTGAAAGTTTGGTGAGGTGGGGACCATAGATTGGAGCTCAGACGAGCACTTGCGATGAAAATAACGACAAAGCAGAGACAGGCTCATAACATCTCTACTGTGAGAAAGAGGTTGCAGGGAAGAGGAAAAGGCATCCCCCACTAAGCTACGAAGTCTATTTGAACTCTGTCAAGGCAGGATAAGTGGCTTCTAGCAGCTCCTGCCCAGATGTGACAACAGTACTCCATCTTTGGACGTACCTGATTTTATATAGGTAGAGAACTGCATCAGCAGTGAGATATATACTGGATTGATTAGAAGTATCCTACAATTTTCCTAATGACCTCGGAAACAGATTTGATGTACGTGTTTGATTTCATATCAAGAGTAATGGTCAAGCCCAGGAGCTTGTCAAAACATGGAGCCTCTGCAAGGCAAGAGCTATTCATTTCAATTGATGCCAGGTAGGGATCAGAACGTTGATGATGTAAAAAGAGAAGCTTGGTTTTAGATGCATTAAAAGTAACCAGCCACCTCTTTCATCTCCAAAACACTTATAAGTACTTATGTCCGCTTTCCTCAATGTTCCTCATCCTTTCACTATCAGTCATGCAGAGGCCATCACGTTCAACTACTTTCCCTTTTTTTATGATTTGCACTCCACATTTAGATAATCCAAATCCTAAGTTTTATATCTTCAGTGACAACTCTTACTGCGTTTGCTAAACTATCAATTTGTTCTTTTTCTTTTAAATCTTGCATGAAAAGTCGATGGTTAATTTTTTTCTCTTTTCTTTTCCTAGAAAATCTTTGTTTTCCTTAGTAGCAATGTCAATGGCATCATGGTCAATGGCATCATGGTCAATGGCATCATGGTCAAGATGAACAACAACGACGACAGACTATCACCCTGGAAAATTCCTTGTTTTATTTTGACTTGCATTCAGTTCTGTGTTCCATTTTTTCATCGAATCACTTATGAAGGATTTGATATTCATTGCAACTCCAAACATATCCACGCATTTTCCCATCCAACTATGCAGAACCATATCATAAGTTTTCTAATAATCAATCCACACAACTGCTAATGACATTAACTGTTTCTTACAATTTTTCAAAATCATCTTGCCAATCAATAGTTGGTCTTTTGTCCCACGACTTCCCACCTGCACCCTTTTTGTTCCCATGTCACTAACGTTGTTTGTTCAAGATAACTGTACAATTCGACGGCTATGACCCCTGTCAGCAATTTCCACAATAACGGTAAACATGTGATAGGTCTAAAGTTATCAATTACATTTCCTTTTGTCAAGTCTTTCACAGAAAGTACAGTTTTCTCTGTGATCATGCAAAGTGTCACACTATTATTTTGAAGACACTTATCAAGTTGAAAGGCTATCCTACTCTGCAGATTCGTTAACTTCTTTATCCAATACCCTTGTACTGCATCAGGACCTGGGTTTTTCCAATTTGATATTTTTCGTATCTCACTTGCACGAAAAACACCCGTCTAGCTGAATCCACTGTGAAAAATTCTTTCACGAAAAACACCCGTCTAGCTGAATCCACTGTGAAAAATTTCCCCCACTCTATATCTGTGCCTAAATCAAAACGCGGATTCCATGAACAAAGCTTCTTTCTTAGAACTGCACGCCTGTGGAACTCTGTTCCGTCTGTCTGCTCCCTCCGGACTACAACTTGGATGTCTTCAAGTCCAATGTTAACAAATTCCTAATGAACCGCCCCCTTAATTAAACACTTCATCAAATCTCCACACTAACGTACTCTCCACACTAATGTACTTGCAATAACCCTTATCCCTGAGTGGCTTCCGGGCCTTGATAAGTGGTGATCACTGTGTAAAAAAAAAAAAAAAAAGTCTTCTTGCACTTCTAGTCCTGCCCACAATCTTCAGCCACTTTGTATTCTCTTTGTGTTTCACTGAATTGCTCCATATGTCGCTCCAAAATTCCGTGCTATCTTCTGCATCCTGCACTACTGTTCCTCTTTCCATTTCATCTACTTCATCAAACAGCTGATTTTGGTTCGACTCAAATAGTCGATTCTGCCTGTACAGATTCGTCCTGTTGTCATATCTTTCCAATTTCGCTCTAATTGCAACTAATCTTTGTTGAACTTCTTTGTGTACTGCGGAGATACCTTTTTCATCTATGTAATATTTCCGTTTAAGCTTTCTTATGGTATTGTCATTTCGCAGCTCATTCCTTTCCATCCTATTCAACTGGCTTAAATCCTTGCTTCTGCTTTCCCAAATTCGCTTTCTCCAATGTGGTGTCTTATCCTCTTTCTGCATTGCTTTGTAACTCACCAACTCTGAGACAACGTTCCCAGCTGCTCTGTTTGTTTCCATTATTGACTAATAAGAGGTATAACTTTGTTCACTTTCATAGTGGCAGATTTAACTTTCTTTCTTTAACTATATCTCAAATTTGCGGGTTCTTTTCTGGATTCTGTCCGATTTCATTCAATAGTTGTTGCAATATTTGTCTGTCCTTTTCCTCATACTTTCCATCATTACCGTTTCATCACCATCTCCCGGGAATATCCAGTTGTCATCACTTTCATCTGTAAGCCCTTCTTCTTGCTGCTCACGTGTGGACCTCTCTTCCAGATTCATCTTGATCCACATCTCATGTCGTCTTTTACCATTATTTTCTTGTACCATTTGATCTTGCGTTTCTTCATTGTGAACCACGTCATCCTCTTCTAGTTCATTGCGTTCTTAGCACATTCTTTGAATTTTCTCAATTTCCAAGTCCATAAGCCATTTGTTCAACTGAATTTGCCTGGCTTGATCTGCTAATCTTTGCTCTGTGATAGGAAGTACTCCTATTTCATCCCATATCTGCTTCATCCTCTGTCTGAACTTTCATTTTGTAGGTTCACTTCTCATTCAGCATTCAATTACAATCTTATTTACCTTCTTATCCCCTTTCATTTGTTGGTTGGTTCTCCCCGTTGCATGATAACGACCTGCAGGAGCCGGGTCGGGTACTCCTCGTCTGCCAGTCACGACAACTTCACCCTGCTGGGTTCCAGCCTGTTGACGCCGTTGTCTTCATTTTCATGATTTGACATTTCACTCATTGTGAGGTTGTGTTTTAAGTTGCCACTAACCGGATTGTTTTTCGAGACACACACTTTAGAAAGACTGTCAGCTAAGACTCAAGAGCTCCTTCTACCCATGAAACAAGGTTATACCCCACCAGACATCATCCCAGTATTTCCTGACCACAGGATATTTTCACCCCTTTACACGGTTTAGCCTGCAAGCTAAAGCGGTAAACTGAGACATGACACTTGGAGTCAACATGTGAGAGATTTAGAGATGAGTGGAGAGCAGTGACGCCCGTTTACCCTACTAGGTAGGGAGAAGCATGCCAGGCAACAAAGGTAATATCCCTCCTCGGAACCCCTATGTCCCATTTATTATTATTATTATTATTATTATTTTTATTATCATTATTACTATTACAATAATTATTAATATTACTAATATTTCTATTATTATTATTACAATTATTATTGTTTTGCCTTAGTATTATTATTATTATTATTATTATTATTATTATTATTATTACTGTTACCATCATAATATTATTAATATTATTATTATTACCACTATTATTATTATTGTTATTACTATTTTCATTATTGTTATGATTATTCATGCTATTATTATTATTAATATTATCATTATTGGTATTTCAATTATTATTCTTACTATTACCTTTAATATTTTTACTATTTAAATGATTATTACTAATATTATTACTGTTATTAATATTGATCTCATTATAACCAGTACACATGAATTTTTATTGTATTATTATCATTATTAATTATTTTGCTATTATTACTATGATCATTATTATTACTTATATTACTATTATTTATAGTAATATTACTAATATTATTTTTTACTGCTGTTATTACTATTATTAATGCTACTATCATTATTATTTTTGATAAATATTTCTATTATTTTATTATTACTACTATTATAAAATTATTATTATTATTATTTACTATTATTATTATTATTATTTTTGATAAATATTACTATGATTTTGTTATTATTATTATTATTATTATTATTATTACCCTGATTATTTTTACTATAGTTACTAATATTATTATTATTATTACTTTTTTGCTATTATTATTATTATTATTAAGCGGGCAAAGGGAAGAGAGTTCCACGGGTGTGCAGTTCTAAGAAAGAAGCTTTATATTATGCACAGATAAAGAGTGAGGGAAATTAATAATAGTGTTTTAGCAAGACGAGTGTTTCTCGTTAAAGTTTGGCGAGGGGGGGCATAGATTGGAACTCAGACGAGCACTTGCCATGAATATAACGATAAAGCAGAAACAGGCTCGCACTGTCTTTTCTGTGAGATAGAGGTTGTAGGAAAGAGAAAAAGGCATATCCTACAAGGCTACAAAGTCTATTTTGAGCTCTGTTAAGGCAGGATAAGAACTTTCTAGCAGCTCCTACCCAGATGTGGACATACCTGGCTTTTATATAGGTAGAGAACATTAAATGTCTTTGCATGAACCAAGTTGTCATATGCTTCAGCCAGGTTAGTTTTTCCTCTACCGTATGGGTGTTGGGCTGAGGTTCCATCATGAAGTGATTCTGGATTAGAGTGGATTGGGGGTTGTATATAGGTTCATGGACTGATGATGTTGGTGGTGTGATAGTGGCTGTGTGTGTTGTATGGTGTGAGGCAAGTGTGCTGGTTGTCAATCAGATACGAGCTGAGAGTGCTGTGATGCAAGACATTCTGCCGATCAAGATTGGTGTGGCTTGGATCGCACCAGCACATTCACTTTTTCAAAAGTAGAGAAGTTCCAATTGCCAATGGTGACGTTACAGGTTAGTTCACCGAGAGCGGTGATGCTGCCATTTATACCTTTCAACAGGATGTTGGTGTAGGTCATATATTTCTTAGCGTCTCCGGGTAGCTGCGATATAGGTATGATGTATGTGGAGCATCCCAAGTCTAGCATCGCCATCCCAGAGAAGTGTGTCGTTTATGTTGAAGGTGGATTGGACGAGTCGTGATTGTTGACTGAGTCTCTGAAGGTTGAACATGTGATGGTTGATGTAGGAATAGGGCAAACGGGGCATCAGAACTCGTCCTGCCCAAAGTGAAAATCCTCTTGTGGATGGTAAGTCGTAATCCGTTGTTGCGATGTGGGCCTGTGCTTGAGTGTGAGGTGGGTGACGATACGGGCAGTTGCGCCCATGGAAACACGGTCGTCCTCTAAGGTAGTTCATGCACAATGGGGTACATACTGTGTGTTGGCGGTCTTGTGTGTGTGAGGATGGTCATGTCTGGGTTGGTTGCAGGGGCTTATCTGGTGTTAGTGGGGCCATCAACCAGATTGGTGTGGTAGGTCTGTCCTGAGTGGCGTGTGTCTTTGACGTGACTGCTGTGGTTTTTGTGTGTAGTATGTAATTTCATGAGCAGCAGTGATGTCAGATTTTATGCTGCGATCAAGGTACCTTTGGGCTTTGCAGGCTATGCCAGTTGCAATGTAGTGGTTGTCCATTGTCTAGACGAGGTGAAGGTAAATGTTTGAATTCCAGACCTTCACCATTTCACTCATCAGCATCGCATAATAGATATAAGTCCATCTACGGTTAAGTCCGTGTTTTTGCTCTTTTTATATTTGGTTTTTATGTGGACTTCTGAGGGGACTTTCCAGATGGTCTACGAAATCCATCAATTTTTCCGCATCTTGTCATTCCAGGTCCTAGGCTCGACTAAGGTACTGGAAGTTCGTCATCTGGCTACCATGGGCTGCTTGAATATATTCTTTCAGTACTTCAAAAGTTGATGAGTCTGTTTTCGAATCAGCCATCTGTTGAACAATATGTTGGTCAAGTAAATCTTTTGCAGAATTTACAAACTCGCCTTCCAGGCTGGGATATCTATCCAATTCTGGCACGACGTTGATGGTGTAGGCTTTGTTCAGTGCCATGATCAACTGGTTTACGTCGGTTCCTGGGCAGAATAATTTCTGCTGTTTCATGAGGTTTCAGATGGCTTGTTGATGGATAACCAAACTGTAATCATTTTCCATTTTAATTCGTATGGGGTGCCGTTGAAGTAGTCAGCTTTAAAATCTACATCAGTTTGGACTTCTTGAACTGCACGTTCGTATGGCTGTGCTCCCCCTGTCTCCAAATTGAACAGGAGTGTTTTCTGCTCTCTAATGAGAGTGAAAAGTTTGGCCCATGTGAAGCTTGTGTAATTCTCCATATTTAACTAGCTGTACGCTTCTGACACCGGTGTAATAGACAAGCATATGGTTGCAAAAAAAATACAGACAACTGAATAAAATTAAATATATATTTGTTATTCTCACCAAATCAGAGATTTATAGCGGTAGAGGCGTCGTTGTTAGTAGTGACAAGTCTGGTTGATGTCGGCGATGACAGCGAAGTACACGCAGTAGGTTGGTGTCGATGATGACGGCGGTGATATTCACAGTAAGTTGATGGCATCGTCAGCAATGTATTCGTAGTCTGTTGGTGTAGGTGACGATGATGCTGAGACAATCACCGAGGATGGTAAGACTGCCTCATGGTCGAAGAAGAGGTTCCTTTCATAATCGGTCTTTGGTTCAAATCGGATCAAAAAAATGTTTCATTTTTTGTGTCTCTGATTGGTCAGTAAGTCACATTTTCTGATCACGTGGTATGTCGCCTACGACGTCCGCATGCAGAATGCAGTTTTGATTTTGTTCTTTGCATAACGTGCATAGTCGTAATCGACATTGTGCACATGACTGAAATTTTAATGTGCAGCGAAATGCGCGCACCAATAGGTGTGTCAGAAATTTTGTGAAAAATAGTGAATAATTCCATCCCGACTTTCCAAGCTTATAACTACTCGAAAAATGTAATTCAAGCCCTAATTTTTGTTTCAATTAAAGGAGCCAGGACCAAGGTTTCATTAAAAAAAAAAAAAAAAGAACAAAACAAACAACGGGTTTAAAAAAAAAAAAAAAGGGGTTTAAACTTCGGACTTTACAGGTAAATTTCTAAAAAACACTACTTTTTTGTTTTAATTTTAATATATTATTTATTGACCTTTTCTCTTCAATTTGTGATACATAACACTTTGGTGAGTAAATTAATTATTTACTTTTTAATAGACATTTCAAAATGGGAGGCGTGAATTATTCGACCTCCTGTCTTTCCAAGCTTATAACTACTCCAAAAATGTAATTCAAGCCCTAATTTTTTTTCAATTAAAGGAGCAAGGACCAAGGTTTCATTAAAAAATAACAAAAGAAAAAACAAACAACGTGGTTTAAAAAAAAAAGGTTTTAAACTTCGAACTTTACAGGTAAATTTCTAAAAAACGCTACTTTTTTTGTTTTAAATTTGAATATATTATTTATTGACATTTTCTCTTCAATTTGTGATATATAAAACTTTGGTGAGTAAAATAATTATCTACTTTTTAATAGAAACTGTAAAATGGGGGGGGGGGCGTGAATTAAAAAAAAAACGTTTATCTAAAATATTATATTCAGTTTATTGAAAAGAGCATAAAATTTCACATTGACCCTGAAAATATCGTAAAAATAGAATCAATAGAAAAATTTTGATAGATTTTTAAAGCTTAAAAATTGAAAAATATTGAGTTCGTAAAATTCATTACTGTTTTTAAAAAAAATTCTATTACTTTTAAAACAACTTTAATAGTTTATTTTGGAAGTATTACCCATAAAGAAAATAAACAACCCACTTTCAAAAGAGAAATTACGAGTTTTTTATATTTTATTCGCAGTTTCGTGTTAGGGGTGTCAAAAATTCCTACAAAAATTCTGATACACCTAGCGCACCAATCACCATTGCACTTTTCTTTTTTTTTTTATAAGAGTGGATCATACAGTAATTGAGTTATTGATCTGTTATATAACAAATATAAAATGCTAGTATTAAAACTAATTCAATCGATACTTATAAGTCATTAAGTTATACTTCATTTCTGCTTAATTGATTCTTATCTTAATGTTAATTAATTCATTTATTTATATTATTTTTTATCATAATTATTATTTATTTTAACATTTCATTTACTTTACCAGCTCCACATTCAACAATTCGATAATCTAGTATTAATAAACATTTTACGAACTTGTTACTTATTTAAGTTTAATTTTAGTTTAACATTGAATAGGTCCTAATTCTCTAATAATTAGGTTTCAGAGTTTCCTAATCTCATAATATGTTCTTTTACTTATAATTAAATGAATGTATATTAAAGTGAAATCTCATCCTAATTTTACTTTAAGTCAATTAAGAACAATAAATGTTATTTATTATTGAGATTATGTTCAATTTCGATTTCCTTATACTTTAGCTCCGCACCCAACCATCCTATTTTCTTTTCACCACCTTAAATGTAACTTATAATTCCGAAATGAATTTACAGACGTTTAGTTAATGAATATATATATTCAAAATATGTAGTGTATCTTAATATATGTTCAATAGCTATACTTTATTATAACTATAATATTGCTTTTGCATCCATTCTAACAGTTAACCCATTTGGCTCATATATTTGAGACAACTTATCAATCTAACAATAATCACTTGTTTCAACATATACCGTTTATTTTTAGGTCAATATTTGCAATCTGATTACTATAAATTCATTTGTAACATTGTGCTTATTACAAATTTATTTTTCCGATCCATAAACTAACTTTTTAGCAAACTGAACTTTAACATTTCTAAACATTACGATCAATCTAGAAGTTATCATGATCCATTACTATTCCCTATTTTAATTTAATATTTAACTTTTCCTCCACACCTCATTATATAATATAGATCTACAGTGACGTAGCAGGGGGGGAGGGCGTCCGCCCTAGGGCGGCATTAATTTGTGAGCATTTTGGCAAAGCAGGCGAGAAAGAAAATCATTGATCAGCTCAAGGAAAGCAAATATTTTTGCATAATTTTTGATAGCACTCCTGATGTATCTTATAAGGACCAGATGAGTGAGGTGTAAAAATTGACGAAAATAAAGTGACAGTGTTGGAGTCGTTTCTTCGCTTCATCGAGACAAAAGGTAAAAGCACGGAGGACATTTCTAAACTGATTTTGAGAGAACTGGAGAATGCTAGGATTCAGATTGGTGACTGTATTAGCCAGGCATTTGACAATGCTGATATTTTGGCACGCCACCGATCGGATGTGCAGAAACGAATCTCTGAAATTAACCCAAAAGCCATGCACTAACAATTCATTAAATCTGGTTTGTGTACATGCCACTTCTGTAGCGGTTCACTCTGTTACATTTTTTGGCACACTGGACCGGTTATTCTCATTCTTTCCTGCATCTACACATCGCTGGGACGTCTTGATTCAGTTAACCGTTCTAAATATCAAGCGGACTGTGGAAACTAGATAGAGTAGTCGAGCAGATGCTGTAAATGTGGTAAAAAAATTATTGGAAGTCTTCATTACAGAGAAGGAGAAAATGCAATCAGAAGATCAGATGCTTCTTTAATTCTCAACTCGGTATTGTCGGTTCCGTTTCTATTATTTCTGAGTCTTTGGAAAAATATTCGCCCAGAAATCATTGATGCTCAGAAGAATCTTCAAGAAAAGGGGCTGGATCTGCAACAAAGTTCTGTCAGGCTGACGGCGTTGAGAGATTGCCTTCTTCAGAATAGAGAAAAGATGGTGGGCACTGCAATAGACGAGTCAAAAACTCTGCTCTGAAATGGGGATAAGCATGAAGCATCGTATCCGCAAAAAGAACAAATGGGTGGTGAACGATTGACTGATGCAGCACTGGGGTTTCATACTGAGTTGAGACGAGAAACACTGTCTCTCATAGATAGGTTGACTGAAGAAATATCTTGCAGATTTCAACAAGTTCACAATCTTGCAAGTAAGTACACCGTCAAATCTGCTTCTAATCGATACGAATCGCTCTCCCAACAGCACGTTTCTGCCCTCTTCTTTTCCAGTCGACCACACCTGGCCTCTCACCACCAATGTCGCACCGCACAATTTGAACGTCAGCAATACAAAATTCTTTTCAAGAGAAGATGTTAACGACTCTTTTCTTTCTGCCTCCTCAGGGAATTTTTACCAGCTTTTATATCCTCCTATCTAGAAAAAAAAGGAAGCGACAGTGAAAAATAGCTTCTCCCATCATGCCCTGCCTTCCCAAGATGCCCGTCGTGTATATAAATGAGCTAGCCATCCTTTCCTTCTTCTTTCCCAAAGAGCGATGCAGATACGCCCGGTACATTTTTTATTCTAACCATATACCCCACACTGCTTAATGATAATTATGATTGTCAGCTTGCTGAAGTTGACGAAGATATAGAAAAAGAGGATTCTTTGTCAAAAGTTTCAGGAAAAGACAAAACTTGAATTTTATACAGAGATACTACCTTAGGGATTCCGTCCCTAATATTGTGATCTTGCTGCACATTTTCCTTATTCGAGCTATTAGCGTTGCCAGCTGTGAACGCTTTTTCTCGAAACTGAAGCTCATAAAAAACTACCTTTGTAACCCGAGTTTCGGGAAAACACACATATATATTGGATATATAAAACCTCATGAATTCATAACAAAGTCGCGTTACACGTCCTCATTTTTATAAGAAGACAATGTCTTCTTTTACCAGTATTTCTTTCTATTTCAGCACTCCAGTTCTCCCTGTTATCGGAGGCGCCCCGAAGTGGGAGCCTACCGAAATGGTGACCTCTAATTAGTACCCCTGTTAATGTATGGTAATAATACTATACTCTCACACACAAAAAAATTATAGCCCTATTTTAATTCATAAATACATCTATTTAAAAAGAATTTAAACTATTTTTAAAAGGATTGAAACGTTATTAACAACAACAAATTTCTTAAATTTCGCGCTTAAAGTGAATGATTACACACACGGATTTCAAAAAGCATGGCCACAAGACTTTTTTCTTTTCGGGGGGGCTCGACCTCTTAATAATAACATTATGAAGAAAAAGAGAAGAAAACTACATCTGACTATCCTCTCCTTTATACAGCCATGTTTTTTTTTGTAAAAATTCGGAAATAACAACAATAAAAAAGTAAATAAAAATGATTTTATCATCTCTTAAACTTTACATGTTTTCAAATGTTTTCATTTAAATTTATAAATTCAAATTTCAAATAATCTCATTTAAATTTATAAAAATAATGTTTTCTAAAATGTGTGACTTTCCATTTCTTAAATTTTGCGCTTAAACCAAGCGATTACACACAAGGATTTCAAAAAGCGCCGATAATGGTCGTTTTTTCTACTCTTCGAGAGGCTCGACCTCTTAATGAAAAATAAAAGAAAACTACATCGGACTATCCTCTCTTTGATACAGCCATGTTATTTGGCGAAAATTCGGACTTTAACACAAAAGTAAATAAAAATGATTCAGAACATTTTCAGGTTTTCAAATGTTCTCATTTAAATTTATTATTATATTTGTTTGTGCAGCCAATTAATTTAATTAAACATTTTTTGTCGTTTGAATTATACGTTTTTGTTTTGAAAAAAGTAATTGGTTTCTTTTGTTTCATATTAACGTTTATATAATTCCTTTCAGATTAATGTTCACATACTTATTATTATTTAAGTTATTTAAAAGAAATTGTTAAATTTAATTAAAAGTTTAAAAATGGGAATTGTATAAACATTAATCTGAAGGGAATTGTGTAAACATTAGTTCAATGAAAATAAATATTTTTAAGGCTTTTCGGAATTTTGAAAGTTTTAACAGGTTGTCTTATGCTGCAGTGGGGGTTGTGGCAAAACAGGTAATCATATGCCAACAGGATGAGACAAAAGAGGTAATTATATGCCAGTGGAAGAGGCGACGGCAAATTTTACGACCGCCCCGGGCGACAAAACTGATGCTACGCCACCGTAGATGTGCACTTTTATTTATCACTCTACAATTAAGTACCATATTATGCGAGATATATTATTATACTTACCTTCATTGTTCATATTAAATACTAATTTAGATATATCTTGCTATCTTTTTTGCTATCATTATCTAAATTCATTTGGCCTATTTAATTAGTTTATAAAGTTTTATCATTGTTATTCGGTTTATATTCATTAGCTAATTATATTTATATAAAGTATTTATCTCCATAGAGAAAATGCTTAAATTATCATGTTATCATAGTTTCATATATTTTCTTCTAATCTATTTTCGGAATCATGTTTTATTTAAGTCATTGGTTACTTTTTACATCGAATTAAACCAATTATAAATTACTATTATAGAATTTAATACTATTTACATTATTACTTACCTTATCGTGATATTTCCTTTTTATTTTATGTTTGATTTATTATTAAAATCATTGCTATATTTAATTTAGATTTACTTGTTTACCTAAACATTATTTTATTACTTTATGTTTATTATTTTCATTTTTATTCTCAACCTTATTTATTTATATATTAATCTCTATAAATGAAAATTAACTTCTCCTACTAAGTACATTAATTTAATTTTAGCTAAATTTATTTTATAATCAGGTTTTAATCGAGATAATGTATACTTTGATTTATGTAAACAGTTTTGAATTACTTCTTGGCGTTTGTTAAGGTTTTTGGATATTATTATACGATACGATTCGAGATTGCAAAGGTTACATCGCACCGCCTTGTTTAGTGAGTTTCCTTTTATTTTTAAGTCAGAAATTAATATGTGAGAAAAGTCAAGTTTTTTCTCGGTTGATAGTGTGCGTCAATTTCTTTTTACCACTTTTATTCAAATTGAATCTCAGTTCTTTGTTCTCGAAATTGAAGATATAATACATTTTTCTTCCTCCTTTTCCTATACAGCTCAATAAAATCGATGTTTTTAACTTTCTTCATTTTTTTTAGCTGACTGTTATGTGTTTCTTATCCACAATGAAAGCGTTTTTTTTTTTATATATGAGAACGTCTGGCTTTATGGTCTTGTATTTTATGTCCCTTTATGTAAAATAACACTGTGTTTTTATATTATGTTTGTACAGGTGTATGTCGTTGAAAAATAATTGATTAGTAACATATTATTGATAACATCAACTGAACAAACAGACGTAGATTTTAATGAAAAAAGAATTTTATTAATACTGAAAAGACAGCTTTTACTACTAAGAAACACGACGTATCTAGAGTGGGAGGTTTCAGGCACTGATGATAGTAGGAGCAATTACAATCTAGGGGAAATAACTCATATTTACTTGATGTATACAACAACTAGGCCCCTCCCCTGTATATCCCTTTTCCTATTTTTTTTAATATAGATATTTTAAAATAATATTTACTCTTTTGTTTTCAAGCAAATAAAAGCAATTTTTCTGAGTATATAGTTATGGACAAAAAATAGGCGGACAACGATAGGGGGACCTAGTTTTAAAAGCTGATTTATCATAATTTTTTTGTTTGTAGGTTTCCGACTACTTTTTTTTTATTGCATTAAAACTTAATTTCCAAAAGGAAAAAATTATTTTTACACGTGAAAAAAAAAGTTATGAAAAATGTTTTCACGGTGAGCTACTCAATTCAGCTACATTTTGAAGTTAAATAAATTCATGTTAAAAATCCTTTAAAAGATAAATATTAGTTTTCTCTGTCTATTTCAAAGATAATTAGTAAAGTCCTAAGATATTGAATTAAATATATAAAAAAAACACATTGTTTGTATAAATTAATTAGCCCAAAACCGAGTAATTCTGCCGTTCGCAAAGTGCAATAAACTAAAGTTTTTCTAAACACGGAACATACGGAGGCCCAAAATTTCAGCCAGTCGAAAGACTGTGAAAATGACGTCATTTAATTAAAAGGGAGGAAGGGGTGTGATAATATTTTCCCAGACGTGCATCCATACATTCTTATTTTGAACATTTGTATAAATTTTTCCATTTAATTATTTTTCTACGTTCCTGTTTTTACATTAATTTTTTTAATTAGTGTTCAATATGCCGAAAGTTTCACATTCTTGCGAGCAAGGAAATTATTAAAATCTTGCATATAAAAATTATGCGAAACCTGTATTTTTTTTAAATAGTGGAAATATTTTTTGCAATTATAATTTTTTTGTGGGAAAATGTTAAATAAACAATACTTAATTCAATTTTATTAACACTGAAAAGATAGTTTTTACTAAGAAATACCACGCGACTATGGTGGGAGGTTGCAAGCAATGGTGAAGTAACTCATTTCTTCAGTAAAATTTGTACCTGGAAAAGTAGCTCCCTAAAACTGGTCCTGTTTGCGGCTAGCTATCGCCTGATAATATTTAATAGCGACAGAATTCTCTAATAAAGTCATTAAAATTCAAATGTGTGCATGTTTAAATTTATTTTTCTTTTATGCGTTCAATATTTTCATGCTCCAAGCTAAAAATGAAAAAAAAAACGGTAAAAAATTATGACAGCAAAAAGGGAAACATTTTTTTCAATGTTTATATTTCATACGTTACGTTTGGATACATATACACGGGGTTAAATGTTATTGGATATGGCTGAAATTTTACAGGCTATATAAACAAAAAAGCCCATCTTTACTGGTGTTTGATTTTGATGTTTATGAAGAAAAGTTACGACCGAGCAAAGTTGACGAAAAATATTTCAAAATTGATCAGAAAAATTGGTATATATCATTCATTTTCATATAGATAATAGTTTCAGAATTATTTCATGTATAATATGTAAATAGTTGATAATTATTAATTGTGCGGAAATTTCTTTAAAATGTTATCTTTTATAGAAATTCAAATCACTTTAAGGGAGACAATGACAGCGATGGTTAGTTAGTTAGTTAGCTATTAGCGTATTAACGAGTTTGCATTCTGGGTTTGTCAATTTAAAACAATTATAAAGTTTTTCAAATTTGCTTTCCAAACAATACTATTTTGTTGTTTTTAACGCTTGTAGTACACATGTACTAAAAGCGTTAAAAAAACAACAAATGTACGAAGTACATGCGTTTGTTTTTTAGTGGTAAAAAAACAAAAACAAATATATAGCAAATAAAAGATATTTGTGCTACCATGCTGAAATAATAACGTTATTATTTAGAAACCCATTCTTAACATGGGGAAGGAAGGGTCTTTTGTTAACTATTCTGTACTTTCACGTAAAAATTAAATAAAATATATCATGAAACTTGAATTTATTTTTAACTCATTGTCAAGACCATTTTTTCGAATCTGTAAAACAAACACGTTTTTTTAAACTGAGGATATCTTAATAATAATAATAATAATAATAATTAGGGGGTTCGATAAAGAATTTTATTGTGATGCATTTTCTAAATTTTTATCTTCTTTCCTCCTAAACATTTTTCTTTAAAATTACTAACTTTTAAGGTTTTCAGGTATGCTGAAAACAAATATCGCATAAAAATTTTCTGTAAATACGTAGCTTTCTGGATATTAAGCAATGCCATTTCTTATGTTTATGCTGGTGGCCATCTTGGTAATGTGTTTGCCCATAGTTTCTTGGGGTTATTGTCACTCACATTTTACCTCTTTACTTCGGGTATCCACATGCTCCTCATCTTTTACTACCCACTGCCGTAACCAAACACGATTCCTTGTAAACGTATGGGCTTCCTCCAAGGTGCACGGGTTATTCCTTATTATCTTCAGATTGGTTTCTCCATCCTGTAGTGCATCTATCAATGTATTGCTCAAAATGGCCTGCCAGTATTACCATACTATTTTTGGTTATGCAAAGCCCGGCAAACCCTAACTATGCCAGACTAGTTGATGTCTGCTCTCTTTATCGCTCATTCCTGTATGGCCTCTACTATAGTCCTTTCCCTGGCGTATTCCTTTTCTAATCGCCTGCAAAGTTCAGACCAAGGTATTCTGGGATTATTTTTGTAAATGGCGCTAATCAACTCATATACTAGCCATGTGGGCTCTTCACAGGCTAACAGCACCATTTCATAATCCGTCAGCCCATACACTAAACCCTTCTGCTCGCAGATACCAAGATGGCCACCAGCAATAACATAAGAAATTACATTGCTTAATATCTGGAAAATTACTTATTTGCAGAAAACTTCAATGTGATATTTGTTTTCAGCATACTCTAAAACCTATAAAACTAATCATATTTAATGTTAAGGTGGAAACAAGGTAAAAAAAATACCGTTTTATTTCGTTGTTTTCAGTAAAACAACAGAATAGAAATGACGAAAATTACCATTAACTGGTGAATATATAGTTGTTGCTTATCAGGATTCCTGGTATCCTGGTACTATGAAAACTACATCAAAGATTCACTTAGAGTACGATTTATGGTTGCATCTCAGAAAATAGGGGTATATTTTGGGCCAGATAGAGAGGATTTACCAAATTGAAAATTGGACTGGTCCGAAACTGCATAAGTTCTGGTCGACTATGGGAATTTTTATCTTTTACAGAAATCCAAAATCTATATGAAAAATTTTCTTCGATTTATTTCTGAGATTAATTCATATCTAGCTAATTTTTTTTCTTTGAAGGGAGTAGTAAATACCGGGCATGAATGCTGTTTAGGCATTCAATGGCTACACCCATATTAAGCTTTCCTTTGGTGAGGAGGCAGGAAAATGTCTGCTCTCAATAAAGCTATATTTAAATATAATACATAGTTTTGTTCATAAATATACACCCACTGTATGATACCATGTGCCAGTTTAAAAAAAAATGAAATTTGTACATCTGAATTTATAATTCATGGTTTATGGTAAAGAGATGCATCAAATTTGACTGTATAATCAGAAAGAGCACATAATTTTACATAAGAGTGCCAAGTGTCATGAGAATAGCTTGAAAAATAAATAGTGGCGAAATTACCGAATTTCTTGAATTTCTTGACCTCAGTCCGTAATTCAGCCCACTTTTTCAAAAGAAAATGTCTACGGAAAAGCCTAAATTTTGGCATTAAAATTCTCATAACTTTTGAACTACTGATCGTATTTGCATAATTCAAATGGTTTTATACATTTTTCATGCGAGTCGATAAAATAACAATTCTCTAAAAAGAAAAAATCAACTTGTAATGCTAATATTATCAGACAACTGGTGCCAGTGGGCCTTCTTGCACCTCTCTTCTTCTATCTTTTCTTTCTTTTCTTTTGTCAATATTGTTACAGTGTTTCAAGTTGATTTCCTCTCGGCATATATTTTTCTCTCCTGTAGAAAAAAATATGCAAATTAGTTAAAAAATAATTATCGAATTTTCAAAGTATATGGATAACAAGAAAATTTTACTAAATAAAAAATCTCATTACATTTCAATAACAATAGAAATGTATGAAAGAAAATAGAAAAATTCATTAACAAAGAAAATTGAACCACAATGATTGCTATGCAATTGACAGAAATGATTAGTTTTGTAATCAAGTAAAATTAATTTATTTAATTTTTTTTCCTATCGGTAAAAATTGATCTGATGATATATCAGAAAGTTTTTTAAACGTTATATTATCATCCTGTTATTAAAAAATGTTTCTAAAATATTTTTCCATTTTTTAAATTTAATTAAAAAATTATATAAGCTTTTATTTATATTGTTGTCAGCTTTAATATTCTTTCTCATGATTACTGGAATTGCAATTAAGTGTGTCCAAATGCATTAAAACCAATGTGTACCAGATAAGGTAGATACCTGACAAATGTTTTTATTGCAATATAAGCAAATTACATGACATTTTCATTTCTGTCCAACCCATTTTCATACGATCTACAACATACTATATCACAATTTAATTAAAACAAATTTTTTGTGAAAGGCATGCTACTTAAATAAATTGGTTTTCCTGTGATGTAAGTTCATTTTTCTGTAATATTTTAATATTGTACATGTTCACATGTGTTACAACATTTGCTGTTACAATTGTGAACAAACTTAATATTGTACATGTTCACATGTGTTACAACATTTGCTGTTACAATTTTGAACAAACTTAATATTGTACATGTTCACATGTGTTACAACATTTGCTGTTACAATTGTGAACAAACTTAATATTGTACATGTTCACATGTGTTACATTTGCTGTTACAATTGTGAACAAACTTAATATTGTACATGTTCACATGTGTTACATTTGCTGTTACAATTGTGAACAAACTTAATATTGTACATGTTCACATGTGCTACAACATTTGCTGTTACAATTTTGAACAAACTTAATATTGTACATGTTCACATGTGTTACAACATTTGCTGTTAGAATTGTGAACAAACTTAATATTGTACATGTTCACATGTGTTACAACATTTGCTGTTACAATTGTGAACAAACTTAATATTGTACATGTTCACATGTGTTACAATTTTGAACAAATTTAATATTGTACATGTTCACATGTGTTACATTTGCTGTTACAATTGTGAACAAACTTAATATTGTACATGTTCATATGTGTTACAACATTTGCTGTTACAATTTTGAACAAACTTAATATTGTACATATTCACATGTGTTACAACATTTGCTGTTACAATTGTGAACAAACTTAATATTGTACATGTTCACATGTGTTACAACATTTGCTGTCACAATTTTGAACAAACTTAATATTGTACATGTTCACATGTGTTACAACATTTGCTGTTACAATTGTGAACAAACTTAATATTGTACATGTTCACATGTGTTACAACATTTGCTGTTACAATTGTGAACAAACTTAATATTGTACATGTTCACATGTGTTACAACATTTGCTGTTACAATTTTGAACAAACTTAATATTGTACATGTTCACATGTGTTACAACATTTGCTGTTACAATTTTGAACAAACTTAATATTGTACATGTTCACATGTGTTACAACATTTGCTGTTACAATTTTGAACAAACTTAATATTGTACATGTTAACATGTGTTACAACATTTGCTGTTACAATTGTGAACAAACTTAATATTGTACATGTTCACATGTGTTACAACATTTGCTGTTACAATTGTGAACAAACTTAATATTGTACATGTTCACATGTGTTACAACATTTGCTGTTACAATTTTGAACAAACTTAATATTGTACATGTTCACATGTGTTACATTTGCTGTTACAATTGTGAACAAACTTAATATTGTACATGTTCACATGTGTTACAACATTTGCTGTTACAATTTTGAACAAACTTAATATTGTACATGTTCACATGTGTTACAACATTTGCTGTTACAATTTTGAACAAACTTAATATTGTACATGTTCACATGTGTTACAACATTTGCTGTTACAATTTTGAACAAACTTAATATTGTACATGTTCACATGTGTTACAACATTTGCTGTTACAATTGTGAACAAACTTAATATTGTACATGTTCACATGTGTTACAACATTTGCTGTTACAATTTTGAATAAACTTAATATTGTACATGTTCACATGTGTTACAACATTTGCTGTTACAATTTTGAACAAACTTAATATTGTACATGTTCACATGTGTTACAACATTTGCTGTTACAATTTTGAACAAACTTAATATTGTACATGTTCACATGTGTTACAACATTTGCTGTTACAATTTTGAACAAACTTAATATTGTACATGTTCACATGTGTTACAACATTTGCTGTTACAATTGTGAACAAACTTAATATTGTATGAGAATATAGTTTTTCATTAGCACAATTTGAAAATGAAGAGATCACATGAATTTAGTTTATGTACAAATAAGTAAGATATGCATTACAAGAAAATCATTTTGTTTACATTTTTTGTTTGAATGCAACATAATTGATATTATTTTAAAAGACACAAATTAAAAAGAATATGAACTGAATCCTGTATGTGCTTGCAGACGTTTCAACATATCGGATTTTCTTGTAAAAGATGAGCCACACACATCACAATGATAAGTCTTCTCTTTTTTGTTTTATTTTACTTCAGTCGAAGTTCTCAGAAATCAAGGGGCCCAAAACCAGGGGCTAACAGTTGAACTCTATATGAGATACATAGATATTCGAATGTTCCATTGAAGTTCTTTATCTCTCAAGCACTGAGTTAGTAAAGAAATTGAGAACATAATTTTCCTCTCCCCAATTAACCATTTTTATACGTTGTAGTATACCTTTTATGTTGGTCTCATGGTCTTACTGGATTCCAGGATAAGAATTTATCTAGTCTGGTGGAGTATCCAGCTTCGTGCTATTACTTAATGTAATATCACTTGGAGAAGGTGCACCGTTCCTCGGAAAAGGTGTGGGGTAGCCGTAGTGAGGAGATCTTATTTGGGCTGCAAATACTATGTGATTTTGAATATTTGGTCAGGGTTTACTTCTATGGAAAAGTATCCTCATGCCAGATTGTTCTGACAAACCCCTGTACAGAGAGACCTTAGACACTCGAGGACAGTGTCTAGTAGGCATTCAAGTTAAGTATGCATTAGCATATGTTGCCTCATATCAGATTTTCTTACAAAAGCTGAGCCACATAGTTCACAATGATATGGTTTCCTTCCAGTATGTGTTTGCATGTGTCGCCCCATATTTTCTTTTTTTGTAAAAGACGAACCACATACTTCACAAGAATATGGTTTCTCTCCCGTATGCGTTCGCATATGTTGTAACATATGATGTTTCATTGAAAATGAAGAGCCACATATTTCACAAGAATAAGGTTTCTCTCCAGTATGTATTCGCATGTGTTCCACCATATGTTGTTTGATTGTAAAGGAAGAACCACATACTTCACAAGAATATGGTTTCTCTCCAGTGTGTGTTAGCATATGTTGCAACAGATAGTCTTTCCTTGTGAAAGAAGAGTCACATAGTTCACATTGATGTGGTTTCTCTCCAGTATGGGTTTGTATGTGTCGTGACATATTTTCTTTCCTTGTAAAAGAAGAGCCACATACTTCACAAGAATATGGCTTCTCTCCTGTGTGTGTTCGCATATGTTGTAACATATTATGTTTCATCGAAAATGAGGCGCCACATATTTCGCAAGAATATGGTTTCTCTCCAGTATGTGTTCGCATATGTTGCAACATATGTTGTTTGATTGTAAAGGAAAAGCAACATATTTCACAAGAAAATGGTTTCTCTCCGGTATGCATTCGCATATGTTGCAACATATGGAATTTTCTTGTGAAAGAAGAGCCACATACTTCACAAGAATATGGTTTCTCTCCAGTATGTGTTCGCATATGTTGCAACATACTATATTTTCTTGTAAAAGACGAGCCGCATATTTCACAAGAATGTGGCTTCTGTCCAGTATGTATTTTCATATGTTTTAACATGCTTTTTTTCAGTGTAAAAAAAGAACCACATACTTTACAAGAATATGGTTTCTCTTCAGTATCAGATTCAGTGTTCATTTTTAAAAGCGAAATATTTCATTTATACACTACTATTTTAGTAAACCCTAATCAAGCTATAAATTGAGTTTTAACAATAAACAGTATGTATTTTTTGAATAGCTTGTATGCCTCATATTTTGTATTTATTAAATGGTGCATAACTGTATTAGCCATATGCACAAATGCAATGACTAATCATATAAACTTACAATTATGCACGCCATATGCACACGTGCAATGACTAATGATATAAACCATATGCACACGTGCAATGACTAATGATATGAACTTACAATTATGCACGTCATATGCACCCATAACTTCATTAATCATATGAAGTTGAAAAAGTATTCAAGCTAGGTTTCTATTGAATAAGAATACAAATAGAAGAAATACGTTCACAGTTGTTTTTCATGATATTTTCTGAAAATGTGATTTGATGAAAGAAAAAATTGTATAGTCCACATTTCTTATTTCTGGCTTTTAAATTTAATCCATTTGCATTTGTTTTCTTGCGTTGTTTACTGGATATTCTGCAAAATTAAAAACGATTAAAAGATAAATTTAAATAAAATATTAATTTTATACGTTTTTGCAAACAGAATTATTTTATGGCATTAAGTTATAGACACAGTCATTTATTAAATATAAATCAAAAATAAGTTTTAGTACAATGTGCTAAAAGCAAAAGCTAAGTTATCATGTTCAAGTTTATTAAGAAGTCATCAAATTCAATATTATTTAAAAATGGAATGAGGATATTTTTATAATACTTATCTATTAATTAAATGAATGAATTTCTGGTATATGTAATATTGAACTAAACTTCCACAAGACTTTCAACAAGATCACAATTTAATGTGTTTAATATTTACAGATATTATTTAGTTAATAAACGAAATAATTTCTAATATTTTAGAAGCACAAATACTTTACTGATGATCTTTAAAAAACTGTTATAATGATCTTAAATTTGCAATACATAAAACAATGTTTTAAATTTAATAACTAAATTTCCTTATTAGAATAATTCTTCAGATGGAAAATATTCAATAATAAAATTATACTTGTTTTTTTTTAAATAATAGAAATAACAAATTATATTTCATGTGTTGAAAGTTATTCCCAGTATGGCTGACTCAGATGACTGACATACAAAGTCTCGACTATAGCCAATTGTCATAGGCAGAGCCTACTCACCACTGCAGTAACGGACACAGGATCAACTGTACTCTACATAATATTTATGCAAACTGAATAAAAACGAGCAGTTGATTACAATAAATTCAAAATAATGATAATTGAATGAAGATTTGAAAACAATTACGGTTGCATGAAGATGTAAAGCAACCAAACTTTAAAAAGTAGATTGGTAATGCAAACTCCAGTCATTCTCTTCTTGTTTGAGATAGATGAGCTCATCTGTTAGTCATGCTTGATGAAGTGAGTCGAGTGTCTTATGTTTTTCCAACCGACAACGACATCTATAAACTGTTAATTTATGTATACAAATATCAACAGCCAATAGTGAATATACATGCAGAATATGAACACTCATAAAACTCATTAAAGAAACACAGATCTGTAAAATAGATATCCGTATATATACATATACATATATACACACACCCACATATATATATATATATACATATACACACACACACATATATATGTATATACATATACACACACACATATATATATATATATATAGCTTGCTATACAGCTAACATGGTTATATGCACTCAAGTAAACAACATAACAGTTGGTGCTGTTAGAAAACCCCTTTATATTATATATCATCTGTTTGAATCCCTTCCACTACATAACATTATTTTGCAGCAGTCTTTGCAATATCCTCAATATATTTGTTCCAATTTATGTTACCTATGACTCTAAAGCCAATGATTTTGAACGAGGAGGTCTCAGGTAGGGGGTCCTTTGCCATGACAATCGGTTATTGAGAAAGCTTCTGGTAAGTGCTAGATGAAAGAAGCTGAGTTATTGCAGCATCAAATATTACCATACATTTATAGTCATATTTTATGACAAACTGAAGGTCGTTTTCTAAACTTTATGCCTTTGCTTTAGTAAGTAGTTAAGCCGTTACACATGAGGATGGATAATTCATACTATTTGGATTATTCAGATTACTGTTTTCATTTTGAGAGGTAATGTCATAACGTCTTGATCAATATAACCTCTGACTTTCTTCAGGTGTTTCTGGAATCATTCTATCAGGCTCAAGAATCTGCATGGAATTTCGAATCGAAACCCTTATTAAATGAGGTAGGATGTTCTCGTTGCATCAGCAGACGTCAGAAGTAATTCTCAACTTTAAGACAACAGTAGTCCAAATATTGTAAAAGTAATACAAATAAAGTTTTAAATAAAAAAAACGTGCAAAGATTTGATTTATCATCGTTAAAATGTATTTATAACATTCATAGTTTTCATTTTCAAGACATTATTAAAATGTATTCATAATTCATAGTTTTCATTTTTAAGACATTGTTAAAATGTATTTATAATATTCATAGTTTTCATTTTTAAGACATTGTTAAAATGTATTTATAACATTTATAGTTTTTATTTTTAAGGCATTGTTAAAATGTGTTTATAACAATATTCATAGTTTTCATTTTTAAGACATTGTTAAAATGTATTTAAAATATTCATAGTTTTAATTTTTAAGACATTGTTAAAATGTATTTATAACATTCAGTTTTTATTTTTAAGACATTATTAAAATGTATTTACAACATTCATAGTTTTTATTTTTAAGGCATTGTTAAAATATATTTATAACATTTATAGTTTTTATTTGTAAGACATTGTTAAAATGTATTTACAACATAGTTTTCATTTTTAAGACATTGTTAAAATGTATTTATAACATTTATAGTTTTTATTTTTAAGACATTGTTAAAATGTATTTATAACACGCATAGTTTTCATTTTTTAGACATTGTTAAAATGTATTTATAACATTTATAGTTTTCATTTTTAAGACATTGTTAAAATGTATTTATAACAATATTCATAGTTTTCATTTTTTAGACATTGTTAAAATGTATTTATAACATTTATAGTTTTCATGTTTTAGACATTGTTAAAATGTATTCATAACATTCATAGTTTTCATCTTTTAGACGTTGTTAAAATGTATTTATAACATTTATAGTTTTCATTTTTAAGACATTGTTAAAATGTATTTTTAACATTTATAGTTTTTATTTTTAAGGCATTGTTAAAATGTGTTTATAACATTCATAGTTTCATTTTTAAGACATTGTTAAAATGTATTATAACATTACTAGTTTTCATTTTTAAGACAACGTTAAAATGTATTTATAAAATTCATAGTTTTCATTTTTAAGACCTTGTTTTAATGTAATCATAACATTCATAGTTTTCATTTTTAAGATATTGTTAAAATGTATTTATAACATTCATAGTTTTTATTTTAAGACATTGTTAAAATGTATTCATAACATTCACAGTTTTCATTTTAAAGACATTGTTAAAATGTATTTATAACATTCATAGTTTTTATTTTTAAGACATTGTTAAAATGTATTTATAACATTCGTAGTTTTCATTTTTAAGGCATTGTTAAAATGTATTTATAACATTCATAGTTTTTATTTTTAAGACACTGTAAAAATTTATTTATAACATTCATAGTTTTCATTTTTAAGACATTGTTAAAATGTATTTATAACATTTATGGTTTTCATTTTTAAGACATTGCTAAACTGTATTTATAA
This sequence comes from Euprymna scolopes, assembly GCF_053919585.1. NCBI lineage: Eukaryota > Metazoa > Mollusca > Cephalopoda > Sepiida > Sepiolidae > Euprymna > Euprymna scolopes. Next base: position 66,340,357 of record NC_136527.1, on the reverse strand, counting down.
CATTCATAGTTTTCATTGTTAAGACATTGTTAAAATGTATTTATAACATTTATAGTTTTTATTTTTAACACATTGTTAAAATGCATGTATAACAATATTCATAGTGTTCATTTTTAAGACTACTAAGTTCAATTTCATCATTCAGTATGAACGCAAAATAATAAAATAAAAAGCGAAATAATTTGATGTCACGATTATATTCTTGTGTTGCCAAAAACAATTATTTTGCATAGAGGAATCCGTGGATTTCATCAAATTCAAATTAATCACTACTTGTACTTATATATATATATATATATATATATATATATATATATATATATATATATAAGTACAAGTAGCAAATAGAACATGTTTAAACACACTGAAAAAGAGTTAAAAATCTATTTAATTTTAATTAAGGTAATTTTTCTTAATCTTGCCTCGACAGTCGAGTTGTAAATTTCTTCCATTCCTATTTTTACGCACATTTTATCTTTTTTTTAATAATATTCCCTTTTCCTTGTACCTATTTGTGAATTATTCCACGAATTTCTGCCTTTTGGATTACTTTGAACCATCTTCCAATTACACGATTCCCTTGGATTTTACTTGTGCGAATAGAAATTTAACTAACTTTCTTGGATTCTGCATCTTTGAATTTTACCGTCATTGGATATTTTACCCTTCACCAGACTATCCATTCAGGTGAAATCACTTTTTTATTCACCCTATTCCCTCTGCTTTACTTTTTGTTATCAAGTAAGATCTGTTACTTGTAGTGTCATCAAATACTTTTGCAAGCAAAATCCGATCTCTCATTTTGCTAAATCGTAATCCTAATGAGAAGGAAAGTATTTCTTCGAAACTCTGCGGATTAAAAACTATCCACTTATTTAGTGTTTCTTTTTAAAAATTAAACATGTTTTTAACTCTTTTTCAAAGTGTTTTTTAACATGTTTTATTAACTACTTGTTCTTATTATAAGGTCTATCTCCTATTTGGTTTTATCGAGCTTTTACATCTGGTTGAGATTATTTTATAAATATTAATTCTTTAATATTCATAATTTACTTTAGTTTTGCCATCTTGGATCATTTTGATAAACTTAACTGTAATTCTTATTTTATATATATATATATAAGTCATTAATATATATGCTAACAAGGGTATTCTATAGATATATCAGTCATTAATATATATGTTTTAAAGGGCATGCTACATATATATATATATATATATATATATATATATATATATATATATATATATATATATTAGTCAGTAAGATATATGTTAAAAAGAGTATGCAAATGAACTGATTTTTGGGGAGTCCGATTTTCTAATTTGTCCACCAGTTCTACTTGCATGTGCAATGATTACGTGCAATCTTTACGGGTTATGTGGCAAATTTCAGCTCTGAACTAATTGTGGTTTCTATTTTACAGGTGTTTGAACTGAGTCTGGTATGAAATGGAGCCTGTTGAATGTCAAGCAGTGATCCAGTTTTTGTATTTGAAAGGATGCACACTACAGGAGACTTTTGATGAAATGAACGAAACTTATGGTGATAATGCCCCATCATATGACCTTGTAAAACACTGGCATCGTGAAGTCAAACATAGCCGGAAGTCTATGGAAACAGCTCCCAGACCTAGTCGCCCCCCTTCTGCCATCTGTCCGTCAAGTTGTGGCTGCCATTTTGGAAGACCGGCGCATTACTATTCGCCAAATAGCTCAAGATGTCAAGATTAGTACAGGGGCTGTGGAAACTATCATTCATGACCAATTGCATATGCATAAAGTGTCTGCCAGATGGATTCCCAGGTTGCTCACCCCATTCCAGAAGCAAGAACGCGTCGAGTGCTCGAGGATAAACTTGGAGATGTGCCAAGAAGATGAGTCAAAGTTTTTCAAAAGTGATTACACAGGATGAAACCTGGGTCCATCATTATGATCCAGAGACCAAAGTTCAGTCAATGCAGTGGAAGCACTTGGACTTACCACCTCCAAACAAGGCAAGGGTGCAGCCCTCTGCTGGCAAGGTCATGCTCATAGTCTTCTGGGACCAGGACGGAGTAGTGATGACAGATTTCCTGGCAAAGGGTACCACAATTACAGGAGCCTATTATGCTTCATTTTTGAGGAAATTAAGAGAAGCTATCAAAATCAAGAGGCGGGGCAAGATCAGCAAAGGTACCCTCCTCCTGAAGGACAATGCTCCTGTCCACAACTCGTATGTCACCAGATCAGAAGCACAGGCGTTTGGTTATGAAATTCTCCCCCTTGCACCCTCTGACTTTCACCTTTTCCCAGACATGAAGTTGTTTTTGAAAGGAAAGTGTTTCCCAGATGATGCAGCCTTGATTTCTGAAGTCTCATCGTGATTGGAGGACCAACCTGAGATGTTCTACAAAGCTGCATCAAGCGATGGGAGAAATGCATAACTCTGGGTGGTTACTATGTAGAGAAAGACTAATAACTGTGCCAAGTTTCATTGCTCTACTGCTATGGGAAATGGGTCAGGGGCATTACTTATTGCACGCCCCTTGTAGTTTCTTTACAAGCCCAATCAGATCTGTTTTCTGCTCGGCTAGACACAGCTATCCCACTAATGACTATGGGTCTTTGAACAATTTGTGGTTAGGAAGTCATAGTTTGTCTTATATTTTATTCATTGTGTCTGCTAAAAATTTTGGTTGCATTTGAAAGATAAAAAATGTATTTTTACACGTAAAAATATGATAATGAAAAATATTATCATGGCGATTAAAAACACCAAAAACTCAGGAGAATAAATTGACATAAATTTATTGTAAAAATTCCTTGAAAAATTAGTATTATTCTTCTGTAATTATTTATAAGATAATAAGTAAATTAATGTCTTAAGACAATAAATTATATACATATTTACTTTTTAGTAAAAATTGCATAATTATCCAAAATTATTGAGAGATGAGTAAACAGCGGTCTTCAGTCAATTAGCAATATATAAACTATCGATAATATTTTGTTTTATTATTAATGTTGTTATAAGAACAAAAGTGTAACAGATTAAAAAAATTGAAAATGATATTTTAATTCCTTTATTTAAATACTACTATACTTTGTACTAAAAATAAAATACTTATTTAATTAGAATATGTTTTGATTTGCACAATTAAGATTTTGTTTTGCTCTTGAATTCAATTGGGTATTCGTTTTAGATTCAGTAATAATTTGAAATTATTGATGACGTCTATTGACCAATATTTTTACTTATAATTTCAAATAAAACTTCTCTAAAATTTTGTTCAAAACTTTTACAATGAAACTGTGTCAACTTTTTATTCTCTGAGTGATGGAAGTGAGTGATGGAAAAATCCCGTCTCTCCATGGCAGTACTCTTCATCCATGTTTAATTATCAACATTTACAGTGTTTTTCATAAAATACAAAAATAAATTAATCTGTTTTAAGTACTGAAAGAAATAACTTCAATAAAAAAGTTTGTTTTCATAAAATGATACATTTTAAACAAGATTTGAAAGCAAATTATCTTTTGTAATCATTTATTTTCTTACTCATGTTCACCTTAGACAAGACGTATTGCACGCAAGGAGGGAATTCCAAAGTCTCACAAGCTGAGGGAAGAAACTATTAAAGTAGTAGGCAACCAATTTGAATGAAATTTAAACAAAAACTAAATTTTTAGTTTGAAGTACAAAAAAGTGGATAAATTTATTTATTTTTTATCAATATATAAAGCATCATAGATGTTAACAAAATTTTTTAATATATTTCAGGAACATTACAAAAAAAAGAAAACCCTGAAATCTGTGTTAATGAAATTAATATAACTCCCACCCCGACCCCAAAAAATGTCTTGAACTACTGATATTATCATTGAATTAAGTATTGTTTATTCAATATTTACACAAAAATATATTTTGTGACTTTAATAGTAACAGTTTCCAGGATTTTTTTAATGTAATACTATAATATCCTTTTTGTAGAAATGAATGTGTAAACATAAGCATATTTTTTAAATATATATAATCTTGAAAATGAAAATACATAAAAAAAAATTGATATCGCATCCAAGGTCACTAAGAAAAAATAATGTGAAAAATTCAATTTCTCCAAAAAAGGAATTGATGAACGCACAGTCAAGAAAAGGAAGCAATTTGCACCTACCTTAGGTTGCAGAAGAATTGCGCGCTTCTGCGGTATGAAGTCGTATGTACAGAATGATTCCCCAATGTTGAAGAACACAATTGGTTTCAAAGAAAAAAAAAATCTGAAGGAGTGAGATTTCTTTTCCATTTTTGCCACAAACAAGGAATAATGCCACTCTGATGTAAGGACCTACTATCAGGAATATAAGTTGCATGGATAGTATGAAGGGAGTTGAGCAGCAAGATGTTTGTTCACATTACATTTGAACTTCTGCATGTAAGTACAGTTGGGAAAGCAGGAACTTAGAAGGGAGTTCCAAAGTTTAGCTGTTCTGGGGAAGAAACTATTAAAGTAGAAGGTGTTTGTACATCTAGGGATCTGTACTGTGTAGGGGTGAGACTGCGGCTTGTCAGGTTTGTCGGGAGTGTATTCATCAAGGGGGTACCAAGGGCTTGTAGTTTGTCAGAGCACCCACCATTAAAATACTTGTAAAACAGGCAGAGGAATGCAACATTCGTTGATGGGACAGATGTTGAAGCCTAGATTACAGTTGAGGACCTATCAGGTGGGCAACTCTTTTTTGCACCCTGTCTAGGAGCAAGAGACTCTTAGCAGATGCACCAGCCCAAATATGACAACAATACGCCATACATGGGTGAATGGTGGCCTTGTAGATGTACAGAATTACCTCCTCTTTATAATTAAAGGGTCATGTGATTAACCTTCACGTGATCTGCATGAAATCTTTAAAACTGCTGCTAAGGCAACAATACTTTTTTTTTTGTTAGTAAGCTAGGTTAGTGCACACAGATCTCCCTCTCTTGTGAGCAATCATTAATCGTTTTTCTTCACAATAATTTTAAAAAATGCTTGGAATTATACTGACGATTATTTTGAAGAAGCATAGGTGGACAGAATGACGAAAATGTAAAAATTAAAATGTTATAACTTTTATTATCAAAATAATGATTTTATTTCAAATTTGAATTCTATTTAAGCATAATAATGAATTGCTTTAGCTTATGTTAGAATGAATAATAAAATTTACAATAAATCGAGTAATATAATATTGCTAAAGTTGACTATTTGAAGATTTTACAAACATTTTTTTTCAAAATCTAAGGAAAAACATTGGTAAACAGACGTCATCAATAATTTTTTACCAAGTAAAATATGAAACGTTTTTATAGAAAAATAAAGAAATTTTTACTTGTCTATATTAAAAAATATTCTAATTAAAGAAGCATTTCCTGTTTTATTAGAACAAAAGCAAATCAATTAAATGAAATTTTTACACTTCTTGTGATCCATACTTTGCTGCAAATCAGCGCTATTTACAAATGATTACTGGCGTTTTATTCATTTATTTTTTTCAATGAACCCATTTTTTTTTTCAATGAACCCATTTTGTTTATTACATTTTCACCCCAAACAAGTCACATGGCCACTTTGGTGTAAGGGGCTACTATCAGGGACATAAGCTAGTGGGATACTCTGTAGGGAGTTGGGCAGCAAGAGTTCGGTTCACATTACACTTGAACTTTTGCATGTCAGTACAGGTGGGGAAGCAAGGACCTGGAATGGAATTCCAAAGTCTAGTAGTTCTGGGGAAGAAACTACTGGAGTAGAAAGCTCTCTTACATCTAGGGATCTCTACTGTGAAGGGGTGGGATTTAGCTGCTTGTCGGGTTTGTCGAGGGTGTTTATGTCGTGGTGGCACAAGTGCTTGCGGTTCGTCAGAGAATTTTCAATTTTTTTTTATTTTCAATGAACCCATTTTTTTTTTGTCTGTTTATTATGGAATTTTTAGTTTAAAAAGGTATTGCACTTATGTTACCGTGCTATTAAGAAAAAAAAGTATTTTCACTTTACATTCATGTTTTATCATATCTTTTTTTTTCTTATGAAATTATTCGGTGAAAATACGGAATAATTACAAAACACCCTCTTCCCCCATGTTAAAAATGGCTTATTAATTGAACAAGGAAACTTAAGTGCATAAGATATGTACATTTGGGCTTGCTGTCAAAAAACAAATATATAATAAATAGATGTTATCAAAGGCAAAGTAAGATATTTTTCTACCTAATTGGTTAATTTTTTAGTGTTTTTATTTAATGTAAAATGTTCATTCGGTAAAAAAATTATAGTGTTTATTGATATATTTAAAAAAAAAAATAAATGGCGAAAAGGTCTCTATTGAATACGTTAAGTTTGGGAAAATTAGTTAAAACTAAAAAAATATATAAAATACTGTTAGAAACTCACTCAATCTATATCAGACTAACAGTCACGATAACATATACTGAGTGAGTTTCTTACAGCATTTTGTACACTTTTTTTTGTCTGAAATCATTTTCCCAAACATAACGTATTCAATAGAGATCTCGCCGCCATTTGTCCTTTTTTAAATATATCGATGAACACTGAATTATTTTCGAACCAAATAAACATTTTACATTACATAAAAACACTAAAAACGTATCAAGTTAGATAGAAAAGTAATTTACCTTGCCTTTGATAACATTTATTTGTTGTGTATTTGTTTTTAGACAACTTTTTTCGAATCTATATGTATAGTAAAACAAACCCAATATTTATATGTAAACTAAAAATACCACAAGACTCATTTAAGAAGAATAATGGTCTGCTTTCTTCGGCCATTTTTTCCATACCTATCTATAATATTACCAGTCTTCGTTTATATGCAGACATTTCTATTTCAAAACCGAACCGAAACATAATAGATTCGACGCGCCCCGTAGGAAAAAAGAATTCCAAAATGCAATCAATTTCGAATGATACTTACTTTTTGTTTATCAATCTGCCTTCAATAAATAAATAATTATAAGATTTGTTAATTAAAACGAGACGAGTTTGACGAATGGAGATCGATATTTCAGATGACGACCGGAAAAGCAAGTTCGCAGAAAATTAAAATAATTATTTTTATTTATTGTAATTTCAAGTTCCGTTTCTTTTTTATTTTTATTATTAGTTTATCCAAAAAATATTTTTCATTATTAAACATGTATAAATATTTTTTAACAATAACAAGAAAGCAAAAAGCACCTAATTTTTTAATGTAAAAAAAATCCAACCTCTTCTTAATATGAGTGATGAAAAAAAATAAAGATTTGCTGTGAGTTTGTATCAGAAAACAATTTATCTGATTCATCCAAAAGTCAAACTGAACGAAAAGAACAACCATTCAAGAAGGTAACTATTGCATCAATTAATGGTAAATATTGTTTTTAATGTTAAAAAAAAAAGTCAGTGAATGATAATTTATATATATAAAAAATTAATGGGTTTGTATTACTGTACACATAGATTCGAAAAAGTTGTCAAAAAACAAATATATAACAAATAAATGTTATCAAAGGCAAGATAAGTTACTTTTCTACCGAACTGGATATAATTTTCGTGTTTTTATTCAATTTAACATGTTTATTCAGCTCGAAAAGCATACAGTGTTTACCGATGTATTGGAAAATTCAAGATGGCGGCCGATTCTCTCTTTAACACGGTAAGTTTGGAAAAAGGTGTAATAAATTAAAAAAAAAACGGTTTAAATACTGTTAAAAACTCGCTCAATATATGTTACCGTGACATAGGTTGACATATATTCGGCGGGTTTTTAATAGTATTTTGTATAGTTTTTTATTTATAACACCTTTTTCCAAACCTACGGTGTTAAAGAGGGTGTGAGACGCCATCTTGAATTTTCGAATACATCGGTAAACACTATGTTTTTCGAGCTGAATAAATATGTTAAATTGAATAAAAACACAAAAAATATATCCAGTTAGGTAGAAAAGTAACTTATCTTGCCTTTGATAACATTTATTTGTTATATATTTGTTTTTTGACAACTTTTTCGAATCTATGTGTACAGTAATACAAACCCAAATCAATTGTGTTTGAAAAGCCAATGTGGACAACATGTGAATAGAAATGAAATGTAAAAAACAATGAAATTAATGCGTTTTTTTTTTGGGGGGGGGGTACATCAGGAAGGTAACAATGGAGCAAAACGGAAGAGTAGGTGACTCGAACCAGTGTCAGGTGAAAATCTCGCTTAGATACCAAACTGGACTTCCTGTGTTAGTTTAAAATAAATAAAATGTTGTTTAACTCTTTATTATTATTTTGTAATACAATACACGGTTGTTTTAATAGTCTAAATCTGTTCTTAATATTATAAAAATATATTACTTTATTAAATATGTGTTTATTTCTTTATATTTTTGTGTACAATCTTTTTTTTTGTATTATTATTATTATTATTATTATTATTATTAAAATATATTTTTGAAAAAAAAAAACAACTTTAGCAAACATAATACTCGAGGAGTGTACAATATTGCCGAAAACTTATGTTTTCTAATGTTTCTGCCATTTTCTTTGTTTTCCTGTCGTGCCTGTTTGTGGTGTCATCAGCATATATACACATCTCTGAGGCAATTTTGTCGGGGAGGTCATTTATGAATATTAGGAACAACAGAGGCCCAAGGATAGACACTTGAGGCACTCCCGCATTTATATCATATTGTTTAGATGTACGACCGTCAATGACAACCTGGATTTTTCTCTTATCTTTGAAGGATTTAATTATGTTTAGTATTCTACCAGTGATACCGTATGATCTAATTTTCCTGAGGAGACCCTCATGCCACACCCTGTCAAAAGCCTTAGATATATCTAGAGCTACCGCTCTGCCCTTCCCGGCGTTGTCCAGTGAGAGGTATATACATTCAGAGATTACAGCGAGGATGTCTGCTGCAGAATGGGCTTGTCTAAATCCATATTGTTGGTCAGTCAGAAGTTTAGCATCTGTATGGTTAATTAAGGTCTCAAATATTTTGGCACAAAGTGGGAGGAGTCTAATGGGGCTATAATTTAATGGGTCCATTCTTTCGCCAGAATTCTTGAATACTGGTACAATAGAAGCAGTTTTCCAACAGCCCGGAAAGCAAGATTCATTAAGGCATTTGTTGTAGAGTTTGGAGAGAACTGGAGCTACTTCAGCTGAGCACTTTTTTAATAGCACAGATGGGATGAGATTGGGTCCACATGCTTTTGAAGTGTCAAGGTTTTTTATGATAGCATGCACCTGAGCAGCGGTGATTTTCAGATCGTCTAGCGTGGCATCTGTCCGCATAGGAAAGTCAGGCAGGGGGTGGTTGAGAGGGTCAAGTATGGAGTTTGAGGCAAGCTGACACGCAAGCATGTTAGCCTTGTCGGTTGCTAAGCAAACAACCTCGTGATTGTTGGTTAGTGGGGGAATTGTTGATTGCCCATTATTTACTACACTGTTGTAGATTTTCCAGAAGTCACTAGTTCCTAATTTCTGTGCTTCGATGCGTTTTTTAGTGGTTTCAGTGAATTCTCTCTTAGCTGTCGCTATTTCTTTCTTAATGTTACTTCTAGCTTCTATATACTTCTTTCTGTTTGAACTGAACTTATGTCGGTTAAGTCTGCGGTATGCGTGCTGCCTTTGAGCAATGGCAGATGCGCAAGTCGAAGTAAACCATTGAGGAGAGTGGGGCTTGCTATAAAATTTCTGCATGGGGACGTGCTTCAATTGCAGTTTTGAACCATTCAGTGGTCTCATTTGCACACTGTTCAGTAGGAAGAGAAAAATATTTTTCCCATAGGGTATCTCTGATAAAATCTCTGATAGCTTCCCAGTCAGCCTTTTTATAATATCTCGTTGTTTTGAGCACTGGCTCTTCAGTTTTGGGTTTAGAGTTTAGGGCGATCTCAACCATTGTCACTGCATGATCAACGTTTACAAGTGGGCTCTTATACAATCATCGGGAACTGTGGTCAAAAACAGATCTAGAAGTGATGCGTGTTGTTCTTGCTGATCAGGGAAACGGGTTGGAAACGTAACCATTTGTGATAGGGAATGAGATATAGAGAAGTTATGTGTTGTGCTGCCTGCTGTGTCTGTAAGTAGAGAATTCCAACCTGTTTTTGTGGTGGACATTAAAGTCACCAAATACATGTACTTGTGCACTAGTGTCGAGGGAGAGTGCTGTATCTATGCTGTCAAAGACTTTGTTTATTATAGTGCAGTTCTGGGTCGAGGGAAAGCAGTAGAGAAAATAAAAGTAGCTAATGTTGTGTTGCATGTTAAGTCTAAAGCACATAAAGGCTTGGTCGTCCGATCCTAGGTTTGTTTCTCTAGTCAAGGGAAGGGTATTACGAATGTAAACTCCAAGTCCGTGCATATGTCTGCCAGAGTCCTTATAGCAGAGTGGGAGATATGCAGTCATGTTAAAGAAGTAGTTAGAGGGGATGGAGGAGTGTAGGTTAATCTCACTTAGTGCTAAGATATTTGGGGTATTTGTTAGGAGAAATGCTTCTACATCAGCTAAATTAGTTCTAAGCCCACGGATATTCGTAAATGCAAGCCTCAAGGGAGGAGGCAAGTTCGATTTCTTTGACCCTACGCCTTGTTTAAGCTTATTTTTAGATTGTACTATCATCATATTTTTAAAGAGTTTCAGTTTAGGTAAGGGGGAGCTGAACATGAGGTTATGCAGAGTATCACACATGCAACACAAGTTGACCAACAACTGACCTTTCTTCAACTAGGACTGTGGCCTCAGGAAAGCCCACTGTGGATGAGTGCAGGGTCCCTTTCCATGCGTGACATGGCACTACAAACATCCCAATATTATACAACTGTTGATGGAGCAGCTGCTCTAAGCGCTACTAAAGAGTTAGGGTACCTGTACTAACAGTCGGAAACAGCAGCCAAGAACTGTCAATCTGGTACCCTCAACCCATCAGAAGAAGGTCAACCCAATCTAATTGCACAGGCATATGTGGTACTCAAGCACTCCCAAGTGCCCAGTTTTGAGGGGTGGGATGTGTCAGGAGTGGGGAAAACGGCGTTCATTGCCCTAGAAACAAAAAAAAAATCCACCACTGTGTGTTTCTGTCGAATCACTGTAATATCGTCTCTGTCCCTGACTAATAAGCGAAGAAGGAGTATGGAAGCCGGGCGATAGACAGAACGTATCTACTCCTTAAGCAGTTTAGGTTTGCAAACTGGTAATTTATTTGAGTCACCAGCTCTAGGAAGGTTGTCATCCAAGACTGAAGAGGCCTCCCTCTCCTTTGGCTTAGTTTCAGAGTTTTCCTTCTCCTAGACGGATGATCTTGGAAGATCTACTGGGTTCGTCAGCACTGAGAGGGTTTGCTCCGCACCTGGGTCCTAATCCAGGTATTTCTACGACCCTGCGTGGTTAGTTAGTTTTACTGGGTTAGTTTGTAGAGGTTATATATCTGCTGAATAGTTACACTCCTCAAAGTGATTAAAGGACATTGCTATTTCACTGTTACTGGATAAAGGGGGTAAGTAAAGCTCATGCAGTATAAGCAACTAAGTTTGTAAGCAGGCTTGTAAGGAGTTAATGTGGTTTGAGGCTTTTCCTTTATTTTATTTTATTTATATGTTAGCTTAGGTATAGGATAATGTCACAGTAGGAGTGAGTATTAAAAACTATACACAAAAAGAATTAAGCATAATAGTTAAAGAAAATGAATCATCTAACAAGAAGCCATAAAAATCAATAATTGATTAATGGACGCTTGTTTTTCAAAGAAATATGCAAATTAGTCATAATAGAAATAATTAGTAAAAATTCATAACATCGCTCGCATATTCATCACTGCCTATATAAATTTGTTTTTAATAATTTTTAAATAAAGAATAAGCTTTCAATCTCAATTTCCGAGCAAGAAAAGTCTCAATCGAGGGAAACAGGTGCAGCCCACATCACATTGTGTTTGTTGTTGTTGATCTGCAGGCCACAGCTCTCTCTATGGTTTATGTAGGCACTCCTCTGCAAATAGAGAATTTCTGCAAATTAACTCAACTTGGCCGTCCAGTCTAGTAGAAATACAGATTCCTTTGCAGAAGTAAAAAGAAAATTATTTTTTAAACTTCAGTCGTTGGTTTTCTTTTTTTATAAAAATAATTTTAACAGAAACTATAAAACTACAAAGTTCTAATAAAATAAGGCTGTACAAGATAAAATTATAGGTACTTGAAATTAATCACTTCAGAGTCTACAGTTCAACAGGATTCATATCATTTGTGACCAAGAGTGCTTTCACCTGGAGTATAATTATCCATAATTCAAGATTCAATGTGCATATATCATAACAGGCTCCTTCAATCTTGGACAGATTAAGGATACCTACAAAGTGTCGCCTGCACATGAAATTTTTGTGGCAGGAGGCGCGCAATCTCCAACCACACCTCTCCTGAAACGACATTGTTAAATACCAGTGGCAAGAGAAATACAGGACGACTGGAAACAAATGCCGAGATAAACGGAGAGCACAAACAGCGCCTAGAATTCCCAAATGGTCACCCATCTGATACTAACTAGGCTCAACATTGCTTAACTTCGGTGATCTGACAAGAACCGATGTGTCAACGTGATTATGCCGTATGTCATAAACATCGCCACAATTACATGAACATAATTTGTTCCTTCCTTTTTTCTATATATTACAAACAGTCGGCAGAGGTGGATGCTGGGGTGGAAAAGGAAGCCTATGCTGCAGTAATCTTGTCAGCAGTGGATTCTTTACTTTCGCACGCAAACTATTCTCTATTTTGTTTAGGCAGAAATACGATATGTAGTGAAAATGTTTTATAGCCTGCGAGTGAGAGATATGAACAGCAGTTTAGTATTATGTAATTTTTTTTTTTTTTTTTTTTTTACACAGTGATCACCATTTATCAAGGCCCGGAAGCCACTCAGGGATAAGGGTTATTGCAAGTACATTAAGTTAGTGAGGAGATTTGCTGAAGTGTTTACTTAAGGGGGCGGTTCATTAGGAATTTGTTAACATTGGACTTGAAGACATTCAAGTTGTAGTCCGGAGGGAAGCAGGCAGACAGAACAGAGTTCCACAGGCGTGCAGTTCTAAGAAAGAAGCTTTGTTCATGGAATCCGCGTTTTGATTTAGGCACAGATATAGAGTGGGGGAAATTTTTCACAGTGGATTCAGCTAGACAGGTGTTTTTCGTGAAAGATTGGCGAGGGGGGACCAGAGATTGGAGTTCAGACGAGCATCTGCCATGGAAATAACGATAAAACAAGGACAGGCTCGCAACGTTCTCTTCTGTGGGAGAGAGGTTGCAGGGTAGAGAAAAGGGCATCCCCCACTAAGCCACGAAGTCTATTTTGTACTCTGTCAAGGCAGGATAGGCTGTTTTTAGCAGCTCCTGCCCAGATATGGCAACAGTATTCCATCCTTGGACGTACTTGGCTTTTATATAGATAGAGAATTGCATCAGTAATGAGATATCTTCTGGAGCAGTAGAAGGATCCCACCATCTTTCCAGCGACCTTGGCAACAGACTTGATGTACGTGTTCCATTTCAGATCAGGAGTAAAGGTCAAACCCAGAAGCTTGTCAAAACACGGAGCCTCACCCAGACGAGAGCCATCCATCACAATTGATGCCAGCTGGGGATCAGAGCGTTGATGATGTAAGGATAGAAGTTTTGTTTTGGATGCATTAAAGGTAACCAGCCACATCTTCCCCCACTGAACCACGCGCTCGAGATCAGAGGAGAGAGAATCAGAGAGAACTTTGTCATTTACAGCATTTGATGTGTTGCCGTAGATGGTTGTGTCATCAGCATAGATGTCAACGAATAATTTAAGTATGTGTTTAGGGAGGTCATTGATGTAGATCAGGAAGAGAGTTGGGCCCAGGATTGACCCCTGAGGGACTCCAGCATTTATATTGCAGGCCTCCGATTTTTGTCCATCTACTACTACTCTTATGAACCTATCAGAGAGAAATGATTTAATGATTGAGAAAACATTTCCAGTTATACCGTAGCTGGAAATCTTGTGAAGTAGACCCTTATGCCATACCTTGTCGAAGGCCTTTGATATGTCAAGAGCAATTGCCCTAGAAAGGAAGCCTTTGTCAAGAGATTCACTTATCCTGTGGGATATAACCGTCAGCATATCTGCGGTAGATCTTGCAGAGCGGAAACCATATTGTGTGTCACTAAGAAGGTTATTCCTGCTGAGGTGGTTGACTATTTCTCTATTTAATATGGATTCCAGCAACTTACTCATAACACACAGGAGACTCATAGGTCTGTACTGAGAGGGAGATGACTTATCACCTGAATTCTTAAATACAGGGCAAACCGATGAGGTCTTCCAGGGGGTCGGAAAGCACTTCTCCTTAAGGCAGCGCTTAAATAGTTTCGTAAGTATGGGAGCAAGTTCTGGTTGAAGCTTTTTTAATGATGTAATAATTGGCTGCAATCAGAAGCCTTTTCGAAAATGGCCTTAATTGTACTCAACTGGTGTTAACTCTCAACTAACTAAAACTGGTGTTAACTCTCAACTAACTAAAACTGGTGTTAACTCTCAACTAACTAAAACTGGTGTTAACTCTCAACTAACTAAAACTGGTGTTAACTCTTAACTAACTAAAACTGCTCTTGGATAAGCTTATATATCAGTAGATGTGAGGGGAGCAAATTGTCTCGTTGCATACTCCCACATCGAAGTAAATTCCATCGAATTTGTTCCCATGTCATAATTGACCTCCAGGTCAGATATTGCTTCCCAAGTTTAGTCAAAACAATCTTTCACATTATTCTCCTTAAATCAATTGTTTTCTTTGCAAAACAATATTATCATTAAATATTATTATCAATCCCAAATCCGTCAACTGAAGCCATTTTTTAAAATGAATCGGGTCAGCAAGGAAATTGAGAATTGTCCAGGATTGTTCACATAATAAAAGCTCTAACTTAGCTGTTTTTTAACTGTTATTAAAATTCAACCACCACAGGTGTTTGGGTTAAAAACTGAATAAACGCTTTAAAATATGTTGAGACACAAAAACCTAATATAAATAGGTAGAAGAGTAACATAACTTGCCTTTGGTAAGAGGTATGTGTTATATAAAGTCATGTGAAATTGTTTTTAAATATTTGAACATAAATAAAATGAGGTAAATGACGATTTTGAAGGGTTAAACAGTTTCATAAAATTATGACAAGAATGTTTTTGCATTGGAATCAATTTATTATTATGTAATAATTGGTTCGATTAATTTAATAAGCAAATGATATAATAATTAAGATATCTTTTAAACAGACAACGTGACATAAGTTGGATGTTTTTTTTAACAGCATTTTATATATATTTTATTTTAAAGTAATTTTAAAAAATATTTAGATGTCACGTCATAGCTATTTTTCTTGTTCTTACATAACACTTGACACTATATGCTTCTCGAACCGAATAAACGTTTGAGTAAGTAAAAAACAAAACACTTTTCCAGATAGGTAGAAGAGTAACTTATCTTGCCTTTGATTTATTTGTTATATATTTGGATTTTCCACCACTTTTTAGAATCTCTGTTATTCTTTATATTTTATTTCTTGTCATAAAATAATATTTTAATTTGCTTTATAAAGTTTTAAAATATTATTGTAATTCAAGGGCTTAATCACTGGTGGACATGTTGCCTGAAAAATAAATTTAAATAAAAGTGTATTGCTTTTTGTAATTAAGTGTTCTAGAAACATTTTCTTGTATCATTTTTTCCAATTATTAAATTAATAAAAATGTTGGGGATAGCCTCTAGTAAAAATATATCTCCTCCAAGAACGTTCATAAAATCTATTTTCAATCGATACATTCTTGGATACAATAGAGAACAGAACAAAAAATTGGTAAATAAAATCACACTATATTACAAATAAATCTTACCGTTACATTTATTGGGTGTGTTTCTATCAATATTTTGTTGAATGTTCTATTTTTGAGCGATTATCAAGACTTCAAATATGTGGCGATTTTTTTGTTATAACGTAATACTCGACAATACTTTTTCTGAACTTAATAAAAGCTTTAAAAGATGTTACAACACTAAAATCTCATCCAAATAAGTAGAATAGTAACTTATCTTTATTAATAGATCTGTGTTATATATTTCTTGTCCACAGTAATAAATGCCCGTTCTTGTATTATTCTATTAATGAAAAATATTTTTTTTTAATACAATTTTCATGGGTAAGGGTTGTCCCAGTTAAAACTATACCTTCCTTAAGAACGGTCATAAAATCTATTTTCAATCAATATTATTTTAATAACGGCCCATTTTCCTACTTAACAAAAATGGCCTGCTTTCCTGTGGCCATTTTTTCCGTGGACCTTTCTTCTGGTCAGCACTTTTTTTCTAAATTTGATCCTCTCTAAAAGAGAAGTAGAAGTTCATTCTTTTTTTAGCGTGGTCATTCAGTGCAGTGTTTTTTTTTTTTAATCTTTTTAGGTCAACTCTACATTGTTGGTTTTTCAAATGTTTCCAAGAAGGTTTGTTCAGTGCATTGTTTTATTCTTTTGTGTCAAATGTTTGTGTTCGTCGAGGTACTGTTTTGTAGCCACTAATAAAATATATTTAATGAACACAGCACGAAATGAACAACAAACTTCTTTTCAACAGTAACAATGTAAAAATGTATCTATTTGCAGAAGAAGTTGAAGGTCAAACTGAGATAGAGGTAGACGGAATAGAAAGTTCTTTCAGGGTCGGTGTTGGTCAGTTAGGATATTTCCTGTGTCGTCTCCAGTTGTTTCCAGTGGAGGCCGTCGATACTAGGGCGAAATGTCCGGTGGACAGGGGATGAGAGAGGAGAGGTGTTGCTGGGCTGAAGGTCCAGTCCTGTCTGACTGACGTTCCCTCAAGACTTTACAGATGGATCAATGCACCCTGTTAGCTGATAGGTCAGTCTGTGGCCGAAGAACTCAGAGGGAGGGGCATTGATTCCCTAGAGAAAGTAGAAAGGTTCAAATTCTGTAGAAGCACTATATGTTTTAAATAGATTATTTTGAGAATAGTTTTACTAGTTAATTTACTCTTCTTTTCTGTGTGCTTACTCTCTTAACGAAATGTCTAAGAAACAAAGATCTACGACTGGAAATCCGCAGACGCATTTTTATCCATATAAATACATATATGTACTCTCCACCGAAATTTAAGTAGTCTAAAATATTATGGGGCGGGTTTTTGATAAGTGTTACAGGCCAGTATGAAGCTGAGTCGTGGTGGATGTCCCCTGGTAAGAATCTTATGACTAGGTCAGCGCTTCACCCCACATTGTCCGTAACACAATATAAAAATAGAAATAAAATAATGACAAGTAAAGTGTCGGCCATGATTTGTGACCTATTTGACACGTTGTCTGAGGTTCTCATTAGCACATTTTGTTCCGAGCGATTCAAACTCAAAGCAAGAATGACACAACACTAGAATCTTAAAACACAAATTTTATTCAACATCCTTAAATTTAATATCACACCGCAATAGGTTGGGGTGAGGTCGGATGATAATAAAAGGAAACATCATAAAAGAAAGAAAAGAAAACAAGGTGACAAACAAAAAAAAAACTAATATAAGAGAAAATGTATATACCATTTCCATTATGGTATGACAGTTCGGCCAAGGACAAGGAGTGGGGATATCGGGATGGGGAAATCATAATAGTCATTAACTTTATCCAATTGGACTTTCGTGTTTCACAATGTCTCCGCAAAGTTCATTATTTGCGAGATTTTTCCTGTTTGGTTACTTCGTGATAGGGACGCCCGTCGACATGATGATATTTTTGTTCATTGCAACCCTCTTATTCATCTTTAATGTCTTTGCTGTGAACTTTCCAGCGAGTTTTTTTTTTTTTTTTGATTCATTATTCGCTCAAACGTAAACAAAACAACTGGTCCTTTTGACAACGTTCACTGCTCTCCCCAGTCTCTTTTTCTTTTCTGTCTTTTTTTTTTCTTTTATACGAACACTATCGTTTTCTTTTATACGAACACTATCGTTTTTCATCGTTAAAAAAAAACTGCTTTCTCTACTCGTCCGCGTCGACTTCACTTTTTCTTTCTTTCTCTTCCTTTTTCATCAGCTTTGCTGATAGTGGGCTCTCTCACGCATTGCATTTTCAGAGGGAGGGAAGGAGGGGTGTGTGTGTACGTCTCAAACGCTAGTGCATTTGTTTGTTATTATTATTTTTTTTTATTGAATTTAAATTCACGCTCGCCGAAGGCAAGAGGGGGGTGCATGCTTTCATATTTATATTTGAATTTAAATTCACAGTTCCTAAGAGATAAAAAAAACTATTTCTTATTCCGTTATGATTATTTCATAATTTATCAACCGATATCAACCAGCCTCTCTACCAATATAACATAAGTACCGCTTGTTAATATTCGACTTAAAAACTGAAGGCCATCACCAAGTAGACCATTTTTATTTAACCTAAATAACGTTTACCAAACGCAATAAAATTTCATTTTCTGTCGGCCAGTATAGTTTTAACGTTGTAAAAGTGTTTTCTATATTTTTATTTTATTGTTTCGTTGCGAATTCGTCACTCAAATATAGTGGTCGAATTTTTTTAGAGGTTGATGCGAATTTAAAGCTTGTAATAAAATTTTAAAAACCTGATGAGTAATCATTCTCTGACTTATGTCATATCGTAAAGCATTTTTTAAATAAATTTTAAAAACCTGATGAGTAATCATTCTCTGACTTATGTCATATCGTAAAGCATTTTTTAAATAAATTTTAAAAACCTGATGAGTAATCATTCTCTGACTTATGTCATATCGTAAAGCATTTTTTAAATAAATTTTAAAAACCTGATGAGTAATCATTCTCTGACTTATGTCATATCGTAAAGCATTTTTTAGATAAATTTTAAAAACCTGATGAGTAATCATTCTCTGACTTATGTCATATCGTAAAGCATTTTTTAAATAAATTTTAAAAACCTGATGAGTAATCATTCTCTGACTTATGTCATATCGTAAAGCATTTTTTAGATAAATTTTAAAAACCTGATGAGTAATCATTCTCTGACTTATGTCATATCGTAAAGCATTTTTTAGATAAATTTTAAAAACCTGATGAGTAATCATTCTCTGACTTATGTCATATCGTAAAGCATTTTTTAAATAAATTTTAAAAACCTGATGAGTAATCATTCTCTGACTTATGTCATATTGTAAAGCATTTTTTAGATAAATTTTAAAAACCTGATGAGTAATCATTCTCTGACTTATGTCATATCGTAAAGCATTTTTAGATAAATTTTAAAAACCTGATGAGTAATCATTCTCTGACTTATGTCATATCGTAAAACATTTTTTAAATAAATTTTAAAAACCTGATGAGTAATCATTCTCTGACTTATGTCATATCGTAAAGCATTTTTTAGATAAATTTTAAAAACCTGATGAGTAATCATTCTCTGACTTATGTCATATCGTAAAGCATTTTTTAGATAAATTTTAAAAACCTGATGAGTAATCATTCTCTGACTTATGTCATATCGTAAAGCATTTTTTAAATAAATTTTAAAAACCTGATGAGTAATCATTCTCTGACTTATGTCATATTGTAAAGCATTTTTTAGATAAATTTTAAAAACCTGATGAGTAATCATTCTCTGACTTATGTCATATCGTAAAGCATTTTTTAGATAAATTTTAAAAACCTGATGAGTAATCATTCTCTGACTTATGTCATATCGTAAAGCATTTTTTAAATAAATTTTAAAAACCTGATGAGTAATCATTCTCTGACTTATGTCATATCGTAAAGCATTTTTTAGATAAATTTTAAAAACCTGATGAGTAATCATTCTCTGACTTATGTCATATCGTAAAGCATTTTTTAGATAAATTTTAAAAACCTGATGAGTAATCATTCTCTGACTTATGTCATATCGTAAAGCATTTTTTAGATAAATTTTAAAAACCTGATGAGTAATCATTCTCTGACTTATGTCATATCGTAAAGCATTTTTTAAATAAATTTTAAAAACCTGATGAGTAATCATTCTCTGACTTATGTCATATCGTAAAGCATTTTTTAGATAAATTTTAAAAACCTGATGAGTAATCATTCTCTGACTTATGTCATATCGTAAAGCATTTTTTAGATAAATTTTAAAAACCTGATGAGTAATCATTCTCTGACTTATGTCATATCGTAAAGCATTTTTTAAATAAATTTTAAAAACCTGATGAGTAATCATTCTCTGACTTATGTCATATCGTAAAGCATTTTTTAAATAAATTTTAAAAACCTGATGAGTAATCATTCTCTGACTTATGTCATATTGTAAAGCATTTTTTAGATAAATTTTAAAAACCTGATGAGTAATCATTCTCTGACTTATGTCATATCGTAAAGCATTTTTTAGATAAATTTTAAAAACCTGATGAGTAATCATTCTCTGACTTATGTCATATCGTAAAGCATTTTTTAAATAAATTTTAAAAACCTGATGAGTAATCATTCTCTGACTTATGTCATATCGTAAAGCATTTTTTAGATAAATTTTAAAAACCTGATGAGTAATCATTCTCTGACTTATGTCATATCGTAAAGCATTTTTTAGATAAATTTTAAAAACCTGATGAGTAATCATTCTCTGACTTATGTCATATCGTAAAGCATTTTTTAAATAAATTTTAAAAACCTGATGAGTAATCATTCTCTGACTTATGTCATATTGTAAAGCATTTTTTAGATAAATTTTAAAAACCTGATGAGTAATCATTCTCTGACTTATGTCATATCGTAAAGCATTTTTTAGATAAATTTTAAAAACCTGATGAGTAATCATTCTCTGACTTATGTCATATCGTAAAGCATTTTTTAGATAAATTTTAAAAACCTGATGAGTAATCATTCTCTGACTTATGTCATATCGTAAAGCATTTTTTAAATAAATTTTAAAAACCTGATGAGTAATCATTCTCTGACTTATGTCATATCGTAAAGCATTTTTTAGATAAATTTTAAAAACCTGATGAGTAATCATTCTCTGACTTATGTCATATCGTAAAGCATTTTTTAGATAAATTTTAAAAACCTGATGAGTAATCATTCTCTGACTTATGTCATATCGTAAAGCATTTTTTAAATAAATTTTAAAAACCTGATGAGTAATCATTCTCTGACTTATGTCATATCGTAAAGCATTTTTTAAATAAATTTTAAAAACCTGATGAGTAATCATTCTCTGACTTATGTCATATCGTAAAGCATTTTTTAAATAAATTTTAAAAACCTGATGAGTAATCATTCTCTGACTTATGTCATATTGTAAAGCATTTTTTAGATAAATTTTAAAAACCTGATGAGTAATCATTCTCTGACTTATGTCATATCGTAAAGCATTTTTAGATAAATTTTAAAAACCTGATGAGTAATCATTCTCTGACTTATGTCATATCGTAAAACATTTTTTAAATAAATTTTAAAAACCTGATGAGTAATCATTCTCTGACTTATGTCATATCGTAAAGCATTTTTTAGATAAATTTTAAAAACCTGATGAGTAATCATTCTCTGACTTATGTCATATCGTAAAGCATTTTTTAGATAAATTTTAAAAACCTGATGAGTAATCATTCTCTGACTTATGTCATATCGTAAAGCATTTTTTAAATAAATTTTAAAAACCTGATGAGTAATCATTCTCTGACTTATGTCATATTGTAAAGCATTTTTTAGATAAATTTTAAAAACCTGATGAGTAATCATTCTCTGACTTATGTCATATCGTAAAGCATTTTTTAGATAAATTTTAAAAACCTGATGAGTAATCATTCTCTGACTTATGTCATATCGTAAAGCATTTTTTAAATAAATTTTAAAAACCTGATGAGTAATCATTCTCTGACTTATGTCATATCGTAAAGCATTTTTTAGATAAATTTTAAAAACCTGATGAGTAATCATTCTCTGACTTATGTCATATCGTAAAGCATTTTTTAAATAAATTTTAAAAACCTGATGAGTAATCATTCTCTGACTTATGTCATATCGTAAAGCATTTTTTAAATAAATTTTAAAAACCTGATGAGTAATCATTCTCTGACTTATGTCATATCGTAAAGCATTTTTTAGATAAATTTTAAAAACCTGATGAGTAATCATTCTCTGACTTATGTCATATCGTAAAGCATTTTTTAGATAAATTTTAAAAACCTGATGAGTAATCATTCTCTGACTTATGTCATATCGTAAAGCATTTTTTAGATAAATTTTAAAAACCTGATGAGTAATCATTCTCTGACTTATGTCATATCGTAAAGCATTTTTTAGATAAATTTTAAAAACCTGATGAGTAATCATTCTCTGACTTATGTCATATCGTAAAGCATTTTTTAAATAAATTTTAAAAACCTGATGAGTAATCATTCTCTGACTTATGTCATATCGTAAAGCATTTTTTAGATAAATTTTAAAAACCTGATGAGTAATCATTCTCTGACTTATGTCATATCGTAAAGCATTTTTTAGATAAATTTTAAAAACCTGATGAGTAATCATTCTCTGACTTATGTCATATCGTAAAGCATTTTTTAAATACATTTTAAAAACCTGATGAGTAATCATTCTCTGACTTATGTCATATTGTAAAGCATTTTTTAGATAAATTTTAAAAACCTGATGAGTAATCATTCTCTGACTTATGTCATATCGTAAAGCATTTTTTAGATAAATTTTAAAAACCTGATGAGTAATCATTCTCTGACTTATGTCATATCGTAAAGCATTTTTTAAATAAATTTTAAAAACCTGATGAGTAATCATTCTCTGACTTATGTCATATCGTAAAGCATTTTTTAGATAAATTTTAAAAACGTGATGAGTAATCATTCTCTGACTTATGTCATATCGTAAAGCATTTTTTAAATAAATTTTAAAAACCTGATGAGTAATCATTCTCTGACTTATGTCATATCGTAAAGCATTTTTTAGATAAATTTTAAAAACCTGATGAGTAATCATTCTCTGACTTATGTCATATCGTAAAGCATTTTTTAGATAAATTTTAAAACCCTGATGAGTAATCATTCTCTGACTTATGTCATATCGTAAAGCATTTTTTAAATAAATTTTAAAAACCTGATGAGTAATCATTCTCTGACTTATGTCATATTGTAAAGCATTTTTTAGATAAATTTTAAAAACCTGATGAGTAATCATTCTCTGACTTATGTCATATCGTAAAGCATTTTTAGATAAATTTTAAAAACCTGATGAGTAATCATTCTCTGACTTATGTCATATCGTAAAACATTTTTTAAATAAATTTTAAAAACCTGATGAGTAATCATTCTCTGACTTATGTCATATCGTAAAGCATTTTTTAGATAAATTTTAAAAACCTGATGAGTAATCATTCTCTGACTTATGTCATATCGTAAAGCATTTTTTAGATAAATTTTAAAAACCTGATGAGTAATCATTCTCTGACTTATGTCATATCGTAAAGCATTTTTTAAATAAATTTTAAAAACCTGATGAGTAATCATTCTCTGACTTATGTCATATCGTAAAGCATTTTTTAAATAAATTTTAAAAACCTGATGAGTAATCATTCTCTGACTTATGTCATATCGTAAAGCATTTTTTAGATAAATTTTAAAAACCTGATGAGTAATCATTCTCTGACTTATGTCATATCGTAAAGCATTTTTTAGATAAATTTTAAAAACCTGATGAGTAATCATTCTCTGACTTATGTCATATCGTAAAGCATTTTTTAGATAAATTTTAAAAACCTGATGAGTAATCATTCTCTGACTTATGTCATATCGTAAAGCATTTTTTAAATAAATTTTAAAAACCTGATGAGTAATCATTCTCTGACTTATGTCATATCGTAAAGCATTTTTTAGATAAATTTTAAAAACCTGATGAGTAATCATTCTCTGACTTATGTCATATCGTAAAGCATTTTTTAAATAAATTTTAAAAACCTGATGAGTAATCATTCTTTGACTTATGTCATATTGTAAAGCATTTTTTAGATAAATTTTAAAAACCTGATGAGTAATCATTCTCTGACTTATGTCATATCGTAAAGCATTTTTTAGATAAATTTTAAAAACCTGATGAGTAATCATTCTCTGACTTATGTCATATCGTAAAGCATTTTTTAAATAAATTTTAAAAACCTGATGAGTAATCATTCTCTGACTTATGTCATATCGTAAAGCATTTTTTAGATAAATTTTAAAAACGTGATGAGTAATCATTCTCTGACTTATGTCATATCGTAAAGCATTTTTTAAATAAATTTTAAAAACCTGATGAGTAATCATTCTCTGACTTATGTCATATCGTAAAGCATTTTTTAGATAAATTTTAAAAACCTGATGAGTAATCATTCTCTGACTTATGTCATATCGTAAAGCATTTTTTAGATAAATTTTAAAAACCTGATGAGTAATCATTCTCTGACTTATGTCATATCGTAAAGCATTTTTTAAATAAATTTTAAAAACCTGATGAGTAATCATTCTCTGACTTATGTCATATTGTAAAGCATTTTTTAGATAAATTTTAAAAACCTGATGAGTAATCATTCTCTGACTTATGTCATATCGTAAAGCATTTTTAGATAAATTTTAAAAACCTGATGAGTAATCATTCTCTGACTTATGTCATATCGTAAAACATTTTTTAAATAAATTTTAAAAACCTGATGAGTAATCATTCTCTGACTTATGTCATATCGTAAAGCATTTTTTAGATAAATTTTAAAAACCTGATGAGTAATCATTCTCTGACTTATGTCATATCGTAAAGCATTTTTTAGATAAATTTTAAAAACCTGATGAGTAATCATTCTCTGACTTATGTCATATCGTAAAGCATTTTTTAAATAAATTTTAAAAACCTGATGAGTAATCATTCTCTGACTTATGTCATATTGTAAAGCATTTTTTAGATAAATTTTAAAAACCTGATGAGTAATCATTCTCTGACTTATGTCATATCGTAAAGCATTTTTTAGATAAATTTTAAAAACCTGATGAGTAATCATTCTCTGACTTATGTCATATCGTAAAGCATTTTTTAAATAAATTTTAAAAACCTGATGAGTAATCATTCTCTGACTTATGTCATATCGTAAAGCATTTTTTAGATAAATTTTAAAAACCTGATGAGTAATCATTCTCTGACTTATGTCATATCGTAAAGCATTTTTTAAATAAATTTTAAAAACCTGATGAGTAATCATTCTCTGACTTATGTCATATCGTAAAGCATTTTTTAGATAAATTTTAAAAACCTGATGAGTAATCATTCTCTGACTTATGTCATATCGTAAAGCATTTTTTAGATAAATTTTAAAAACCTGATGAGTAATCATTCTCTGACTTATGTCATATCGTAAAGCATTTTTTAGATAAATTTTAAAAACCTGATGAGTAATCATTCTCTGACTTATGTCATATCGTAAAGCATTTTTTAGATAAATTTTAAAAACCTGATGAGTAATCATTCTCTGACTTATGTCATATCGTAAAGCATTTTTTAGATAAATTTTAAAAACCTGATGAGTAATCATTCTCTGACTTATGTCATATCGTAAAGCATTTTTTAAATAAATTTTAAAAACCTGATGAGTAATCATTCTCTAACTTATGTCATATCGTAAAGCATTTTTTAGATAAATTTTAAAAACCTGATGAGTAATCATTCTCTGACTTATGTCATATCGTAAAGCATTTTTTAAATAAATTTTAAGCCTTAAAGTATTGACAACTTCCGAAAAAGTCAACCGCATCTTTGGCCAAGTGAAAATAGCAAATTTTGATTCCAAATGAAATTTAATGTATTTTCCAAAAAATATATACATATTTTGTATATTTTTGTACGTATATCACTCATGGTGCAATCCTAGCAGAACAAAAAATAAATATAATTGTTATATTATGAACCTTTTTTTCTAGAATTCAAATACACAACAACACATTTGGTATAAGCAACAGTCCGTTTTTATTCCTCGTTGTTTCTCTGTTATGGTGGAGAGAGAGAGAGAAGAGTGGGAGAGAGACAGAGAGGAGTATATCTCAATCTGCCAATCTCAAACAATAACACGTTTTGTTCACATTCCTGAGAAATATTGAAACAATTTTAATTTAGCTGTCAGGTTCCCCACGTTCCATCCGCAGACGCATGCCACATTTTTATCCATATAAATACATATATGTATATACACATATATATATACTAGCATGTAAACCCGGCTTAGATCGGACCCTTTGTGTAACATATTGCCGGGATGAGAAAGCTCTTTCTGCTTTTGGCACTATGTGTACGACTAACAGTGTCAGAAACCGATTTTAAGAATGCGTGAAAAAAAATTGAATAATTCGACCTCCTATTTTTACAAGCTTATAACTACATGAAAAGAAATTCCAACCCTAATTTTTTTTTCAATTAAAGTAGCAAAGACCAAATTTAAAAAAAAAATAACAGGTTTAATAGCAAATTATGCAGTATTTGTTTTTTTTTTTTTTTATCGGCTTTCTTTAAAAAAGACTTGAAGAAAATCAACGAAATTTTTCTGCCTTCGAGTATAAAAACTCGATATAAATTCCAAAAAATCACTTACCTAAAAAAAAAAAACAATTCAATGTGTAGTTCCATTCTTCATTGTTAAGAATTTATCCATATTTATATTTTAAATTCCATTTATTTTTTAAATAAAAGAATTTTTAAATTACTACTTGAAAAACGCGCGATCATGGAAGCATTTTTCGAAAAACCGGAAGTAATCTTTCTCCTTGTTTTGAACTATGGATGAACAAAAGGACATAAAAACCATGCGTTTGTGTTAGGCGTGTAGTTTTGTACCTGGAGAAAGATGTGTTCCCATAGTTTTAAAATAGTCAAATTTTACTCATAAGATTATTCCTTTAAAAAAACACTCCAGGAATGTTTGTTTTTCTTTTCTCAAAGAAATACATAAATTTTTTATTTATTATATTTCCATTCTTTTTTGTCGAGTGAAATTTTTTTTTTAATATGAAAAAAAGAAAATATTGAATGAAATAGAAAAAAAATGTTACCGTCCATTACTTACTGGACAATATAAGCAGAACATAGGCTTCCAATTAAAAAAAAAATCACCGTGGTTTAAAAAAAAAACAAAAGGTTTTACACTGTGGACTTTACAGGTAAATTTCTAAAAACACTTCTTTTTTGTTTTGTTTTAATTTGCAGTATATTATTTATTGATCTTTTATCTTCAATCTGTGATATATAAAACTTTGGTACACTAATTAATTATTTAAATTTAAATTAACATTTCAAAATGGGGTGGAAACAAAAAAAACATTTGACTAAAATATTATATTCGGTTTATTGGAAAGAGCATAAAATTTCACATTGACTCTGAAAATATCGTAAAAATTGAATCAATAGAAAAATTTGGATAGATTTTTAAAGTTTAAAAATTGAAAAATATTTAACCCGTAAAATTCAATTGATTTCATTACATAAAAAATGGCTGCATGGAAGTGCACTGGTACTTTGTAAACACTTTTTTTAAAATAAAAAATAATAGTTTTATTACTTTTTATACAACTTTAATAGTTTATTTTGGAAGTATAATCTATAAAGAAAATAAACAACCCACTTTTAAAAGAGAAATTATGAGTTTTTTATATTTTATTCGCAGTTTCGTGTTAGGGGTGGACAAATTTCCCCCAAAACTCTGATACACCTAGTGTACGACACTTCTGTTATTTTCAAATCTTGCCACAAACTGAGAATAAACAATCCTTACACAGCACGGCAGTTTAGCATGGAGGAAAAGCATAATGGTCCTTTACCGTTTTGGATGTCTTGGTAGAAAAGTCAGGAATAATTTCAATAACGCAATATATAGAAAAGCTACTTTCACGAATCTGTATATTAGATTGGATTCCTTTGCTTTTATGAATAAGAAAATAATTTTCATTAAGACCATATGTTACCATATTCTTATGATTTGCACAACCAGCAAATTAGCAGCTGGACTAAGGAAGATAATTAATATCCTTATTGAGAATGGTTTCCCAGATGACATTATTTTAATGTATAGCCACAAAAAGCTTGCAAAATTCAATGCTGACATTTTCTTTTGGTTCACCCAAGTGTCCAGATAACATGAGGTTTCCATGAATAACTTTCTGAAATAATTAGATACGTTGTGTTTCATTGTTGTAATGTTGTGTCTCATTGTTGTAATGTTGTGTTTCTTTGCTGTAATGCTGTATGTCCGCATGTGGTATTTCATGACGGGTTTGCTTTCCTAACTTTTCAGACAGATGTTCTTCCAACACGAGATAAAAGTTTAGTAATCTATGAATGTAAATGTCAGTGTGAAGCTGACTATGTCGATTGAACTTTTCAATCATCGGGGCTCAGCATGGCGCAACATATAACTTCACATTTTCGGGTGAAAAGGTATTAACGAGGGCATTCGGGTGTGTAAGGAATACATCTGGGAATTTACAGAGCACATCATTAGTCAGCAATCTGGTAGCATTTTCTAGATATTACATTGTGCGGTGAGACCTATTTGGATATCTACTTCCGCATCATACACAGATCCCGGTCCAAACACAAATTTAGTATATTGAAGGCCTTGTGTGTAACAATGCGAAAACCCTCCTCTGTAGTCAGAAAAAGCTTTCTCAAAAGTTGGAATTTTTTTGGAGCTCTCCTATAAGTTAGAATCATTTACATAATTGTTTTCTACAAAAAACTAATTCCTACGTTCATCAATATATTTCAATATATTTAGTTTTTACGCAGATATAATGTGCACTTCCATGTGTAATATTGATATTTTATTATATGATATATATTTTTTATTATATGATATATATTTTTTATTTCTCCCATTCAATTATTTATTTTAACGTTGTTTACCAATGTTGTATTTTAAACGTTATTCACGGACGATTATATTTTGAAAATTATTAGATCGAATGTCATCCTTTTATTCAAATAGTTTTTACTATTAAATATAACTTTCTTTTAATTAATTCTCCATTCCCTGTCTCCAGATTTTTATGCATTAATTGGCCCCAACGTGACATAACTTGATTTAATTTCTTTAAGACACACACACACATATACTGTTGTAACTGATTAGCGTATATGAACATGTTGAAATTCTGACAAATTCCAACATATAGCAGCTCGTCACAATCACTTTGTTAAAAAATGGAAAGGTAGGGAACATTTTAGAAAAAATCTATAAAAATATAAGCCTGAATGTTCTTTTATTCCAAATAACATATAAATATACCTGCTCTAATAATAACATTTTTAATATGTTGTCTGAAATGCTCTTCTGTAATTAAGCACTAAAAATGGTAGTACAAATCTGTTTGTGTACAGTCTGTAACCCTACATACAATAAAAAAAAGAAAAAAGTGGCCACTTTTCCTTTTATATATTTTATATTATCACCTGATATGCAAATGAGATGCTTTTGGTTGGATATAAAAAAAAGCTTGTTTTTCACAGACAGAGTTGATTTTGAATTTGGATGTCAGAGTTGAAAGTGTTAGAGTTGAGTTTTGACAGTAACATGTAAAGTTTTGAAGTTTTGGTGTTGAGGTTTGACAGAAGTACCGAATTTTGGCAGCAGTGTGTCGAATTTAGCACTTGATTGTTTTAACCACAGAATATCATTGGTTAGATATATACATTAAGTCTGACTACAAGTTGTAGTGTTCATCACTTACTATGTTGTCATGCCATCTCGTTGATAGTTTTTTGTTCTGTATATTAACATGACTCATTCTAAACACAACTTGTTCACAACTATTAATCTTTTTTTATATATGATTCGCACACTTCTAAATGCAAATGATATAGGCACAAGTTGTTTAAGGTCGCATATTCTAATCGTGTTCATTTACTTCTTAAAACATTGTTTTCATGATGTAATTTTTAAAAGACAGTTTTTTCATTGTTTACACTATCCTTTTGACAAAATCAATGCAATATAGATCTAACAGGTCTTGATTATCTGAAAATATTTTTAAAAACATACTGCAGATAACGCTCAGATATTAATATGTCTTTTTCTATGTCAAACATTTTAATCCTATATGTAATATACGAGAGTTCAATCCAAATTTTCCTCTATGGATAAAGTGCTGAGTTTATGAGTTGTGAAGAATACTAAGATTTTTCTTCCCTCTTGGACACTTAACTATGTTTTTATTTATCTTTATTATTGTTTTTCTTTTGTCTTGTCGTATGAGCATGTTTATAGTTGACTTATATATATACACACATATATATATATATATAAATATATATATATATATGTGTGTGTGTGTGTGTGTGTGTGTGTGTGTGTGTGTGTTACCATAAATGTTTGTTGTCCTGTTTATTATTTATTTATTACTATTATTTAATCGTTTACTTTTACTTATTGTTTTCTTTTTACTGTTTCTTTTACGGGTACTTTTACTACTATGAGTCTGTGTGTTTATCACTGTTCTTACTTATACGTGTGTGGAATTTTATGCTCTTATGTATCTTACGTGCAGTTCACTGTTATATGTGTGTGTGGGTGTTCTTATCCTTACACTGTTTCTTGCCTTGGAAGGTCTCGAAACATGTACGTGCAAATATATAATGCGTACATATCTGGTTGCCTTGGCCAGCAGATGATATCTTCTTGGACGCTGGTCTGCCATCTTGTTGGGGAGTGGTCACTGCAGACAGATTCAATAATGACAACAAGATGGACTGAAGCTTCAATCTTTTATTAAAGACAAGCCTAGATCTTGGACCCTGGTTGTCGGAGAGCCGAATCTCTGATCTGCATTCTCTGCTGCCCAAACCCAATTCTCCGCCCATGTGGTCGTCAACCGGAAATCTGCGACCATAATTCCCGTGTCACTCCTAATTTCTGGTGCATTCTCTCTAGGTTGATACCTGTCAAACCTAACCTTTTGTTACCCTGCCAACTCGCTGATAGGAAATAGAAATATACTTACATAACTTTCTATTTCTAAAACTACCTATATAGCAATTAAGCTGGGATTCCCAATACTACATCTATATATCTGATTATTATTTGGATTTTGAATACTATGTTATTTTTAATATTTGGTCAGAGTTTACTTGTAGTATAAAGTATCGTCATGGAAAAGAGACAGCAAAATCTCGCCAATGATATTTAGCAGGCATTAACAGTCTCCAATGTATCAAGTCCGCCATCAATTTTTATTTCATCTGATATACTATTTGAAGTAATATCTAGCCGTCGTTTTTTCTGAAACATCTGATATACTATTTGAAGTAAGAAACATTGCCATTGTCATCAGTTATTGTTTGAATTTTTCTGGATGTAGAAAATAAATGTAATTATGTGATTTGGGTTCGATTGACACAATATAATATCTGTCTTTCTCTGATAGCATTAAAGTCTACAGTTTACTCTAGTATTTTACATATTTCCCTCAGAAAACTAGATCTAATAATGAAGCAATGGAAAACAAGTGTATGACACAAAACAAATATAACAAACATTGATGCATATGATTTCTTATTCCGAATTTCTGAATTTCGTGGATGAGGAAATACAATTCATGCACATGTTTTTTTTTTTTTATTTTCAGGTTTCAACTTTACAAACTGACTGAGTTCTTTCGATTCGAAAATGAAGATATATTGTACAGAAATATTTCCTGATTTCATTTACTTTTGTGATATTTCATATTTTTCTAACTGTAAAACTGCTAAATATGACCATCGGAAATATGAGTTTGAATGTTATAAATTAACAAAACTCCAATAAAAAATAAGAAAATTATTTTTCATAATTTTGTAGAATTTTGGTAAATTTATCAATTGTAGATGTTTTTCCCTTTCTATATTTCCCAATCCCTACACACACACACACACACACACACACACACACACATTTATATATATATATATATATATATATATATATATATATATGGAGAGAGAGATGCCAAAATTAAAAAAATGAATGCAACGTGTAAAAAGCAAACACAAACTGGAACTAATTAATATTAATAATATTGTATGATTTGTCATTTAAAATTTTGAGAAGCTTCTAGTTTATAATCGCACACAAAATTACACCCAGGGGAAAACTATTTCAATATGTGGTGTGTGATTCTGTTTTTTTTATTTAAAAAAAAAAATAATAATGCAGATACACAGACTGGAGAGCCATATTATTGATAAAAGTTTGGTTCAGAATTTTCTATGAAAGGAAATTTTAAAAGTCGTTTATTTAAAGCTTATTCATGTGACGTGTGCACTTCAGCATTTTCCCAAAAAGTACACTTAAGAGACCACATGTTTTTCTCCTCAACAAAACCATCATCCAGGACTGCAAAAAGCTTCAAAGGAACCTGTCAATGTCTTAGATAGGCATTCGATAGTGTGCCTCACTCCTGGATACTGCAAAGTTTGGAGATATATAATGTCCATAAGCGAGGTATATTTCAAGGTGATAGTCTGTCACCACTGCTTTTCTGCCTTACTATTGACCCACTCAGCAAGCTCCTCAAAAAATGTGATGCTGGGTACAGTCTTAGTAGGGGAAGGAAAAAAGAAAAAAGTAAAAGAGTAAATCATCTACTTTTTATGGACGATCTCAAACTCTATGCAGAGACAGAAAAACAGCTTGTCTCTCTGATTGAAAATGTAAAGACTTTTACAGAGGATGTCTGCATGGACTTTGGATTTAACAAATGTGCCAAATGCACAATAAAAAAAGGAAAAAAAACGACATCCGAAAATATTCGGTCCAATGATGGCTTTATTGAAGATCTAGGAGAGGATGCCACTTATAAATACCTCGGTATAGAGGAGAATGTAACTGTGGAGCATGAAAAAATGAGACATAAGGTGGAACAAGAATACACATCACGCCTTAAAAAGATCCTCAAATCCGAATTAAGACCGAAAAACAAAATAACTGCCATAATCCCTGCCATCACATATGGGTTTGGTATTGTTGACTGGCCTCAATACAATATCAGTAGGTTAGATTCAAAGACCAGGAAACTCCTAACCTTACATAAAATAATATATCGAAACCAATGGACAGGAAATACTTATCACGAAAACCATGCATATCGAGCCACCATAGTAAGCATGGGGCAGTATATTAAAAGCTCAATAGATATAACAATAGAAATAGTGAGGGACCACCATGAACGCCTACACCAACAAACCTCAGTGACAAAGCTTGCTGAAAACTTTGGGGGTGACATACTGGAAAATACTGCCGAGGTATATGATGAACCAGTAACAGATTGCAAGAAAAAGGAGAAAGAAATACACCGAAATCGAGATAGACACAAAAAAAACAAGGATGGGAACAACATAAAAGAGCAGGAAAGTTCCTAGAGGAGCTTAAACAGGAATATATAGACAAAGATGCTTCACTCCAATGGCTCAAGAGCGGGAGACTTCCATTTGATGAGGAAAGACTCATTATAGTCAGTCAAGATCAGGGCTTACTCACAAATGGATTCAAAACAATGGCCGGCCTACAAGCAAATGGCCAATGCCGGTTTTGCCACACAGCAAGTGAGAGCCCAAGCCACCTAATGTCTGCATGTCCAATCCTATTAGCAGATGGCCTTTACACTGCCCGTCACAACAAAGTATGTAAGTACCTCCATTGAAAGATCTGTGGAGAGATGCAACTTGACAGATCGATGAACATCTGGAAACATGAACTACCACCGATAACATCAAACGGAAAAAGTGATTGTGTTCTATGACAAAGACATACAGATACATAAAAGACAAAGCTATCAAACCAGATATTGTAATATGGAACAAGCCTGAACGAACTGCGCTCATTATCGATGTCACAGTCCCAAATGATTTTGGCCTTAATAGAGCTGAACGGGAAAAGATCAAATATCAGGACCTAAAAAATGATTTAAAAACATGGTCGCTGAAAGAAATAAAAATTATACCGGTTGTTATAGGAGCAACTGGTTTAATAAAAAAGAACCTTCAGAAATACTTAGAAGCAATCCCTGGAAGACCAAGCTGTAACGAAATACAAATAGCAGCCATAAAGGGAACAACATCTATTCTTAAAAGAGCCCTCGGATATAAATTTAAATCATAACAGAATCAAGTGTTAGCTCCAGGAGGGAGCCCCTTGATCTCTTAATACTTACTGAAGTAAAATAAATAAAAAAAGGTATCAAACCGTATTCATGTAAAGAATGTTGTTCTACATTTTCTAATAAGGGAAATTTTAAAAAGCATTTGTTCATACACACCAGCGAAAAAAAATTATTCATGCTAACGGAAATTTAAAAAGGCATATGCTTATACACATTGGTGGCTCCCCACCAACACAAGAAGAAGTTGAAAACTTCTGGAGGCCACTCTATGAGGACACTAAAGTACATAAAGAAAACAACTGGATAAATACCATCAAAGAGGAGAACAAGGAGAAAGAAAAGATGCCAGCTCTAAACATTACCAAGGAGGCTGTCTGCAGGGAGGTAGCTCAATGCAGCAATTTCAAGACCCCAGGATTAGACCAAATACCAAATTTCTGGTTGAAAAAACTGAGCGCACTTCATCATCACTATGCCAAGGCATTCAATAGCATCATCAGTGGAGATGAAGAGCCGCCTAAGTGGCTTACTGTAGGCAGTACATCACTTATTCCCAAAAATGAGGACACCCACATGACTAGCAAATATAGATCAATCTGCTGCCTCACAACAACCTACAAGCTCCTAACAGGGATAATCGCTGATGCAACATACGACCATCTGATTGCTGCTGATTACCTTGACAGTGAGCAGAGCTAGGCACAAAAGACCAACTACTGGTAAACAGAACCATATTAGAAGACTGCAGAAGACAAAGAAATCTGTCAATGGCCTGGATTGATTACCAAAAGGCCTTTGACAGTATACCTCATTCTTGGATACTTCACTGTTTGGAGTTGTACAATGTGCACACTAATATTACATCATTCCTTCAAAAACAAATGGCCAGATGGTGCACATCAATTATGTTACAGCACACGGAAGGAAGGATACAGACCTCAAACATAAAGATCAAGCGAGGAATATTCCAGGGAGACAGCCTCTCACCGCTCCTTTTCTGCCTCACAATTGATCCACTAAGTAAGCTACTTAAGCGATCCAATGCTGGATACAATCTCAGCATGGGCAAAAAGAAGGAAGAAAATAAACGGGTAAACCATCTACTCCTTATGGACGACTTGAAACTCTATGCGGAATCTAAGAAACAACTTGTCTCTCTGATAGGCATTGTTAAAAATTATACAGAGGACATCTGCATGGAGTTTGGATTCGACAAATGCGCTAAGTGCACCATAAAGAAAGGAAAAAAGACATCATCAGAACATCTTAATCTTGACAATAGCTCTATTGAAGACCTTGAAGAGGATGCTGTCTATAAATACCTGGGAGTAGAGGGGAATGAGACACTTGAACATGGAAAGATGAGTGAAAAAGTGCAGGAAGATTACTTCAAGCGACTTTAAAAAATTCTCTCATCAGAACTATCACCAAAAAACAAAATTACTGCCATCAATCAATTGGCAATACTCGTTGTCTCTTATGGATTTGGCATAATTAATTGGCCACAAAACTGCATCAATAGTCTTGACATAAAAACTCGGAAAATACTGACCCTTAATAAAGTCATTTACAAACATCAGTGCATGGACAGGCTGTACTTACCATGGAGAGAAGGTGGTTTAGGCCTCACTGAAATAAACCACGCATACCGAGCTTCAGTGGTAAGTATAGGCCAATATATCAAATGTTCTTCTCACCCCAAAATAAAAATGGTGAATGAACATCACACCAAATGTTTGCCCCAGCAGACGTCAACTACAAAGCTCGTTGAAAATTTCAGTGGTAACACACTGGACAACACAAAAAAAGAACATGACAACCCAGCAACCCTAATCGCCCGAAAGGAACTTCGAATCTCCTAACTGCTTTCTCAGTAATCACTGCCATCCGTAGTTGTTGTCGTCTCACCAAGTTTTTGGCCAAGTAAACCTCTGGCACGCTTTGGGTAGGATTGAAACCGCTATCTTCAGACAATTCTCACCTAGAACCGTAGAGATTCAACGTCTCTATCAACTGTGCCACGGGCCCCGAAGGGTGATCAATGTTAGATTCTTTGATCTTATAAATCCACGTTTATTTATTATCTGATCTTCCACAGTTGACTTTTATATGGGCAGTGGAGTACGCAAAATACCTTAAGAACGAAGTGTGAAGTATGCAGAACCTTACAATTGATGCACAGAATGACTGAATTTTCAATCATCAGTTTCAATCCTACAAGGAAGATATCCTAATAGAAATGTCAACATTCCAATGATTTAACTTTTTGGCAAGTAAGACATATTTAATGGATCGGATTGCAAAACTATTACACAACATTCATAAGGTGTCTGTGAGAAAAAATTGCAAATCCAGAAAACCGTGTCTAAAGTTTGTCTGATTCCAATTATAGACAATTCACCCTAACCTACTGCACACCAGCAACGTCACACCTAGGAGACATTTTCTGACAGAAGCCCTTATGTAGTAAATGCCTTGCATAATAAACACAACTAACTCAGAAAAGGCGACAGATAGATCCAGGCCCCGCTTTAAGCTCCCTCAATCGATACAGACCAGATATTGCTGGAGAACCTGTTATTCAATCTGCCAATCTTAAACCTACCCAGGCGAAAACAAGATAACTGCCATCAGTTTGATGTATGGGATACAGTTAGGTTCATGCTGCTGCCCTACACCTAACCCGATCGTTCATCCAATATCATTTAAATCCCGTGCGATCTGTACACCATCCGGATAACAATAAAGCCCCCGTCATCCTTGGCTCGGCTCTCCCGCGCTGGCACGTCCTGTCAATCCAGGTGCGGCTATCCAACCTTAGGGGCTGGCTAGATAGCATTTGGGATACTAAACTGGAGTTTAGCTGATATTGAACCCCATGCTGAGTTCCACAGCAGTGTCTGTCACCAGTGTGCCCAGGTAGTGAGCGACATACACTCTCGTCATAATATTCTGCAAAATTCTCCTTGTGTGGAAAAAACGGTGGTACTTAATTTGATCCTCGTGAGATGTGCCGCCTTGGTCACAATTTCTCAATGGGTTGATTCAGGGGCTTGTATGGAGTGAGGAAGGTAACAGAATTAAGAACACCTGATTTCTTCAGGATGGCTAGCATGGTTTGTAAGCCTTTTTGGGGCATTTTATAGGCAAAAACAGGTTATCCATTTTGTCATCCTTGCATTAACAGTCCTTTTTAGGCATAAAAGTTGGAAAAAATGAACGTTTATGGGAATTTGTGGTTTGCTGGCGGCCATCTTGAAAAAAATGTTCGCCATATTGGAATTTTTGATGGCCAGCACTTTTTTCTGAAAAAGTAACTTACAGAGATTATTGATACCAAATTTCATGCTTGTATCATCAAATGAACGATTCTGGCAAAAAATCACATTAAGCTGCTCCACTATAAACCTCGAAACGGTTTTCGTTATAAAGGTTTGACACAGACAAATTTGAAATTAACTTGTTTTATAAACAATCTTAGAAATTGTTATTTAGGAGGTCGCACATATTTCTACACATTCTGTCACACGTGTTCAGCAATTGATTTGATCCAAGATATTACTTAGCTTGAGTTAATATAGACGTGAGCTAATTTTTGAAAAAGCGAGAAATAGATAGTGGTAAGATTACAGATGATTACAGATTAATAATTATGCTAAACACATTTCAAAATGATACTATTGAACCGGTAGGTGTATCAGAATTTTGTAGGAATTTTTGACACCCCTAGAAGAAAACTGCAAATAAAATATTTAAAAAAAACTCGTAATTTCTCTTTTGAAAGTGGGTTGTTTATTTTCTGTATGGAATATACTCCCAAAATAAACTATTAAAGTTGTTTAAAAAATAATTGAAATATTAGTTTTTATTTCTTTTAAAACAGTGTTTACAAAGTGCCGGTCTGCGTTCAACCAGCCATTTTTTTTTTATGTATGAAATCAATTGAATTTTACGAGTGAAATTTTTTTCAATTAAAATTTTTTAAAATCTATCAAAACTTTTCTATTTGTTTAATTTTTACGATATTTTCAGGGTCAATGTGAAATTTTATGCTCTTTCCAATAAAATGAATATTTTAGACAAACGTTTTTTTTATCCCCCCCCATTTTGAAATGTGTATTAAAATTTAAATAATTAATTTACTCACCAAAGATTTATATATCACAAATTGAAGATAAAGGATCAGTAAATAAAAAATAATCTAATTTTAAACAAACAAAAAAAGTGTTTTTTGGAAATTTACCTGTAAAATCCAAAATATAAAACCTTCTTTTTTTAAGCCACGTTGACTTTTTTTTTTTTTTTAAATGAAAGCTCATGTTATGCTTATATCGTCAAGTAAATACCGGACGCTGACGAGAATTTTTTCTATTTCAGTCAATATTTTCTTATTTTAGATATTTTTTTTTAAAAAAATCATTCGATAAAGTAGAAATAAAATATAATAACTAAAAACTCGTGTATTTCATTAAGAGAATTAAAAAAAATCGGTCGAGTGGGTTTTTCGTTTAACGGCAAAAACTTATAAGTGAATGTGTGCTTTTTTCACCTACAGAGGCCTCAAAATACTAATTTTGGTTAACAGCACGAAATAAAAAGAGATATTAATTATGGCGTTTATAAGTCACCGTAAGATAATCGCAAAAAAAAAAATCAGAGATTTCTCTCCCTTTATTTGAACAGTCCAAAAGTGAGTTTGCGTTTTTTTTTTGTTTTTGTTTTTAAATCTTTGCTTTAAAAAGTATTTTATTTAAAACGGACCTGTAATATAAGTATAAATATGGATAAATTCTTAACAATGAGCAATGGAAGTACACATTGAATAGAATTTTTCATAGGTAAGTGATTTTTTAGAATTTATATCTATTTTTATAATCGAGGTAAGTAAAATTTCGTTGATTTTCTTTTAAAATTTTAAAAATAAAACCGATTTAAAAAAACAAACAAATATTGCATAATTTTCTATTAAACTTGTTATTAAAAAAAATTGGTTTTTGCTCCTTTCATTGAAAAAAAATTAGGGTTTGAATTATATTTTTCAAGTAGTTATAAGCTTCGAAAGATAGTAAGTTGATTTATTCAAGTTCATATACGGCATTTTTAATGGCCGATTCTGATACACCTATTGAACCGGTGGTAGATTGTTCTAAAAATTGATAGAACCAGATAACATTTGTGTAATGGTGAACTACACCATGGATAAAATTGCGGTGTGGTCGATCTGTCAAGGGATTGCAAACATTGAATCATTTTTATAGGCACCGCCAAAAATGGCCGCAAAATCAAGTTGTTGTTGTTTTTTAAAACGAAATTACATTTATTAAAATCCATTATTTCTGAGTAACTTTTTTTTTCCAGAAAGATAAAACCCTGAATTTTATCATATAGAAAACAGAATAATGTAAAACTTTTTCTACTATTTTTAATTCAATTTTAAATGTTAAATTTTCCTAAAAAGTTAACAATTGACATTTTTTGTCTTGCACAAAAAACGTACTTAAATATTAAAAAAAAAGGGTTTTTGAAATAATTAATTAATTTATTTATTGTCTAACTAAGATTTAGGATGATTTTCTAAGAGAATATGCAAAAATATTATAATATAAGTACCTGAATTTCAAATAATTCCACTTATTCATATAGGTAACCAGATATTCGCGTTGATCGAACTGTTTACGTTTTCGTCTGATAAAAAGCAAACTATGGAAGACCAAACAGGCCCCAAAAAACTTATTTTTCAGTGACGAAAATTTCAATGTATTATTAAGCTGAGGCTGGCCAGTACCAGATGGGTGACCATTTGCATGCGTTTGGTTTTTAATGTGTATGTGTGTGGGGGCCAGACTCCCCAAAATGGGGGGGGGGGAATTTAAAGCAGAATAAAAAAAAATTATTTCAGCGCGTTTGGTCCACCATAGTCGAAAGGCGGCAAACGTTTTCAAACGGGATCGAAAAAAAAGATGCTATTTTTAACACAAAGGGCACAATATTTATCGAATTTTTTTTTTTTTGGTATCGATTATTCAAAGCATGCCCTGTTTAATAATGGTCATGCATTATTCGGCTCGCTAAAAAAAAATTGTTAATTTATTTATCAAAAATTTTAAAATAGCTTTTTTCGTATAAATATTAAAAACATTTTTTTTTTGTTTTGCTTAACTTAAATTAATTATTTTACTTAACATATTCACCGAATTTCACACTTCAAAACTCAAAAGCGGGATAATTAAACACAATCGAAGTTCTGATATTCAGACGTCAAAATAAGGTATGCAAACAATTTTTTTTTTTTTTTTTTTTTTTTTAGAATCTATAATTCTGTCCCTTACAACACAATATGTTGATTTCAGTTTCAGATGATTATTTTAAGCATATTTGTTCCCACTTCAAAACAAGGGGGGGTTTTGTAAGCAAAAAAAATATATATATATATAAATATCGTTTATGAAAAATAAGTACACTGTTATAAAGTTCATTCTTCTCCTAATAATCGCTGAAAATTTCGTATTGATCGGATAATTACCTGATTTTTGGTAGATTTTTAAAAAGACGGTCCGTCAAAAAGTACTGACCTGCCCCCCCCCCCCCAGTTTTGGCGGTGCCTACATTTTTAGGTAGAATGTAGGTTTATTCTCTAATCATTAGCTATATATTACATTAGGTTTGATACAAAAATTATCCCATGGAATTCAGTAATAGCTGGCATGTTGCCCTACAAAATCTAGATCAGTCTGTTATTAAAATTGTACACGTGTTTGTTAGAGAAAAAGACTTTGAATTATTACAAAAGATAACAAATTGATTGACGGGATAAGTCAGTTTGTTTACATCTTAGTAATCTAGAATCAAGAGTAGCTAAAGCAACACTACAATCTGCTGTCATGATAACATACGCTGAACTGGGTGTTTTCTTTTAAAAAAAAATATCAGAAATGTACAGCTAGACTAATATTAAAGCAATTTCCGTAGGATTTCATAAAATCGTGATTGAATTAGATTGAGCAGAGGATGATCCCCAATAGCATATATTATCCTCGGAGAGTCTGAAAAATAACAACTTTGTTAAACTGAATCGCTCTATGGGTTGAAAACAATCATTAAGTAGCATGCAGAGGAGGAACATATCGATCAGTTCAATTCGATTAATATTCTGTAGGATTTTCTCGTCTTCAAACTGAGAATGAATGTTGCATAATACAACAACATTATCAAACTAAAGTTTTTTAATCATTGAAAACAAAAACAAAAAAAACGGTAACACAGCTAGATATTTTTTTTCAGGCACCAAGTCGAATTTTCCCTTCGGAAACGAAGAATAACGTGCCCTTCAAAATCTGAAAAAAAAAAAATTCTGCTGCTTTGTTCATAATGGTGGTATGTAAATAGGATTTAATAAGCTAGACGTAATGAATTAAAAGTAAAATAAAATTTAAGCTATATCATTTACAACCGAAAATTTCCCGCTTTTCTAGCAACCACGTGACTCGTTTCACAACACTCTGCATAAATTAAAATATTTTTAAGCCTACTTTACAACCAAGTAAGGCTGCGCGTCCTGCTAATATATTTGAAAGTCCTTTAAACGGTAAAATAGATAGGTTTTCAAAAAAGTTGGATACGTTTTCACCAATTGGTTTCGTTTGCTCGCTGAATATGATATGTAATTCTTGGTTTAAGAATGATATATTCCTCATTATTTTTAAGAATGATATATTCCTCATTATTTTTAAGAATGATATATTCCTCATTATTTTTACGAAGATAATACCAAGTAGTTTTCTCAGAAGCAAATACGGTGGATATGTTATTTCAGACTATTAACAATATTGAACTTTTAAATAGTTTAGCCAACTGTCTTCAGATTATCCTGTTTTATAGAATTAGTTTAAAGCGGTATTGTGCTATTTAGGGTAGGGCTATTTGGATAATTTGTACACTATTGACCTGATCTTGGAGAAGATCAACACAGAAAATCTATTGATCTTAGTCAAAAGAATTAATACGTTTAGGCATGGTTACTTGAATATGGTTCTGTCCTCGGTTTGATGTGGATCACAGATTTTTTTTTTAAATGTTTGCGTCATATATACAACCCTCAGTGAACTGTTGGAAGTTCATTGTTTGAGGTTTAAGCCATCAGTCTGGATGAAGCTATTCGTCAGGGATTTTTTCTTGAATTAATACATTATGAGATTGCATTAAAAACCTTCAATCAAAAATAAAGTTTTGTAATGTCTTCTACTGAGACTGGAGTTTTCAACATGGAAATTCGAAAATAGAAAACTGTTACAATTGTCAGTATTAACTGTAACAAGCCTGTTGTCCTGCATACTTTTGTTTGGAAGAATTGTCTCTACCTAGATCGTTTTTTTTTTTGTTTTTTTTTGTTTTTAGAAAGATCAACATTGCAAGATACTTGACGTCTGGTGTTGTTTCGATCTCAATCTGGGAAAACACTGTTCAGAATTATTGAAATTGTTGCTGCAGCTGGATTTTAAAACGTTATAGAGCATGTTATCTTTAGCAAATATACTCATTCGGGGAAGAATATTATCAGGGAGGTTGTTAATGAATATCAGGAATAATAGTGATCCAAGGATCAGCTCCTTTGTTTGTAAAATAGATAAGACTATTTGTCATATATATTGCAACCTGTGTCACGTGTTTTTGTGTCTGTCTTATATGTCTGTCTGTCTTAATGAAACGGACCTCAAGATGAAGAAGATTCTAGCCAGAATACCACCAGAACAAGACGTCACCCTGAGAGAGGAAGGAGCCGGCCACACCTAAAAATCCTAAGTATGCTTTTCCTCTTCACCGAGACAAAAGTCTAACCGACAGATCTTTATACTCAGACAGATACGACTGGTCCATCGCCACATCATTGCACCGTTAGGTGTGTCAGAAATTTCGTGAAAATAGTGAATAATTCCACCCCGTCTTTCCAAGCTTATAACTCCTCGGAAAAATGTAATTCAAGCCCTAATTTTTTTTTCAATTAAAGGAGCAAGGACCAAGGTTCCATTAAAAAAAACAAAAAAAAAAAACAACAAATAACGTGGTTTTAAAAAAAAGGTTTTAAACTTCAAACTTTACAGGTAAATTTCTAAAAAAACACTACTTTTTTGTTTTAAATTTGAATATATTATTTATTGACCTTTTCTCTTCAATTTGTGAGTAAATTAATAATTTACTTTTCGGTAAGTAAATTAATTATTTACTTTTTAATAGTCTAAAATAGTATATTCGGTTTATTGGAAAGAACATAAAATTTCACATTGACCCTGAAAATATCGTAAAAATAGAATCAATAGAAAATTTTTGATAGATTTTTAAAGTTTAAAAATTGAAAAATATTGATGTCGGAAAATTCATTGCTGTTTTTTAAAAATATATATTTCTTTTACTTTTAAAACAACTTTAATAGTTTATTTTGGAAGTATAATCCATAAAGAAAATAAACAACCCACTTTTAACAGAGAAATTACGAGATTTTTATGTTTTATTCGCAGTTT
This sequence comes from Euprymna scolopes, assembly GCF_053919585.1. Taxonomy (NCBI): domain Eukaryota; kingdom Metazoa; phylum Mollusca; class Cephalopoda; order Sepiida; family Sepiolidae; genus Euprymna; species Euprymna scolopes. Next base: position 66,296,662 of record NC_136527.1, on the reverse strand, counting down.
CGTGTTAGGGGTGTCAAAAATTCCTACAAAAATTCTGATACACCTATTGCACCGTTTCTAGGCCATTTAATGCACCACGTGGATCGGTCATGCCAATGACCGGCTAATAGGGTTACAATAGCTCCAATAGGGCAATGGCTTTGCATGGTTTAATTAGCTCCAGGTATTTTCTGAAGTCCTGAATGGAAAATGACTGTCAGGATGCTGCAGGATAATCATAAAAGTTATTGTTAATGATATTCCTAGTTTGAATTCATCTTCAACACAAATTATTATAAATAACCTCCCAGTTTTTGCAACAAATAACGCTACCTGCATGTAATTTCATCAGATGAATTTAGTTTTTGCATTTATATCTAAAATGTTCAGCTTATTCTCTTTTAAGATTTTTGTTCAACTTCCCAGTTTGAGAATGTGATCCTGTGTAAAATTTACTCTTGTATAGTCAAACACAACACCTACAACATTCTTCTCATTTAACATCAAAACCGTAATAGTAGTAGTAGTAGTACTACTACTAGTAGTAGTAGTAGTAGTACTAGTAGTAGTAGTAGTAGTAGTAGTAGTAGTAAAAAACAGCAGCCACCATTAATGATGTTGCAAATATCTGCTTTGCTTTTAAGCTGGGTGTTTATTGGAGCAAACATGTAATTACAATTTGAATTTCACAAATCGGGAACACTTTCATGCAACCAGATCACTCGTTTCAAAAGGACATTTAAAGATATGCATCGGTACTGTTCGTGAAAAAAGCCCCTAATATGCAGTTCTATCACTTCTATCAATTTGAGCACAAGCAAACTTGTTAGCCATAAGCTTTCAACTTTAGCAGAAGGCTTCACTAGCCAATATAGCAACCATTCAGTATATTGACTGATCTATGCCACATAGACTTACTAACAGCCAATCTTGACTGACCCGCAGCACGTACACTTACTAATAATTCTATTCCATTATTTATTTTCTAATCGTAACAATAATAAATTTCTCTGTTGCCTACATATGAAACACACAACCTTTCTCCTTATCTCGACACTCCATTACTAACAGTTTATTTATCATATGAATTATCTTCTAACAGTTTGTTTATCATGAGTTTAAAAATGGTGACCAATAAAATTGTTATAATTTTAAGACTGAAACTTTATCATTTATTCCATATTTTTATGAACATTAAACATAAAGTCTTCCGTCACTTTTGTTGTTTTACCGGAATTAGTTTACTGATGAGTAGGAGGTGGGAGAAGAAAAGACGTTTGAAGTCTTGTAACGAAATGTCGACGTTGTTAACAAGCAGTCTTTCCTTGTAAATGTAACAGATGAGTAACGTTGGTCGAAGCATAGTTTGTCTGAACGACAACATCAACAACCGTAGAGTGGCCACTCATTTTATATATCCAAACTCTCTTTAACGGGATTCACGCGTGGCTGGAATGTCTACTTAACTTGTAAGGAATAGGCACCCAGTTTCTTTGCTTAACGGACCACCGGCCGTGTTGGTCACAGCTACTAGCATTCCTTTCTTCACCAACGACCCACCCTCAGTAAGTAAAACAATTTAAAATTCTCACAGTTTCTTTTCATTCTTGTAAACTCTCATATTTAACATCTGTTCATAACATTTTCATATGATAGATTCCTAATCCATTTTCTTTGTCTAGCATTCCTTGATTACTAGCACCCTTTCTATTATTACATGTTTAACGATGACCAATAAATCTTATATAAATATTTATTCTAGAGATATGTATAAAAATGTTAACGATAAACACTCGATTGTCCTAAATAAAGACGTGGTTGAAGATGTGGCTAAAATTTTTGTAGCTTGTAAATAAAATAACCAATGCTATTTAAATGCATGATCTGGAAACGGATGATTGATTTATAAGATATGCAGCTCGTAAGAATTTTTAAAGATGCATCTCATATACAATATTTGAAAACTATACTAATTTGTGGGCAAAAATGTCAAATTTTTCTTGAACACATTCTAATATATAAATATTATAAATTGGTTGAGTTTCAAATAGAATACACAACTTAAATACGGCAACAAAACGTCAAATCAATATGTGTTAGATGAAATGATTTATTTACATAATGTACATGCTACTAGTTAATAGTAAAATATTTGTGAATTTTACAAGTAACTGGTGATTGAACACTTTTTAATTTTCTTTCTTTAAAGATTCTAATGCTGGAGATGGGGCAGCTAAACCAGCTGCCAACATTTCCGTGCTTTTTTTTTTAAACCGAGAGCTCTTTTTAGTATCCTCGTTGTTCTCTTAAGTGCAATTGTCTGGATCTCTTTTGCACTTGGTTCACCAAGAATATTAGTTAGGTAGGACTTTAGGTACTTTTTCATAAGCCCTGTACACCTATAATAACTGGTATGATTGATATCTCCCTAAGATTCCAGTTTCTTTTCATATCATACATGAGACCTTGATATTTGGTCTGTTTCTCTCTTTCAGCTCTGTTCAGACCTCCATTATTAGGAATACTCGCTTCAACCAAGCTTGCCACTCCCTCTGACTTATTCCATATAACTATGTCAGGTTTCACAGCATCATTTTCTAGGTATGTGGCTGTAGGGATTACCTGGTCGTAATGTATGGTATATGAGTTATTATATAACTGTTCTTTCAGGTTGATGTTTTCAGGACTTGCTGGTGAGTTGATGTTGATTTTACATCGAATATCATTATTATTTTTGTTCAATTTCTGTGAATAATATTTTCATTACACCAAAGCTTATCAAGGATTTACAATCAATATTTTAAGGATGTTGAGTGAAAAACTGATTTGCTTTGGAGGAAAGATATTAAAAATTATTTTATTTTAAAGTAATTTAACTTGCTATTTATTGAACATGATATTATGGACGAATAGATTAGGTAACTGTATAATAGAATACATAAATAGTAAGAATAATGTTTTTGTCATTGTGAATGATAAGCCATATACACTTCAATAGAATTGTTACATAAACAAAGCTGTATGTTTGAGTCACACCTAGAGGTCAAAGACTCTAGTCTACAAAAAAACAAAACATGAGTGTTACCTATCCATTTTTCTATATTTCTTTTTTTTCATGATGCAAGCAACTTCTGTCTGTGACTTTCGTTCTAGATAATAAACTTTCTGAAACAGTACACACTGGTGTCTGAGTGATTCTATCCACAAACGATACAGAATGATATATTTGCAACTACAACAACAAGTGCATAATGATAGATGATAAGGTTATTTTCGAACATGGATTTGCATGTGTCTTTTTAAATTCGAGTTCTCTGTGAATGATGCATTACAAATATCACAAGAATGAGGTTTCTCTCCCGAATGGGATCGCATATGTTTCTTTAACCGACTTGATATTGCAAATGATGCGCCACACAACTCACAAGAATATGGTTTCTCTCCAGTGTGTTTTTGCATATGTATCTTTAATCGACTTGATATTGCAAACGATTTGTTGCACAATTCACATGAATATGGTTTCTCTCCAGTATGGGTTCGCACATGTATCCTTAACCAACTCGATAGAGCGAATGATAGGCCACACACTCCACAAGAATATGCTTTCTCGCCAGTATGGGTTCGCACATGTTTTGTTAAATCAGAACTGTTAGTGAATGATGAGGTGCAAATCTCACAAGAATAAGGTTTCTCGCCGGTGTGAGATCGCCTGTGTATTTTTAAATGAGTTCTTCTTGCAAATGACGAGCCACAAATTTCACAAGAATATGGTTTCTCTCCAGTGTGGGTTTGGATGTGTCTGCGTAAACAGGATTTTTGTGCGAATGACGAACTACAAACTTCACAGGAATAAGGTTTCTCTCCAGTGTGAGATAACATATGTCTCTTTAAATTAGCAGAATTTGCAAAAGATGTGCTACAAACTTCACAAGAATAATGTTTCTCCCCAGTGTGGGATAGCATGTGCATCTTTGCCTGAGATTTTGATAAGAAAGATGAGCCACACACTTCACAAAGATGGGGTTCCTCTCCAATATGTGTTTGCATGTCCATGTTTAAATGTGATTTCTGATCGTTATGCTTTACAAAAGCAAATCTTTTTTTAACATTGCTTCATGACAAATTTCAGAATCAGATGTTTCTTCCATATGCAGATAGATTTCTTTTATTTTATCAATTGTTAATATTCCTGTGAATGAATAAGAAATTTTATTTAAGAATTCATATATCAATTCAAACATAAGCTAGTTATAAATTTTCTATAGAATATTTATTAGAAATATTCTTTTCTACAAAAGTTTTAGACAAAACGTATGATAGAGTAATAACCATGATTCAATAATTGTACGAAAACACTGACGATTTCAAATGGATATTAGACAATGGTAAAACTAACAAAATAAGTGATTAAAATGATTGTTAAAAAAGGAAAATTCAAAGATGATAATTTAAATCTATGAAATACACTATCGTAAATAAACTTTTACAGACTTATACTACTTCTATGCGTTATCTGATGACGATTACAATGTTAGTTATTTTACTTTATTGTTGTTAATAAATCAAAACAAATTAGGCGATTAAAATAAATATAAAAGAAAAAATAAAATATTTATAAATAGAATATTCACTAGATTGGATTCTTACAATAAACATTTAAATAAATTAAGTCGTATTGTTATATAGTGGTTTCATTAAAAGAGAGTCTTATTATAAGTGATGCTTAGAAAGAGTCTTATTAGAGTGTTTGTTGTTGAGAGAGAGTCTTATTAAGAGGGATGTTGAAAGACTCACAGAGAGAGATTGTTCATGTTATGACGATTCATACATATTAAAATATTCATACTTAGATGTGTTGAAGACAGAGAAGCTCTTTGAGTGAGGAGATAGTGTTCAGACAATCTTAGTGTAGATATGAGATGTAGAGTTCACATTGTCGATATGAGATGTCGAGACGTGTATGTAATGACATTTTATAACACAGATATATAGACATATAAAACAATTTTCACTTTACCTTTTTGGTAGAATCACAAACACAAAGACGAGCTTTATCAAAACACATCATGGCTTTATTTCTTCACGACCGGCCGTGGTTTTCATCATCAAGTATTCAAAGCTTCACATATTAAATTTCAAAGTGACCGTCTTGCTTCTAGACGTTCGAATCCTCAGACTGTCTCTGAGTTTTTCCCAGTTCCGCCTTTTTTTAACTCTAAAGTTTTTCTAACTATCTCTAGAACTTTCTATTTTCCATGACATCATACACATGTTAAAACATGTGCCTTCTTTCACGTGTTCTGGACATGCATGTCCAAAACTTTTCCTTTTTTTTTACAAAAGGAATTTTAACCTATACTCAATAACCTATTTTTCCAATATGTTAAAAACATTATCTTATAGCGTCATTCTTTCAATTAAATTTTCATAACAAAATTGACAGTGCACATTCTTTTCTTGAAATATTTTATCTCTATTCTAAACAATCGTTTGCTTTACATTCCATTTTCTAATTATCACACGTAATCTATTTCTTAACCTAAATTACGAGGTTCGAATTTCGCCTATGCTATTTCATTTTCGTTTTAACTAAATCTCTCTATTTTTATACTTACATGAAAAGGGAACAGCCTTTATCATGTAACAGTATTCAATATTTCCATGCCATCCTCTATTGTCAGATAAAAATAAGACAAGATTAATTTGTTATACAAAATCAGTAAAATTTGAAAATAATTTGGAGGATAGTTATCACTAACATTATTTTCGACATTAAAATCATTTTTTAAAATTTGAAACAAAATTTTATGAAAGTTTTGTTTCATATTAGATATTTATTTGCACTTATCTAATACCATATGAAAATATATTAAATAATTGCAAATCTGATAATTTATTAACATTTTAAATCTCTTTCACAAAGGTTTTAGTTGAAAATCAATCATTTAAGGTTCATAGTTTATTTTAATGTTGAGTTGTCATTTTTCTATCAATACAGCAATGCAGCTAGTGTTGTAGACACAGAAAGGCAAAAAATATTCAGAGATAAGCAAACCTTGACTCATACTAACAAAGACATGGAAATTGTTACTTGCTGAACACAAACTGATGAGATGCTGGAGTTGGTAATGTTAGATATCAGCTTATCTGTTATGCTTGTACTCTTCAAAGCAGTTAAATTACAACCAAAATACTCGGCTACTATCCTGCTTCCCTGTTCTAACATCATGTTCTAGTTTATATAGCACTACAATTTCTTTTAGCAATGTGTTTACAGAGAACAAAAAATATTGTTTAATCTTCAATATATTTGTTGACAAGTTAGAACAGAACTAATTATGAACTTTTCCCCAGCAACAATGTATTGTGGCATTAAAAGTTGGCTTTGACAAGTCAGATCCTATGTTGTTATAGAGACAACATTCTGTAACTTTTTTATTTTAATTTGTTTATTTCTTTAAAAAGAGCGCAGCCACAAAAATTCTGATAGCATGCGAGCAATTGGTATAATTGTTTTGTCTCTAGAAAAATGACATTTCCGGTGGGTGTTCTGTAGGAGGCAGATTGGCACCCTAAATTGACAGGTGAAACTAACCTTAGTGATCCCCCAGAGTTGACGTTATGGTGAGAATGAGCTGCCTGGAAAATTATTGATACACAGCATGGTGGAACGGTGAATGAATCGCATCTGACAATGGAACATGGGGAAAGTGAATTCATTGGAGAATTTCCCCAACCTTCGAACGTCCATTTTTATGCCATGTTCATGGAGAAACATAAAAGCGATTCCACTCATTCAAATTGACAACCCTATAATAATATATAATGCCGAAAATCCTTCCTCATTCAACAGAACTGAGCTCACAACTGCTAACGCTTAAAGTACACATAAACAGGGGGACAAAAATTAGGACTAAAAAAATGAGATTTTTTGATGTTTTTTTTTTGTTAACTATGTTAAACAAGCTTTCTAACTTTCACATCCAAACTCTGCCATGGCCTATCAGTGGGGTCAGAGAAGTTGTGTATGAAATAGTATAGGGGGGAGGAAGTTTACGAAATAGGAGAGAGGTATTGTATGAAATAGCAAATAAGAGATGTTGTGTATGAAATAGCAGAGGGGAGAGATAGTGTATTAACTAGCAGAGGGGAGAAGTAGTGTATTAAATAGCAGAGGAGAGGTATTGTATGAGATAGCATAGGAGGGAGGTTGTGTATAAAATAGCGTAGGGATAGGTATTGCATGAAATAGCATAGATGTATTGTATGAAATAGCATAGAGGAGAGGTAGTCCATGAAATAGAATAGTGGAGAGATACTGTATTTAATAGCATAAGGGAGGTAGTGTATTAAATAGCATAGAGGAGAGAATGAAATAGAATAAGGGAGATAGTGCATGAAATAGAATAAGGGAGAAATATTGTATGAAATAGCATGGGGAGAGGTATTGCATGAAATAGCATAGAAGGGAGATAGTGTAGTATCGTCTCAAAATAAAATGGAGTATTTTCTCCTGAACACTTAAAAATAACATAAATATAAATATTATTTAGAGGTTAGGGGGCAAGTGTAGTGTCTGTTCTGTTGTCATGATATAAAAAATATAAATAAATATAAAAAGTAATGATCAAATTAGATAAAATTGTTTCATCTTTTATTGGGGACAGAGTACATATTCTTCATCATGATACCATCCTCTGGGGGCATTTCATTCTCGTGTTTTGGTGAGGAAAAATCCTACCTCTTTATTCATCTCTGTTTAGAGTAGAGTGGAGTTTCTGTTTTGATCTCATGAGCCCATCATGCTAGGCATTACCTTGTCCTTTGCAGAATGTCATAGTAGTAAAACGTAGCATATGGTTGTACATCATGATCCCAAGCATTACCTCCTTATTTTTTTAAATAGAACCTTTGTAATCAGATATCTATTATTGTACTATCTTTTAATGTGATTATAGAGGAGTACCTGTTTAATTTTAATGTACTCCCATGTATTACTACTACCATTGAGGGGTAGTGCAGCATGTGTTCTTCATCATATCATCTTCACTTTCACCTTTTTGGGGGGGATTCTGACTCCTTTGGAGTGTGTACTGTAGTATCTGTTCTGTCATCATGATAGCATCCTCACATGGATTACCTTCTCCTTTTTGTGTGGAGGTGTGTATAGAATTGTGTCTGTGGTTATTATGCTATCTTCACAAACATTTCCTTATTTTTATCAAACACATGTCCTATACATACTGTTATCAGTACACCATTATCCCAAGCATTACCTCCTCACTTGGTCGGTAGTTTAGAAGATGTTCGTTTGTTACTTTTATTAATAACAAACGAACATCTTCTAAACTACCGACCAAGTGAGGAGGTAATGCTTGGGATAATGGTGTACTGATAACAGTATGTATACGACATGTGTTTGATAAAAATATTATTACTGTTGTTATAAGATAATCCTCCTAAGTATTACCTCCTCCTATAAGAGGCAGTGTTGTATGTGTTCGTTCATCATAATGCTATTCTTTAAGATCATACTCCAACTTTGACAGAGAGGTCATGGTCTGAAGAACAAAATTATAGAAAAAAAATAGCCAGCATTTGCTATACCCCCACCCCCAAAAAAGGTTACTACATAATAATTAGGGCTATGATAACAGCACATTCTTTTCAGTGGTTTGACCCTCGAGTACATATCCGACACAGTTAAACACAGTTAATCAACCGAGAACCACATTACTCTATATAACAACATATAAGATATTAATGGATACACACTCGAGAGTCAAAACAATGAGAAGAATATGCTGTTGTCCTAGCCCTACTAATAACAGTTATGATCGTGTGCCATCCTGTGACAAAAAATGGTAACAGTCAGGAAATGGATGATGAGTTAACGATTTTTTATAGGAAAGTGATCCGTCCCCATTCTAAAATACTGGCTTTAAAAATTACACGCAATTCTCTAGCAAATATAACGATTAACTGTACAAAAAATATTAGTGATGGTCAAAAAGTGGATGATCATTTTACGTTGAGTTTATATACAAAAGTGATTACCAACTTTAAATGTAAAATATTCGATACTATTTTTGAAAACAAATAAAATTCTCTATCTATAGAACCTTTCAAACTGCCAAAACAATTCGTGGGTACATACCGTAAAAACTTGATATTAAAAATATTGGCAACAAAATTATGTTCCTTTTGAAACACCATACAAATTTAGTTTTGCATATGAATACTGACATAATTAATCGTTAGACCTACTCTTTCATTTGAACCATGTTTTCAAGTGAAAAAAAAAATAATTTTGTCTTTTTGGTTGGATTTCCGTTTTTAATTATTTTCTCAATTCAAACATTAAAGAAAAAACATGAATAATATTTGGAATAAAACGTAAACAGTATTTCTTAATGAAAATCCAATTTCGCAAAAAAGTCAACATGAAGGTCATTTATTTGAATTTTAAAAATGTTTACGTCATTTATTTTCGCTTAAAATTGGGAAAATGAGTTTACGAAAGAAAATATTTATAATTACATTTTTTAATTAATTAATTAATTTTTAACAATGTAAAATTTGTTAATCCGGGAATTAAGAAACAATAAAAACAAATTAAATTGAATTCTTGGGTTTGTATTCGAAAAAGTTGTCAAAAAATAAATATATAACAAATAAATGTTATCAAAGGCAAGATAAGTTACTTTTCTACCAAACTGGATATATTTTTCGTGTTTTATTCAATGTAAGATGTTTATTCAGCTCGAAAAGCATACAGTGTTTACCGATGTATTGGAACATTCAAGATGGCGTCTCATTCTTTCTTTAACACGGTAAGTTTGGGAAAAGGTGTTATAAATAAAAAAAACGAATAAAATACTGTTAAAAAACTCGCTCAATATATGTTACCGTGACATAGGTTGACATATATTCGGCGGGTTTTTAATAGTATTTTGTATAGTTTATTATTTATAACACCTTTTCCCAAACTTACGGTGTTAAAGAGGGTGTGAGACGCCATCTTGAATTTTCGAATACATCGGTAAACACTGTATGTTTTTCGAGCTGAATAAATATGTTAAATTGAATAAAAACACGAAAAATATATCCAGTTTGGTAGAAAAGTAACTTATCTTGCCTTTGATAACATTTATTTGTTATATATTCGTTTTTTGACAACTTTTTCGAATCTATGTGTACAGTAATACAAACCCGAATTCTTTTTAGATTGTATCAGATTAAAACATTTAAAAAAAAATTCTTTTTTATTTTTAATTCGAACTCAGTCATAAAATGAAAATCACTGCGGCTAAGATAGGACTTACCTTCATGCTTTTCTTTCGAATTGTTTTCTTTGCAAAAAATGAAATTCTTTTGTCCTGAAAGTTGAAGAATCAACAAGGGAGATAATTCAGCATAAATTAAACAAACAAGTTTGCTATGTTTAAATAAATTCGTTTAAATATTTTTCGATGTACAAAATTCACTAGCAACTAATCAACCGATCATTATAAATTTTGGAGCATACGTAATAAGAACCGGGTGCATATGTGGGTTGCATTTAGTTTAATTTTTATACAAATTCCGATACCTCCAATTTTTGTTAAATGCTAACAATAAATAAATATTCACCAAATTTCAGTTGATTTCTAGTATTTTAAAGAATCTTTGGTACTAGTGCAGAGAGTGATCCAAACGTAAATAATAACGTTATTATTTAAAAAGCCATTCTTAACATGGGGAGGGGAAGGTGTTTTGTATCTATTCAATACTTCAACCTTATAATTGAATAAAAAAAAACATATAAAACTTTAATTAAACTTGGAAATACGATTTAAAAAATAGCGCGGATCACTCTCTGCACTAGCACCGAATCTTTTAAATATTTTATAGGTTTTTAGGGGCGTACCTACAAGGCCATCCTAAGTTGGGAGTAGTGTAGATTACTATCTAGTATTAAAACTGCTTATTTGTTTTATTGTTTGCTTTTTTTTTCTTCTTTTTTTTTACATGGAGGTCACCATTTATCAAGGCCCAGAAGCCACTCCGGGATAAGGGTTATTTTGTGTACAATAATCAATGGGATAATGTTGCAGGATTCATTAGTATTGGAGATTTGATAAAGTGTCATTATTTAAGGGGGTGGTTCATCAGAAATTTGTTTATGTTGGACTTGAAGACATCCATGTAGAAGTAAGGAGGGAAACAGGCAAGTGGTAGAGAGTTCCACAGGCGTGCAGTTCTAAGAAATAAGCTTTGTTCATGGAATCTACATTTTGATTTAGGCACAGATAAAGAGTGGGGAAAATTATTGACAGTGGTTTCAGCTAGATGGGTGTTTATCGTGAAAGACTGGTGAGTGGGGACCAGAGATTGGAGCTCGGACGAGCACCTGCCATGGAAATACCGATAAAACAAAGATAGGTTCGCAATGTCTCTTCTGTGGGAGAGAGGTTGCAGGGAAGAGACAAGGGCATCCCCCACTAAGCCACGAAGTCTATTTTGCATCCTGTCAAGGCAGGATAGGCTGTGTTTAGCAGCTCCTGCCCAGATGTGGTAGCAGTACTCCATCCTTGGACGTACTTGGCTTTTATATAGATAGAGAATTGCATCAGTAATGAGATATCTTCTGGGGCGGTAGAAGGATCCCACCATTTTTCCAGCAACCTTGGCAACAGACTTGATGTACTTGTTACATTTCAGATCAAGAGTAAAGGTCAAACCCAGAAGCTTGTCAAAACATGGGGCCTCTCCTAGACGAGAGCCATTCATTTCAATTGATGCCAGATGGGGACCAGAGCGTTGATGATGTAAAGATAGGAGCTTGGTCTTAGATGCATTAAAGGTAACCAGCCACCTCTTCCCCCACTGTATCATGCACTCAAGATCAGAGGAGAGAGAATCAGAGAGAACTTTGTCATTTACAGCTTTTGATGTGTTGCCGTAGATGGTTGTGTCATCAGCATAGATGTCAATGAATGATTTAAGTATGTGTTTTGGGAGATCATTGATGTAGATCAGGAAGAGAGTTGGGCCCAGGATGGAACCCTGAGGGACTTCAGCATTAATACTGCGGGCCTCTGATTTTTGCCCATCAACCACTCATCTTATGAGCCTATCAGAGAGAAATAATTTAATGACTGAGAAAACATTTCCGTCCGTAGCTGGAAATCTTGTAAAGTTTCACTTTTATATACGTTCAAGATCAAAGTGTAGTATCTGTTCTTATCAGTTTGCTTTTATATACGTCTAAGTATTTATTTTTGGTACTTATGCAGTTTAAAGCAAAGATTGTAAACTTTCAGATAAGCTGTATCGTCTGAAACGGTCTCTATTTGCTAGTAACTGGCTGGCTGAAACATGCTCATGACTGTGTAGCAACATATTACTGCTTTTGTAAAAACAAATAAAGAGTATATCTTGCTCTAATAAGTATTAAGCACTCTTGTATTAACCTCGTTAGATTTCATTAGTTACTTTACTTCTGGAAAATAATAACCTCAGAATACAAATATACAGGGTGGCCGAAAAGTCCCAGGACACTCTATTTTTAATATTTTAATGCTGTTAAATATGATTGATTTTAATATTCTAATGTTGTTAAAACAATTTATTTCATTTATTTTTTCAGGTTATGACTGACATCAGTGTATTTACTGTTGAACAACGAGGGCCAACATACTGATCCTCTAGACCACTAAATTACTCTAGTTGTTTTCTGCTTTGTTTCCAATAAAGTTCTCTTTTTTTGTTGAATATATATGTTTTCTGTGTGTTTCATTAAAAAATACTGTGTTTTATTAAAAATACATGTATAGTGTCCTGGGACTTTTCGGCCACCCTGTATATATATATATATATATATATATATATATATATATATATATATATATATATATATATATATATATATATATATATATATTGGCAGCAAATCATTATTTAGACACGTTTGATTGAACACGACAGAGTTATTCCTTTTTCCGATCTTGCTGGATATCTTTTCTATTTGCCGAGCAGCCTTTTTAATTTCAGCAGGCATATTATATAGAATGCCGCCCAAAAGTTGTTGTTCAGCCATGATTCTTTTCACCCGCATTCGATTGTCATCAAGAGTGATTGCTGTTGCTTTCTTTTCTTTTTCTTTTCCTTTGAGGCTTCGTGTATTTATAATTTTTTTTATAATCTATACTCCTATAAATTCGTTTTTCTTTTCCGTGTATTGATATTGATATTAAAAACCCTCTTTTCTATTTATTTAAAAAGAAAATACAACTTTGTTGTATATGGGTCGTGAAATTGCATTCATCTGCAAAAAATCTAGTTAATTTGCATATTCTTTTAAACATTCATTTTAATTAATTGCCTATTAGCTTTTTTTCCGTTTCCTTATAGGATGATCATCTTTAGTTAACTATTACATTATTTATATTCATGCAATTTATACTGGCATAATATTTGCATAAAATGTTTACAGGAAACAAAATTGTTTTCATATATATTTATGCATACGTATATAATTTTGTTTAATCTATCTATCTATCTATCTATCTATAAAAGTGAACGTGTCTGTGTATCTGTCTGTGTACATTTCCCTACGCAATAACTCTGTCAATTTTTAGTCTACAAACTCGAAATTTGATATACCTATATATATATATATATATATATGTATATATATATATATATATATATACATATATATATATATATGTAAATCTGCTCATATATCTATATATATATATGTACATATATATGTATATATATATATATATATATATATATATATATATATATGTATATATATATATATGTATATATATATATGTATATATATATATATATATATATATGTGCGAACCTATATATATATATATATATATATGTGCGAACCTGCCCATGTATCTATCTATCTATCTATCTATATATATATATGAAAACCTGCCTATATATCTATTTACCTAATTACGCATGACGCAAAACTTATCTACTCTTTTATCCGTACTGTATTGCCCTTACATCTTAACCCTCCTGTCATCTAAAATATACAGAGATTGGGCACAACTCTCAGTTCAATTTTTAATACCTACTTATACTGTAGCGTTATCCTATACCTAAGCTAACATAAAATAAAGTAAAGAAAAATCCTTAAACCACATTAACTCCTAACAAACTTTACTTACACTTTTTATCCAGTAATAATGAAATAGCAACGTCCCTTAATCACTTTGAGGAGTGTAACTATTCAGCAGATATATAACCTCTACAAACTAACCCAGTAACATTAACTAACGATACAGGGTCGCAGAAATGCCTGGATTAGGACCCAGGCGGGGAGCAAACCCTCATAGTGCTAATGGACCCAGTAGATTTTCCCAGATCATCTGTCTAGGAGAAGGAAAACTCTGAAACTAAACCAAAGGGGAGGGAGGCCTCTTCAGTCTTGGATGACAACCTTCCTAGAGCTGGTGAATCAAACAAATTACTGGTTTGCAAATTTAAACTGCTTAAGGAGTAGATAGGCTCTGTCTATCACCCGGCTTCCATACTCCTTCTTTGCCTATTAGTCAGGCGCAGAGATGCTATCACAGTGATTCGACAGAAACACACAGTGGTAGATCTTGTTTCTTGTCGAGGGCAATGAACGCCGTTTTCCCAACTCACGACACATCCCACCCCTCAAAACTGGGCACTTGGGAGTGCTTGAGTACCACATATGACTGTGCAATTAGATTGGGTTGACCTTCTTCTGATGGGTTGAGGGTACCAGATTGACAGTTCCTGGCTGCTGTTTCCGACTCATAGTACAGGATCCCTAACTCTTTGGTAGTGGCTGCTCCATCAAAAGTTGTATAATATCAGGTTGTTTGTAGTGCCATGTCGCGCATGGAAAAGGACCCTGCACTCATTCCCAGTAGACTTTCCTGAGGTCACAATCCTAGTTGAAGAAAGGTCAGCTGATGGTCTACTTGTGTTGCATGTGTGATACTCTGCATAACCGCCTGTTCAGCTCCCCCTTATCTAAACTGAAACTCTTTAAAAAGTATGACGGCAGTACAATCTAAAAATAAGCTTAAACCAGGCTTAGGGTCAAACAAATCCAACTTGCCTCCTCCCTTGAGGCTTGCATTCACGAATATCCGTGGGCTTAGAACTAACTTAGCTGATGTTGAAGCATTTCTCCTAACAAATACTCCGGATATCTTAGCACTCAGTGAGATTAACCTACACTCCTCCATCCCCTCTAACGACTTCTTTAACATGACTGCATATCTCCCACTCTGCTGTAAGGACTCTGACAGACATATGCACGGACTTGGAGTCTACATTCGTAATAGCCTTCCCTTGACTAGAGAAACAAACCTAGGATCGGACGACCAAGCCTTTATGTGCTTTAGACTTAACATGCAACACAACATTAGCTCCTTTTATTTTCTCTACCGCTCTCCCTCGACCCAGGACTAACCATAATAAACAAAGTCTCTGACAGCATAGACACAGCACTCTCCCTTGACACTAGCACACAAGTACATGTATTTGGTGACTTTAATGTCCACCACAAAAACTGGCTTGGAAGCTCTAATTACACAGACACAGTGGGTAGCACAACACATAGCTTCACTATATCTCACTCCCTATCACAAATGGTTACGTTTTCAACCTGTTTTCCTGACCAGCAAGAACAACACGCATCACTTCTAGATCATTTTTGACCACAGCTCCCGATGATTGTATAATGAATGCCAACAGCCCACTTGGGAATGCTGATCATGCAGTGATAATGGTTGAAATCGCCCTAAACTCTAGAGCCCAAACTGAAGAGCCAGTGCTCAAAACAACGAGATATTATAAAAAGGCTGAGTGAGAAGCCATCAGAGATCTTATCAGAGATGCCCCATGGGAAAATATTTTTTCTCTTCCTGCTGAACAGTGCGCAAATGGTTGAATGGTTCAAAACTGCAATTGAAGCACATGTTCCGATGCGGAAATTTTATAGAAAGCCCCACTCTCCTCAATGGTTTTTAAGAAAGAAATAGCGAGAGCTAAAAAAGAATTTACTGAAACCACTAAAAAACGCATTGAAGCACAAAAATTAGGAACTCGTCACTTCTGGAAAATCTACAACAGTGTAGTAAATAATGGGCAATCAACAATTCCCCCACTAACCAACAATCACGAGGTTGTTTGCTCAGCAACCGAAAAGGCTAACGTGCTTGCCAGTCGGTTTGCCTCAAACTCCCTCTCAACCACTCCCTACCTCACTTTCCTATGCGGACAGACGCCACGCTAGAAGATCTGAAATCACCCCTGCTCAGGTGCATGCTATCATAAAAAACCTTGATACTTCAAAGGCATGTGGACCCGATCTCATCCCATCTGTGCTATTAAAAAAGTGCTCAGCTGAAGTAGCTTCAATTCTGTCCAAACTATACAATAAATGCCTTAATGAATCTTGCTTTCCGGGCTGTTGGAAAACTGCTTCTGTGGTACCAGTATTCAAGAATTCTGGAAAAAGAACAGACCCATTAAATTATCGCCCTATCAGCCTCCTGCTTTTTTCCAAAATATTTGAGACCTTAATTAACCATGCTCTAGTCCATCACCTTACAGATGTTAAACTTCTGACTGACTAACAATATGGACTTAGACAAGCCCGTTCCACAGCAGACATCCTAACTGTAATCTCTAAACGTATATACCATTCACTGGACAAAGCTGGGGAGGGCAGAGTGGTAGCTCTAGATATATCTAAGGTTTTTGACAGAGTATGGCATGAGGGTCTCCTCAGGAAAATTAGATCATACGGTATCACTGGTAGAATACTAAACATAATTAAATCCTTCTAAGATAAGAGAAAAATCCAGGTTTTCCTCGACAGTTGTACATCTAAACAATATGATATAAATGCGCGAGTGCCCCAAGGGTCTATCCTTGGACTTTTGTTGTTCCTAATATTCATAAATGACCTCCCCGATAAAATTGCCTCTGAAATGGGTATATATGCTGATGACACCACACTCTATAACAGGTACGACAGGAAAACAAATGAACACATATCTAAAGAAATGGCAGAAACACTAGAGGATGACCTCTGATCTGTAGTGGAATGGGAACAAAAATGGATGGTCACGTGCAATGCCGCCAAGACTAAACTAGTTTCCTGCAATAAATACAAGAAATCTTCTCTACCACCAATAGCAATGGCCAACGACTCTTTATCTGAGAGTACATCTTTCAAACTGCTTGGCCTAACGTTCACAGGAAACATGAGTTGGAACAATTACATTGAAAGTGTTGCCAGGGCCGCTGCAAAGAAGGTAGGCTCTCTCTACCGTGCTAAAAAATTACTAACACCCGAAAGTATCTTTTACCTCTATAAGATCACCATTCGCCCATGTATGGAATATTGCTGTAATATTTGGGCTGGTGCTTCTGCTACTAGTCTCTCGCTCCTAGACAAGGTTCAAAAGAGAGTTGCCAATCTGATAGGCCCTGAACTGGCGTCTAAGCTTCAGCTTCTGTCCTATCAACGAAATGTTGCATCCCTCTGCCTTTTCTACAAGTATTTTAATGGAGAATGCTCTGACGAACTGCAAGCGCTTGTGCCCCCACGATGTAAACATCCTCGACAAACCCGACAGGAAGCTAAATCTCACCCCTACACTGTAGAGATCCCTAGATGTAAAATATCTTTCTACTCCAGTAGTTTCTTCCCCAGAAACACTAGACTTTGGAATTCCATTCCGGGCCCCTGCTTCCCCAACTGTACTGACGTGCAGAAGTTCAAGTGTAACGTGAACAGACATCTTGCTGCCTAAATCCCCACATAGTACCCCAGTAGATGTTACCC
Organism: Euprymna scolopes; assembly: GCF_053919585.1. Taxonomy (NCBI): domain Eukaryota; kingdom Metazoa; phylum Mollusca; class Cephalopoda; order Sepiida; family Sepiolidae; genus Euprymna; species Euprymna scolopes. The sequence goes on along the minus strand of NC_136527.1, from coordinate 66,278,832 downwards.
CTGATAGTAGCCCCCTACCCCAAAGTGGCAATGTGCCTTGTTTGGGGTAAAAATGTAATGATTTTTTTTTTTAAAGTAGGCCTTTATGCCATGTCTTGTTCACACTAGGTGACGTCAGAAAATTATCACATCATACATAATGATTTCATAAATTAAACGAGATAAGAACAATCGTGCAAATGACGTAATAAAATGACAACGCAAAACATATGACGACAAAGATACTGTTGTAAGTAAAACAAATACCCTTTAAATAAGGTTTTTATTAGTATAAAATAACGATACGTCAGGTCCAACGTCAAAACTATAAAGTAACATGGCGGACACTACAGAGCTAGCGCTTCGTCAGGGAGAGTGCTATTGGGAAGTTTCGTATCCATATGAAACACAATACAACAGATACATGAGGAGAAACCATATTTTGTGTGTGTGTGTGTGTGTGTGTGTGTGTGTGTGTGTGTGTGTGTGTGTGTAATCTAGACAAAGCGTAATTGAGTCGAACGTGCGGTAAGGTTGTTAGACTATAATAAATGCTTGAAGCCAACTTTTTTTTCAGGAAAAAAAGATCAAAATGAAAACTGAAGCCAAATTTTAGAAACTAAAAAAGTTAACTGGACAATTTTCATTATTCACGCAATAAGAAAAACGTCTATATTAACTCTGAACTATATTGACGATGTTATTGTTAACTATCAAATGAATTGTCCTTTTTTTTTATTTCTTTGTATTGTTTTCTTAGAAGTGATGAAATAATAGATCATATAGGCAAATTATTTTAGCTAAGGGAGATAAATTGTGTGTGTGTGTGTGTGTGTGTGTGTGTGTGTGTGTGTGTGTGTGTGTGTGTTTTGAGCTCCAGTAACCCCCACCACAACCCTAAGTCCAGGTGGCAACAGCGTCCCCAAATCCCTCTCTAAATTCTCTGGTTAAGTTCAAGAACCCACCCACTCGAAAAAGAATACTTTACACCTGTTTTACCTCGAATGATTGCATGCTTTATTCAAACGCAACTTAAATTCTAAAATAATTGTTTTTTTTTGTTTGTTTGTTTTTTTCCCCCTCAAAGTTTTCCTGAGTGTTTTTTTTTTTTTTGTTTTCATGCATAAAAGTCTAAAAGAGTACAATCTTATTGTGTTTGCAGTCTGTCACTCATCGGTAAAAAATGACAAATTGTTTTGTTTTTGTTTTTTTAAACAAAACACTATTTGATGATTTTTGTGAGTTTTAGAATATAAAATCTTCATTAGGTTGGAAGTACAATATAAACGTGTTTCTTCATTTTTATTTATCGTTAAAAATGAAAATCTGAATAAGTACCCTGCTTAGAATCATACCCGCTAAAAATCATAAATTTTTATTTGCTTAAGTTTAAATTAAAAAAGAAAAAATTACTTGATTAATTTACGTAATTTTCTTTTTTTTTTTAATTATTGCGTTTTCATCCAAAGCAAGGCACAGTGCTACTTTGATATAGGGGGCTACTATTAGGGGCATAATTGCAGGGATACTATGTAGGAAGTTGTGCAGCAAGATGTCTGTTTACATTACATTTAAATTTCATGTCTAATGTCGGGGAAATACGAACCTAGAAGGGAATTTCAAAGTCTAGCAGTTCTGAGGAAGAAACTGTTAGAGCAGAAGGCTTTCTGGCATTTGAGACGGGATTTTGCTGCTTGTCATGTTTGTCTGGAGTATTTACGGTGAGGGGGGTACAAGAGGTTGTAGTTCGTCAGACCCTCTTGTAAAACTGGCAAGGAATGCATCATTTCATCAATGGGACAAAGGTTGTAGCCTGGCTGACAGCTCAGGACCTGTTAGGTTAGCGACTCTCTTTTGAACCCTGCCCAGGAGCAAGAGACTGGTAGTAGATGTATCATCACAGATGTGACAACAATACTCCATACTTGGGTGAATTATAGCTTTGTAAAGGTACAGGATACTTTCAGGAGTAAGCATCTGTAGTAAAATGTAGCAAAAATCAGGAAAAAGATAGGAAATAGTTTCGCCCTGCACCGCCCACCTATAGAAGAAAGGGATTTCTTGGCTGTAATAACTTGGCCTTCGGGCCAGGATCAAAGTGTAGTATCTGCCGGCAGATACTGCAAGCAAAGACCATATGTGGGGGCAACCCCACATATAAGACCTTGGTCAATGTAGGGGCAACCCTTCATACCAATTGTCACTATCCAGCTCCCCTACTCCCTGGGGAGTTTGTCCCCATTTCCCCTTCACTCCTCACATTAAAAATCGGCCTTGTGCCTAATTTGCTCGGTGGGGGAGCAAATAAATACCATCTGTTCTGGCAGATACTGCAAGCAAAGACCCTATGTGGGGGTGACCCCACATATAAGACCTTGGTCAATGTAGGGGCAACCCTTCATACCAATTGTCACTATCCAGCTCCCTTACTCCCCGGGGAGTTGGTCCCCATTTTCCCTTCATTCCTCACATTAAAAATCGGCCTTGTGCCTAATTTGCTCGGTGGGGGAGCAAATAAATACCATCTGTTCTTCAGATGCTGCACTTCAATTTCTTGTTCTCTGTCAGTGGAGGAGAAATCCTTTACGACTGAGACAATTTTTATTTTTGTCCCTTTTCTCCACGTTAAAAAACGACCCTGGTATCTAACTCTGTCCCGTGGGGAGGCATTGTAAATAGGAACTATAGAGAAAGAAGAAAAAGGAGACAAAAAACAAAAAAAAAACAGAAGGAAACTCGCTTCTTGCAGATACGTGGTTCGTCACAAAGAACAATCCAGCCACCAGAACCACCTACACATAATCTGCACAACATTGCCTGACAGCTTCCCAGTGACCTGCTTTTATAGCAGCCGGGAATTATATATTTGCATAATCGTGCAAGAGCAGACGTGATTCTGTGAGAATTGCATGGGGTCAACGCCAATAAAAACCCATGGACGCCATCTTGGAACTCTCTCTTCCACTCAGCCCACAACACAACAGACATATCCAAGGTAGCTTTTTATTTCTCCCCATTTCAGTTATTGCTAATTCTGCTACACTCCCCCCTGATCTAATGATCACAAACAGGGCAGGGGGGGAAGTCGTTTTTGTTGGGTACTTCTTCAAAGAACCGGGGGCAGCACTTCCTCATTGTCATCTTCCTCCTTACCACAGTTATTGCCACCAGTCTGTTCCATAGGCGGTGTTTTACAATCAGGGCAGGGGGGGGGCAGTATCCGACTTTGTCAGGTACTCCTTCGTAAAGGTCAGTAGGGTGGTTCTTCTTCCGCTTCAGTATATGCATTATATGGCTCAAAATCCTCTCCATCGTCCTGCATCATACTCTCTGTCCTTTCAGAAGACATCGTTGCTGCAGAAAGCTGTGTCATTATCTAAAAGTATTTCATGTGGCGAGCCATGTTCGAAGAACACTGCCTCCAACTGATGAATCATGCTTGCCGAGTCCTGCCTCGCCAATTTCCTACAAATGGAGAAACGCGATGGACCACAGTCTGTTAGAGTTAAAAATGAAAGGTGCCATAATGCCATATCCATTCCAATTCTCTGCCAATTCTCGTTCACTTCCAGTTTTCCCTTTTTCCACTTGACTGGCGCTGGGTCAATGGACTGACATTCCTCATATTTCCGTATGACCGTTTAAACGGGTGCTTTTGTCATGGTTGGGCAACTTCTCCTGACAAAACAGGTAGTATGTCGCACCCCCAGATGTCCACTACATTTGTGAATAGCCATGATTTGACTCTCATCCAGCTCGTCTGTGTGAACCGTGCTGATCACCAGGTCAAGCCCGTTTTTTCTTTTTCATCACCTCAAACCACCACTGTGGTACTCGTGTCAATCGGTCAGCAATGTTTCGTGCTGATGGAACCAGCATCACATCCACTGTCAGTCCGTACTCTTTCAGGAGCTCCTTGAGAGTGCTTAGTCGCCTCCTAATGAGCATCTCACTTGCTGCTTTGGTGCGTACTTGCGCCTTTCCAGTTAGCGTGTCCGAGACCCAATGGTATTCACAGACAGACTTTATGTGTAGCACCGTGCTCTTCCACTGAAGAGCCAAATTGATGCCTTTCAATACAGCGTCCAGTTCGGATAAGTTGATGTGTTGAGAGTCATCTTCAGGTTGCAGCCAACATGCATCTTTCAACACAGTTTCACACGTCTCCAAGGCTGCACCAATTGCTAGGGAGCTAGCATCGACTCCTACATTTAGCTCTTTGCCGTCCACACATCAATTTCTCCGGGCCAAATATTCCTGCTGCACAGATTCTAAGGTCTCGAACATCATACGATGCAGTACACCATCCCTCACTTCATCATCCCAGCTCTTTGTTACCGAACTTACTCTCCTTCTGAGTATTCCACAAGCCACACGAAGCCAACTACACACCGAAAAGTGCCTGACAAGTCGGGCACACAGGGAGAATATTGTTCGTCACGTAACAATGCTGGAAGCCTCTGCAATTGCATTTCCTCGCTTCCACCACAGTTCACTGCGTTCCATCCCGACCGTCAATCTCAGCACTCGTGACCCATCCTTCAACCACTCCAGGTTCTTGCACTCCAACCCAAACTGTGCTAAGTGTTCTCTTACACGGGTCGTGGGCACCACATCTTCATTGACAAAAATGTCATCAATGTAAGCAGATGCTGCACGGCTTACAACTTCTTCCTGAGATAATACTTTGCTGACAATTGCTCTCATTATCAGGGAAGCCACATTCAAGCTGAACCCCAGGAGGCTCAAACACTATTTTTTCCCGTCGATTTCCACAGTCTGGTATGGCCACAGTATCTCATGGACCCATACTTGTAGGTATGCTCTCCTGAGGTCCAGTAGTAACATGTTAGCACCTTTTTGTCTCCATTTGCACAGCTTAGCCGCACAAACATTTGCGTTGGCCATAAATACGTCTACGTAATGATTTAGCTCCCAGTAGTCCATCACCCGGTGCACTTTGGCTTTGTTCTGCTGTATCACAGCCATCAAGGGAATTAGGCCTTTTGGGGGTCCCAATTTATTCTCTGGGTACGGCACAAGCCAACCATTATCTATCCAGGTGCGGAACTCCTATGTTTATTCTTCACAGATTTCTGCCAGCACTGGGTATTCTGACACGAGATTGTGTAGCCTTTCATAGGGGGTGGTCCTCAGACCACTTCCACGATGTGGTCCACGTTTAGTTTTGATGGTTAAAGGTGATGGTGAAATCCGGATCATTAATAGAAATGGCTGCACCTTTAATATTTTTCCTGCACTGATCCTGTAGACTCCGCGACACCTCCCAGAGCTTTTATGGCATCGATCCCTAGATATAACTAAAACCCCAGCGGTTTGCCACACACTACCAACACGTCAATTCTGGCCGACACACCTTCATCAGTGGATACAGAGACCGCTCCAACACCGCAGCACGCATGGGATATTCCACCAATCGTTTCGACATTCATGTTCGTTTTTCTCCAAGACCGGCACTGGTCTGCAGGTAAAATTGTCCTAGAGCATCCTGTATCAATAAGCACCAAACATTGCGTCCCATCAACATGGATGCCTGTTACCGGGAGCGTTGTGTTCGCATCTTGGCGGGGAAGGAGACTGGTGCTTATACGTCCTCCTCTTACTCGTTTCCCGAACAGTTCCGAGCCCAGTGTCCACTCTCACCGCACTGGTAACACCTTGTTCCACGTTTTTGACAGTTCTTTGCAAGGTGGCATTTAACGTTGCATTTAAAACAGGTCACACTAACAGCAATATTCTTGTTGGGTGAGAGTGTGGCTGCAACCATGTCCTGATTTTGTTCCGCAGTCGTCATCAAAATTCTCGCTCTTGACATTAGCTTCCCCATGGTCAGGGCTTCGATGTTCGACACCTGTTGAAGAGCAATTGAGATGGCGTCAGGGAACCCAGTGACGAAAGTCAATTTCGTGAGTCTCTCTAGGCCATCTCCTGTGAACCCGGCCAATCCAACCAACTGCCTGATTTTGTTGGCGTAAACATCCACATGTTCGCTAGCCCATCTGACCATAGTTGTTTTTTCTGAATGCTGCTAACGCATCGTCGGTAAATGCCTCTTTTAATCGGGCTTCAATCAGGTCTATCTTCTTTTGATTGTCCTCTTCCTTTTCCATGTAGAGGGCCAATGCATCACCTTCCAGATATAAAGGTAGCAGACTCGCTACATCATCCACCTGCTGAAATTGTGCGACAAGTCTCACTTTTTTCAGCCACACTACAACGTCTCCCTCGCCAGAGAACAGCTTGATGATATCAGTGCTTATTCACACCTTCACCATGGTTGGGCCGAAATAGCTTGTAGCAAAATGTAGTAGGCAAACATCAGGAACAAAGATAGGAAATAGTCAGTTTCACCCTGTACCGCTCACCTCTCGAAGAGACGGATTTCTTGGCTGCATGGAAGGTCACCATCCATTTTTGCCCTGATTCAACTACTGACTAGAGGTCTTCCTCTAGGGTTTCCGCTATTGCCTTAGATATGTGCACATTCGTTTCCTCACGTGCCTGTTATAGAGTGTGGTGTCATCAGCAAATATACCCATCTCAGAAAAAAATTTATCAGAAAGGTTGTTTATGAATATCAGAAATAATAAAGGTCCAAGGATCGACCGTTGAGGTACACCTGCATTTATATTATATTGTTTTGAGGTATGACTATCAAGGACAACCTTCTCTTATTTAAGAAGACATTATATTAAGTATTCGTTCAGTAATCCCATAGGATCTGATTTTCATGAGAAGATCATTGTGTCATACCCTATCAAAAGCCTTAAATATATCTAGGGCTACCACCCTACTTTCTCCTGCTTTATCCAGTGCATGGTATATACATTCAGAGATTACAGTTAGGATATCTGCTGTAGACTGGGCTTGCCTAAATCCATATTGTTGGTTGGACAGAAGTTTAGAAGTTATAAGGCTGTGGACTAGAGCTTGATTAATTATGGACTTAAATATCTTGGCGAAGTGAGGGAGGAGGTTAATGGGCGGGACAATTTAATGGATCAGTTCTTTTGCCAGAATTCATGTAAACGTGTACTAAGGAAGCAGTTTTCCAGCAGTCAGGAAAGCAAGATTCGTTAAGGCATTTGTTGAAAAGTTTAGAGAAAACTGGAACAACTTCAGCGGAGCATTTTTTAAATAGTACAGCCGGAATGAGATTAGGTCAACATGTTTTCAAGGAGTCTAGGTTTTTATGATATCATGTACTTAAGAAGACGTGATTTTCAAATCATCTAACAAGGTTTCTGTCTGCAAAGGAAAATAAGGGGGGAGGGGTTTGCTGGATCCAATGCAGATTTTGAGGCAAACCAGCTGGCAAACATGTTAGCCTTCTCGGTTGCCGTGCAAGCAATTCATGATTGTTGGATAGTGGAGGGATTGTTGATTGCTCCTTATTTACTACACTGTTGTAGATTTTCAATAATTTATGAGTTCCTGATTTGTGCACTTCACTGCAGTTTCTTGTAGTTTTGGTGTATTCTCTCTTAGCTCTCATTATTGCTGTCTTACAATTATTTCTAGTTACTATATATATATATATATATACATATATATATATATATATATATATATATATATATATATATATATATATATGTGTGTGTGTGTGTATGTGTGTGTGTGTGTGTGTGTGCTTTAATTGCCACTTTGAACAATTCATTGGTCTCATTTGCACACTATCCTGGAGGAAGAGAAAAGATTATTCCTCATGGGGCATCTCTGATGAGATCTCCCCAGTCGACCTTATTTAGTACCTTTTTGAGCAATGGTTCTTCAGCTTTAGGTCAATAGTTTAGGGTGATTTCTATCATTATCACAGCACGTTCAGCATTCCTAAGTGGGCTATGGACATTCGTTACATAGTCATCGGGAACTGTGATCAGAAACAGATCTAGAAGTAAGGCTTGTTGATCTTGTTGATCTGAGAGACGAGTCGGAGACGTAACTGTCTGTGATAGGGAATGAGATATAGAAAAACTATGTGTTATGCGACCAGCTGTGTTTGTGTAAAGAAAGAAACTAAGTCACTTACTGTGGTAGACATAATGGTCACTAAATACATGTAGTTGCATGCTAGTATCAATGGAGAGTGCTATATCTATGCTGTCAGAGACTTGGTTGATTAGAGTACAGTTCTGTGTCGAGAGAGACCTGTAAAAAAATATGAGTAGCTAACACTATATCACATGATAAATCTAAAGCCTGGTCATCTGATTCTAGTTTTGATTCTCTAGCCAAGAGGAGGCTATTTCAAATGTAAACTCCATAAATATGGCTATCTGAGTCACTACGGCAAAGTGAAAGATAACCAGGCATGTTAAAGTGGTTAGTGGGGATAGAGGAGTGTAGGTTAGTTTCACTTAGTATCAAGATATTTGGAGAGTTTGGTAGGAGAATTGATTCAATATCATCTAAATTAGTTCTAAGCCTACAGATATTCGTGAATGCAGGTCTCAAGAGAGGAGGCAAAGTATTTTTGTTTGAGTTTATGCCTGGTTTAATCATAATTTTTTTATTGAACTGTCATTTTGTTTTATTTAAGTTTCAGTTTAGGCTGAGGGATGTTGGACGAAGTAATTGTGTATGATATCAAATAGATTGTGGCCTCAGGAAAGCCCACTGGAGATGGATGCAGAGTCCCTTTCCATGCGTGACATAGCCCTACAACAATTCCGATATTATACAACTGATGACAGAGCAGCTGCTCTAAGCGCTACAAAAGAGTTACGGCTCTTGTACTATCAGTCGGAAACAGCAGTTAGAAACTGTCAAACCGGTGTCCTCAACCCGTCAAACTTACCTGTACTGAAATGTACATTTAATCCTATTTAAATTTATATTGAATAGGTACATTTTATTTTTCACTCTTATCGACTTAACATTTGATGCATGACTCTGTATTTGCTTTAATGCTTAATACCATTTTGAATCATACTTTCACATTTTATATTATTCTTAAACTGACATTTGAACAATGTTTAACTATATATTAACTCCTCAAAACTCGACGATTTGCAAATCTACATGCTTTTCTTACTTACCCCCTCTTTTCCATCAACAATGCAATAGCAAGCATTGTAAAATCCTTTCTAATTATTTTGAGGAGTGTAACATTTCAGTAGATATAATATAGCCTATATAATAAAAGAAATCCATGTGAGGTCAAAGAAATACCTAGTTTAGGACCCTGGCATGGGGATATCCGTCTCGGTGCTGATGGACCCATAGATCTTCTCAGGTCATCCGTCTAGGAGAAGGAAAACTCTGATACACCTACACCTGTGCTACTGACCTCATACGTCTTGGCACCAAATAGAGGGGAGGAAAGGAGGCCTCTTCAGTCTTGGTCGACGACCTTCCTAAAGCTGGTGACGTAATTTTGGAATATGACATCGACGTTCTCTGCCGAGTACGTATTTATTTATTTTTTTTAATAAGTGCAATTATTAATAAGCACCGATTGTTGACATCTGTCTTTCATTTTCTCTTTATTTTCTCCTTCCAAAATAAAAACAAAAAATAAAAAAAATCAGCGAACACATAAGAAGGGGAGATAATCCAAAATTTATTTCCGGTTTAAAACACCGTATGGTTCGGCGACCCCCCCTCCCTAACATGTGTGCACTCTACGTTCCATATTATTAAGTAAACTGCAGAAACAATTTAGTTGTATAGCTAACAATCATATAGTAACGACTATATAACATAAATTATGTTTAAAGCACATAAATTATGCCCAGCAAAATTTAACGAAAAGTAAGTATTTATTTATTTTGTTCCATTTGATAAAATAAGCAACTTCGGGTTTGTATTACTGTACACATAGATTCAGAAAGGGTTGTCACAAAACAAATATAGAACAAATGAATGTTATCAAAGGCAAGATAAGTTACTTTGGTATTATTATACAAACACCGTGACAGCGTTAGGGTTAGGGTTAGGATTAGGGTTAGGGTTAGGGTTTAGGGTTTAGGGTTAGGGTTAGGGTTGGGGTTAGGGTTAGGTTTAGGGTTAGGGTTAGGGGTTAGGGTTAGGGGTAGGGGTAATTCGCTGTCACGGTGTTTGTATAGTTTTACCGTTACTTTTCTACCTAACTGGATATGTTTTTAGTGTTTATATTTAATGTAACATGTTTATTCAGCTCGAAAAACATACAGTATTTACCGATGTAGTGGAAAATTCAAAATGGCGGCCGACTCTCTCTTTGAGGCGGTAAGTTCTGGAAAATGAGTTATAAATAAAAAACCAGACAAAATACTGTTAGAAACTCAGATTTTGGATCAAGTAAAGATTAGATGTCCCATAACAGAAAACGAATACTGGCGAACATTTCAAGTGACACCGGTTGTTCGACCTTGACATTGCCGTTGGCTGTTTGTAAACACGTCAAATAGCAGACATGGTCGAATGTTCACGAGCAAGATTTTTTAAAAATATATTTGCAAAACTTTTTAAGATTTAAAAGAAAAAAATATATATTTACCAAACATGTTTTTTTAATATGAAATATTTACAAAACTTTTACACAAATAAGTTTTATTATATTTTTTCGTAATAAAATATTAACACAAGATATTTTTTGCACAAATACATTTTGCTATATTTACACACAACTTTTTGGGTTTGCGTTACTGTACACATAGATTCGAAAATGTTGTCAAAATACAAATATATAACAAATACATGTTATCAAAAGTAAGATAAGTAACTTTTCTACCTAACTGGATAATATTTTAGTGTTTTTATTTAATGTAACATGTTTATTCAGCTCGAAAATCATACAGTGTTTACCGATGTATTGGAAAGTTAAAAATGGCGCCCGACTCTCTCTTTCACACGGTAAGTTTGGGAAAATGAGTTAAAAATAAAAAACTAGAAAAATACTGTAAAAACCCCACCGAATATATGCCAGCCTATGTCAAAGTAACATATGTTTAAGCTAGTTTCTAACAGTATTTTGTCTAGTTTTTTTTAAACCCCTTACCGTGTGAAAGAGAGAGAGAGAGAGAGAGAGAGAGAGAGAGAGAGAGAGAGAGTTGGGCGCCATTCTGAATTTTCCAAGGTAAACACTGTGTTTTTCGAGCTGAATAAACATGTTACATTGAATAAAAACACTAAAAACATATCCAGTTAGGTAGAAAAGTTACTTATCTTGCATTTGATAACATTTATTTGTTATATATTTGTTTTTTGACAACTTTTTCGAACCTATGTGTACAGTAATGCAAACCCAACTTTTTAATGTAAGTAATAAAACGAACGTATTTAAACAAAATATATTTAAATAAATGGATGTCTTTCTGAGTACGTTTTATATTTACAGAGCTTTTTAATAAAACTACTACTACTACTACTACTACTACTACTACTACTACTACTACTACTACTAAATAATACTACCAATAATAATAATATAAATAAATGGTAAATTTTTATGACGTACCTCAGCATATTATAAACACCCTAATCTCCCTATAAAGAACGGCTTTCAGAATAAACACCCCCAACCTCAAAAGCTATCCTTAACATGGGGTAGTTGGGGGGTGTTTATACTATGCTGATTGCTGAGGCAGGTCGTAAAAACACCAAATAAATAAATAAATAAATAAGCCGGCGTTATAAATGAGAATTTCGGATGATGTCAAGTAAAAAATACATAATTAAAAAAAAAAAATTAAATAAAATTATTATAACCAAACTTTTTATGGCAGAAACAAATATAAAATAACTGACTTGTTCGGATTTCTGCGACCAAGATTAATTTTTATGTACAGTGTGTGTGTGTGTGTGTGTGTGTGTGTGTGTGTTTGTATATTTCTTTACGCGTTTTTAATACAATTCAATATTTAAAGTGCGATGTATGCAGGTGGTCAGTGAATGAGAAAGCCTTCTAGACCGAGGCAATTTTTATGCATAATAAAATCACAAGTATAAGCAACATGTATAAACAATCGAGATTTAAAAAATATATTTTATTCACATATCTTTTATAACTTTTATTTTTATAAAGATGAAGTGTAGTATCACAAGATACAAATCTTTTTATAATTTTCATTTTTATTTAAAAAAAAAAAATGCTATTTGCTTACTTCTCCACAAAGACAAATTAAATACAAGTTTAGCGTCCGAAATTCTCAGTTCCTAATGTTTTGTAATTTATATAGTTCATTCTTTTTTTGCAAAATTTTCTTCTTCTTCTTCTTCTTCTTCTTCTTCTTCTTATTATTATTATTATCATTATTATTATTATTAGTTTCATTAAAAAGTTCTGTAAATATATTAAAAAAAACGCACTGAGAAAGACACCCATTTATTTTAATATATTTTGTTAAATTTACATTCGTTTTGTTACTTACACAAAAAGTTTTGTACAAATAGAAAAATGTTTTTTAATCCTTAAAAGTTTTGTAAATATTTTATATTAAGGAAAATGTTTTGTACATATATATTTTTTCTTTTAAATCTTAAAAAGTTTTGTAAATATATTTTTGAAAACAATCTTGCTCGCGGACATTTGATCATGTCTGCTATGCGTTTACAAACAACCAACGGCAATGTCAAGGTCGAACAACCAGTGTCACTTGAAAAGTTTGCTAGTTTTCGTCTTCTGCTACGGGTATCTAATCTTTACTTGATCCCACATTTTTCACACAAATAGATTTACTATATTTTTTTAATAACAATCTAATAAAACAAAATATGGTAAATTTATACAAATACCGTGACAGCGAATTAGTAGAAAAAAATGTACCCTAACCCTAACCCTAACCCAGTTTTCAGATTCGTGTTCAGCACACCGAAACGTAACAGAATACTACGTAAAAGATTTTACTAATTCGCTGTCACGGTGTTTGTATAATAATACCCAAAATATTTTTTACACAAATAAGTTTTATATTTTTTCGTAACGAAGTATTAACACAAAATATTTTTTACACAAATAGATTTAGCTATAATTATTCCTAACAATATAACACAAAGCATTTTTATACAAATAGGTATTGCTACAGTTTTTCATAACAAATTAATGACACAAAATATTTTTCACACAAATAGGCTTTGCAATATGTTTTTGTAACAAATTAATAACACAAAATATTTTTTTTACACAAATAGGTGTTGCTATATTTTTTCATAACAAAGTAATAACATAAAATAGATTTTACACAAATAGGTTTTTCTATATTTTTTATATAAAGTAATAACACAATTTTTTACATATGTTTGGGTATATTTTTTCGTAACAAAGTAATAACAGAATGATTTTTACACAGATAAGTTTTACTATATTTTTTCGTAATAAAGTAATAACACAAAATATTTGTACCCAAAAAGGTTTTACTATATTTTTTCGTAATAAAGTAATAACAGAATAATTTTTACACACATAAGTTTTGCTATCTTTTTTCGTAACAAATTAATAAAACAAAATATTTTTTACACAAATATGTCTTGCTATATTTTTACATAACAAAGTTATAATTATATAGTTAATTAGTTTTTACAGCTTTATAAATATTTTGTACTCCTACAAAAAAAAAGATATTTTAGGTTTAATGTATAATTACAATATATTAGCATTAGATTTAATGTATAATTACAATATATTAGCAAAACATAATAAAAACAGAGAAAATTAACTCAAATTTAGTATAATATAAAATCACAAAATTAATAAAGGTTTACTGTAATGAACCTCAGTTTTTTTCTGTATGTAAGCTATTTTTTTTTTAGATTTTTAACATTAAACATAAATAAAACAAAACATATATTTGAACGGGGATAGCCAGGAATGTAGATCCAATGATATTTTCTACATTTAGATCAAAATAAAAAGTGTTGTAGTTCGAAAATGTATATGAATGTGTAGATCTTCACATTCACAGAAAATGTTTAGAAATGCATTGCTATTTTATATCATGTTAATATACAAATAATATATCTATATACACGCTATGTCACGGGAAACGGGTGTTTTAGAATGCTCCTTGCTCTCCTTGAGGAATGGATAGGGAGTGAGGAAGGTAGTCTTTAAATTTGCTTAAGATGCCGTTTAGTTTCTTGTTATTTGTCTATCTTTTGCATTAATTTTGTTTTAGTTAATTAAAAATTAATTGCCTTTCTTTTAGTTTAGTAAATGTTTTTATGTACATTATAACATTTTTGTTGAAATATTTCCAAAGTTTTGTTTTTCTTAAAAACATCTGTTCCTGTGATTCACTCTGTATCTTGACTAGTTCTAATGATCAATGGGAAGGTTACCCTTGCGACAACCTCGGAGATGAGGGGCTCTGGGTAGATGACGCTTTCCTCTTACATTTGTCCTAGGTGGCCTTTCTTCTGTTTATCTTGAAAGTCGCAGTGTCTCACTTTGAAAAAGCTTCCAAGTGTACTTGTCTTTGCCCTGCCATCTAGTCTTTATCTGGGATGTTAACTGTACATAGCGGTCGCCTCGGCTGATTTTTTCAGAGTTTATGAGGAGCGCCTCTGTCCCATTTACCCTGGCACAATTCGCCATAGAACACAACTTAGAAATGTTTTTGAAAAATTGTAATTAATTATTATTGATAATAATGAATCGTTTTATAAGTAAAACTAATCCAATCATTTTTATAGATTTAAAGATTTCTAAAATGTTACATTTTTGTATACCTGTATGAACGTTTATTTCTCTTGTTTTTGTAGATAATACAGTTCAAGAACAATATTTTCAACATTTAAATGGATGCTGATATCAAAGTGAGGCAGCACAATGAAAATCATCACTAATTGAAATATTTAAAATAAGTGGATGTAATTTTCATAGATTATTAAATATGTTGATTTACTTGAACAAAGTTTAAGTCTTTTGGTCAAAAATCACTGAATCAACTAGCGAAATTGCTCTGATGAAATTACATTAACAATGTTGAATTGCATTTTTGTAACTTGATACATATTATTTTTCATAATGGAATTCATATATGCGGCAATGCTTTGTGTCTGAAGAAGGAATCCAATGTTGAGACATTTGTAACATTTTGTATAAAAAGAAGATTCAACTTAACTAATTCTTGTCTTGATAAATATATGAATTTTTTACTGAGAAATCCAAAGTATATTGGCATATTGCAATTTCGATGAAATTTATATCATCCAATTAAGACAACCGTTTTGAAAGAATTCATATTCTCACTGATATATAAAAACTATTTCTAATGATAAAAATCTGAAGAAATGTCAAAGCAAATACAGACTGAGAAGACGTTTACTTGTAATGTATGTAAGAAAATGTTTTTGTCAAAAACTGATTTACATCAACATATCCGAACACACAATAGAGAGAAACGATTTTCTTGTGAAATATGTGGAAAATCTTTTTCCATTAACAGTAATTTAATTAAGCATATCAGAACTCATACTGGAGAGAAGCCATTTTATTGTGTAACATGTGGTACATCATTTTCGACTAAAGAGAACTTAATAGTCCATGCGAGAACACACAGTGGAGAAAAGCCATTTTCTTGTGAAATATGTTTTAAATCATTTTCAACAAAACATCATTTAAATCAACATTTCCGAACTCACACTGAAGATAAACCATTTTCCTGTGAAATATGTTGTAAAGCATTTTCACAAAAAAAGAACTTAAATGAACATATCCGAACTCATACAGGCGAAAAACCATACTCTTGTGAAATATGTGGTAAATCATTTACTGGTAAAAGTACTTTAAATCAACATAGCAAAACTCATGTGGCAGAGAAACCATTTTCTTGTGAAATCTGCTGCACATCATTTTCTTTTAAAGGACACTTAATACGCCATGCTAAAACACATACTGGAGAGAAGCCATATTCTTGTGAAACATGTGGGAAATCATTTTCACAGAAAATTCATTTAGATAAACATATCCGAATTCATACTGGAGAGAAACCATATTCTTGTGATGTGTGTCAGAAATCATTTTCACACAAAAATTTGTTAAATAGACACATATTAAAAAACATAATTGAAAGAAGTACCTGCCATGCATAGTTCTTGATAAATCATTCTTTATTAAATCTGAGTTGGCCCAACATATGCAAATCTATACTGAAAAACAAGCTTCTGGGTTTGACCTTTACTCCTGATCTGAAATGGAACATGTTCATCAAATCTGTTGCCAGGGACGCTGGGAAAATGGTGGGATCCTTCTACCGCTCCAGAAGATATCTCACTACTGATGCAATTCTCTATCTGTATAAAAGTCAAGTACGTCCAAGGATGGAGTACTGCTGCCACATATGGGCAGGAGCTGCTAAAAACAGCCTATCCTGCCTTGACAGAGTACAAAATAGACTTTGTGGTTTAGTGGGGGATGCCCTTTTCTCTTCCCTGCAACCTCTCTCCCACAGAAGTGACGTTGCAAGCCTGTCTTTGTTTTATCGTTATTTCCATGGCAGGTGTTCGTCTGAGCTCCAATCCCTCGTCCCCTCCCTCGCTAATCTTTCACGAGAAACACCCTTCTGGCTGAAACTACTGTCAATAATTTTGCCCACTCTTTATCTGTGCCTAAATCCAAATGTAGAATTCCATGAACAAAGCTTCTTTCTTAGAACTGCATGCCAGTGGAACTCTCTGCCGCTTGCCTGTTTCCCACCTGATTAAAACTTGGATGTCTTCAAGTCCAACATAAACAAACTCCTGACAAACCGCCCCCTTAAGTAAGACACTCTATCAAAACCCCCAATACTAATGATTACTAAAATACTATCTCATTGAGTACACGCAATAACCCTTATCCTTGAGTGGACTTTGGGCCTTAATAAGAGGTGACCCCCATGTAAAAAACAAAAACAAAAAAAAACACCATTTCATAATTAGAAGATTGACTGAACTTCCTGTCAAATATACCAGAGATTAAAACTATAACACTTAAAGAGACGGTAAGATCTCTTTCGGCAGGAATATATAAGATAGCAGTTAATGCTAAATTCATTTAGATAAACATATCCGAATTCAGAAGAAAATGCCTCGGTACCAAAGACCAGCTATTAATCAACAAGACCGTCCTAAAAGACTGTAGGAAGAGACACAAAAACCTGAGCATGGCATGGATTGATTACCAGAAGGCATTTAACAGTGTGCCACACTCATGGCTACTTCGGTGCCTTGAGTTATACAAAGCCCACCCGGTAATTAGACAAACAATGGCTGCTCACCTTCAGATGTGGAAAACTACAATATCATTAAATCACAATGGAGGAAAAACCATCATCCCTGAAGTAAAAATCAAAAGGGGAATATTCCAAGGTGAGAGCTTATCTCCCTTACTCTTCTGTATGGCAATAGACCCACTAAGCAAGCTCCTGAATAAAAACCCGAGCGCCTACAATTTGAGTCAGGGACACCATCGAGATCCAAGCAAGAGAATAAACCATCTGCTCTTCATGGATGATCTTAAGCTGTATGCTAGCTCTGACACCGATCTGCACCACCTTCTGCAGGTAGTACACACATTCTCCAATGACATCGGAATGAATTTTGGCCTGGATAAATGTGCCAAATGTACACTCAGAGCTGGGAAGAAGACCCACACAGAAAATATGCAGCTTAATGAAAACATCGACATCAGGGATCTAGAAGAGCATGAGCCTTACAAGTACCTTGGCATTGAGGAAAATGAGAACATACAACATGCCAAGATGAGGGAGAAGATTAGTAAATAATATGTATGCCGGGTGAGGAAAATATGCAAAACCCAGCTCACCAATAAAAATAAAATTACTGCCATAAACCAGCTTGCTATGCCAGTAATAACATACAGCTTTGGTATCATTTACTGGCCACAAAAATACCTCAACCGGCTCGATGTAAAGACACGGAAGCTACTAACGCTTCATAAAATAATATACAGAAATCAGTGTCTACCAAAGCTGTATTTGCCCAGAGGAGAAGGAGGTCTGGGACTCTCAGAGATTAATCATCAACATAGGGCAACTATTGTGAGCACCGGTCAGTATCTGAGAAACTCCCAGAATGACACCCTCTCAATAGTATATGAACATCAAGAGACAAGAGCCAGCAGAACAACATCAGTCACCCAGCTGGCCAAGCATTTTGGTCAGAGTTGTCTCTCAGATGAGGACGAAACACCAAACAAGTGTGCCACAGAAATAGCAAGAAAGAGCCGGCAGAAATATACTGAGACCTTTCAACAGATGAACCTTAAAGAATGGGAACAACATCAGCGTGCAAAGTATTTTCTGGGGGAACTCTCTCAGGAATACATAGATAAAGAAGGTTCTTTGGACTGGCTCAAAAGAGGATCCCTCCACCACGATCAGGAAAGGGTCATAATGGCTGCCCAAGACCAGGGATTAATGACCAATGCATTCAAGAAGATGGCAGGGATCAGTAATGACAATAAATGCAGGTTCTGCCATACAGAATTGGAAAGTGTTGGTCATCTGATATCAAGTTGCAAAGTTCTTCTAGGGGACGGCTACTATACAACGAGACATGATGGAGTATGCAAGTACCTCCACTGGACCATCTGTAACAAATTAAACATCCAGTGTAGCAGCAAGTCCTGGGAACATCAACCTGAAAGAACAGTTGGAAATGGCTTATATACCATACATTACGACCATGTAATCCCTACAGCCACCTACCTTGAAAATGCTGCTGTGAAACCTAACATAGTTATATGGAATAAGTCAGAGAGAGTTGCAACCTTGATTGAAGTGAGTGTTCCTAATGATGGCGGTCTTAACAGAGCTGAAAGAGAGAAACGGACCAAATACCAAGGTCTCATGTATGATATGAAAAGAAACTGGAACCTAAAGGGGATATCGACCATACCAGTTATCATAGGTGCCATAGGACTTATGAAGAAGAACCTGAAGTCATACCTAACTAATATTCCTGGTGAACCAAGTGCAAAAGAGATTCAGACAATTGCACTTAAGGGAACAGCGAGGATACTAAAAAGAGCTCTCGGTTGGTTTCAATAAAAAAGCGGGGCAATGTTGGCAGCTGGTTTGGCTGCCCCATACCCAGCATTACAATCTTCAAAGGAAGAAAAAAAAATTAAAAATTAAAAAAAAGAGAGAAACCATATTCTTGTGATGTGTGTCAGAAATCATTTTCATGCAAAAATTTGTTAAATAGACACATATTAAAAAACATAATTGAAAGAAGTACCTGCCATGCATAGTTCTTGATAAATTATTTTTGATTACATCTGAGTTGGCCAAACATATACAAATCTATACCGAAAAACACCATTTCATAATTAGAAGATTGACTGAACTTCCCGTCACATATACCAGAGATTAAAACTATAACACTTAAAGAGATGGTAAGAATCTTATAAAAGATCTCTTTCGGCTGGAATATATAAGATAGCAGTTAATGCTTGGCACCAAGCAGAAGAAACTGATAAGAAAGTTTAAAAAAAAATCTTATTTTATTATTAAGTATGTTACATGCCATTTTCAAGAGAGTTCAGTGTAAACTCATGAAGTAAAAAAACTACAAAGAGAAACCATAATCATTGAAAATTTTAGGTCTGTACTTTTTACAGAAATTTGATTAATAGATTTTTCTCATGGTTCAGATTCAGCGGAAGGTAATCTGTTTCTTTCCTGTCGTCAGATATGCAAGTCTGTCTAAAAGCCGTTTTAAAAAATATTAATTTTAGAATTTATGTAAAAATCCTATTTTTAATCAAAACAAGCATTCAACTCTTTTATAAGGAATTTCACCTAGGAAATCGCACACGTATGTGCATACATACATACATGCATACAAACATTCATACACACACATATATATTGAAGTCAGCTTGAAAGTCAACACCAAAGTGTCCCTGGATGTGTTGAGTGTGGTGATCCCATGGTGCAATCAGGTGGCTGTTGACAGACCCCGGGTGTCGCAGGAGCACTGTGCTGGCCCACAAGTACAAAGAGACCCACGCTTGACTTCAGAAGGAGTGCTACAACTCTGTACCCTCCTCACACTGCCCTCTCATCCCTCTACATGAACCTGCTGGATTACTTCGGTGTTCATATGGCAAGAACATCACCAACATGACCTCCCAGAATACCAAAACCAGCATGATCACCCCCATCTGCCGAGTATTTGCCAAGCTCCCACTTGTGCTTGGGAAAAGGTATGCTTTTAGTTCCGCACGTGTATTGAGGTTGAAGGTGGCTACCTTGAATACATATCAATTGACCTGAATTGATTTTTTTTCAATAAAATTTTTAAATAAAGCTGTAGTGTTGTTTTCTTTAGGGAGATTCTTTTATTGTTTCATCCTGTACTTACAAGTAACAGTTTATTAATCGAAAAAGTTAAAACCATTATTTATCAATAATTGAATAGAATTCGAGAAGAAGCGTCTTTATGCTGCTCTGATGCTACCTGGAGATATTGGTTTCCTGAGATGAAATGTACCTAACATTTATTTATTTTTTTTTCTACTTCTTTTTGCAAAACTTAATTATGTTCTGCAAAACAAAAACAACAACCCACCTTTTCCTTCTTCCCATTCCCTCTTTCTCTTTCTATCTCCCCCACTTACTGACTGGTTTCCTAACTTAAAATGTACCAAACATTTATTTTTGTTTTTTTTTCTACTTCTTTTTGCAAAACTTAATTATGTTCTGCAAAACAAAAACAACAACCCACCTTTTCCTTCTTCCCATTCCCTCTTTCTCTTTCTATCTCCCCCACTTACTGACTGGTTTCCTAACTTAAAATGTACCAAACATTAATACTGTAACCTTTTTCCCCTCTTCCATTGCAAAACTCATTTATGTTCTGGGGAGCAGGGAACAAAAAACGACAAAATCCAACACTATAAACTAGCGATTGAAGATACAAATAGCTTTAAGAATAAAGAAGAAGAATGTAAGTTGAAGCTTTAAGAATAAAAAAAAACCCTTCTACAAAATGACTACGCAACATTGAAGAACTTGAAACATAAAAATTTATACATTTAAAGGCCCTGTCAATGACACTCTAGAATACACGGACTGCATCCCCTGCAGAGGGTAAAAATCCCTCAATATAGCCATTGTTGGTCGTAGGTTGCGACCTGCAATGCTCTTAAATGGAATACTTAGATACTTATCCATTTTATAATAAAATTACATATAAAATGCAGTCTCCTTAAAAATATGAAAGGGAAACCCTTTTTTTAGTGCGTGTTCTCCTCCATATTTATTTTTTTCGAAATTTGAACAAAATATATTTAAATTGATCGAAATTTCTTTTTGAAACAAGAGTTCAAATAAGTAAAAAAAAATATTTATTTTTTAAAAGTTTAAATAGACGTATTGAACAAAAACTTACCTTGAAGTTGCAATTAAAAATTGATATGAATTTAATATTGTTTTTATTTTAAATAGCGTTTTTTTTTCTAATTAATATATACTATAATCAGTTGAATTGCCAAGAAAAAGAAACTTTGTAAACATTAATTAATTATTAAAAGATTAAAACGATTAAAATTCCATTATAGTTATAATATAAACATGACTCTAACCAACTATTTTATCGCTAGCTTAAAATCAATTGAAAAATATTATTGCACAAAAAATAAACATTTTGTAGACCACTAAGATATGTAGTTTGTCTCTTTTTATCAAATTTGCTTATAAAGTATGGAGACGGGTAATTAACCAAATGAACAGTCATACATATTCAGTAAAACTGTATTTCATATTTAATATACAAATGTTTATAATATTATTAATCATTAAACTGTGTAAACCTTAAAATCTAACAAAATTATAACAACGATTAATTATTAATCGGGGTTTGAAGAAGATAAACAAAAGGTTTAAAAAATCATCCAGTTGCTTCTGCTTTTCTATAGTTCATATAGTTAAAACAGGACTGATGTAATGGGTTTATGCGTTTTTTGGGGAATTTCCCTAATAAAATAAAATAAAATAACACAATTCTATGAACAATGACAAACAACTTCTTCAACTTAACAAGGGAAAGGTTTATTTGCAAAGCGTACTGAAGGAAGAAAGTAGAGTCGGGTCTCCACTGCCTTACGAGGTAGTTACAACCCGCGGCTGTCGTCAATACCTTTGGTAGGAGCAGCGAAGAGAACAGGCGTCTAGCACCGACGAAGGCTGGTAGCGTAAGAGAGAGTTTTCTTCTGGGACCGGAAGCTGTCTGGTCCCTAGGGGTCAATTTGTATTCGTGCGCAAGTCCTCAGATTGGACAGTCTAGCGCCTCATCACTCACTCAGAGGAAGCGAACGCGCGAGAAGAAAAGGGGTCCATTTGTGTCTGCTACACGTTCTGCTCTTCACAAACGTTTGGAAGTACCTATCATACAAATATCTTCTAAAACTAGTGACAACAATTTGTTAACATGAGCAATGTTCTATGATATAAACATCAAAATCTACCCTAAAAAGCCTTCAACACTTCAAAAGGAGGCACCAAATATTCAAAATTAACAACTGGTTTCTAGTAGAAATAAAAACAAAAAGTTATTGACACCAAAAGAATTACAATTAAAAGAACAAACATATTAACCTTCAATACTCCCACCCCATCAACTGAAATCAAAATTTACATCAATCCAACTGGGAAGATTTTTCAGAAATGTGTCAAAGTATAAGAAGCCAATACAAGTAAAGAAGAAAACATCATCCACATCACCAACACTCTGAATATCATAGCAGAGAAAACTATTCTCAAAAGATCCTCATCGCCAAGATGCAGCAAGCTTTGGTATAGTAAAGAATGCAAAGAAGAGATCAAAGCCAGACGAACAGCATTCAGAAAATTCAATAGCCAACCAACTAAAGAAAATTTAGAAATTTACAAAAAAAATAAAGGCAAAGCTCGTAGAACTATTAAACGGGATAAACAATCAACATAGCAAACTTATATCAGCCAACTAAATTCAAACACGTAAGAAATATGGGACATGATAAACAAAATTACTGTGAAATACACTAAACAAGCTACTAAACACATCATCCATAACTATATAAAAATTACTAACAAAGAAAAAATAGGTGAAAACTTAGATGAAAACTTTGCTAAAAAATTCCTCACCAATTAATAGGAATAAAGAATTTCAAATCATCAAAACCAAACAGAACAACATAAAGTCCACTTTCACTTGAATACTAAAATCCAAATTTCACTATGTACAAATTAGAAGAATCTCTCAAAAATACCCATACTTCAAGAGCTGGACCGGATAAAATCCCTTATGTCTTCCTAAAAGAATTGTCAAGGAAATCAAAAGAATTCCTTTTAAAAATATTCAACAATATTTGGATCAATGGAAAAATTCCTCACACATGGAGACGCATCATTATAATGCACATACCTAAACCTTCAAAAGACCCCTCAAATGTAACAAGCTACCGTCCCATTGCACTTACAAGATTTATCTGCAAAGCCCTGATAAAAGGCTAACCTGGTACCTAGAAAGGAAAAATCTAATCTCTGAAAACTAAGCAGGATTACAAAAGGGCAGAAGCTCTATTGCCCACGTCATAAATCTGGAAACCTATATTAGAGAAGCCTTTGTAGCAGCTGACACTCGCTACAAACACAGGCAGGAGCTACTTCCCATGACTCGAGTCGAAGCAGTAGCTATTATAATTTTCTGCAAATAAGTATATACCAGTAACTCTCGTTGGTATGAAGTTTGAAAAATAACATAGCTCTTTAGTAATGAATTGGTTCTCTTTATTGCGAAAGACTTCTTTTGTATTTTGAGATCTGTCCAAATTTCAGTTTTGTACTGTCTATTAAGATCATTTAAGTTTATCTAATTGTAACTATGGATGTTCCACAGAGTGTTAGGAAATGATTCATAAAAATGGAAGAAAACAAACAAACAAAAAAAAACAATGTGATTAAAAAGTTAATTAGCAAAACAAACTTATAAATGATAAGGAGCCCCCAACCTCTTTTGGATTCTTGAGATCGAAAGACGCCTCATTGTCAGTTTTCAAATAATTAGGGGAGTGACCAAGAAAGCGTATGATGTTTGCTTATCAGTAACTCTAAAAAAAAAATTAAAAAAAAAAAAAAATGAGATTTTTAGGATTTCTGATCCTCGACTAAATAAATTTAGGAGTCAGGGCAAGTATTGCAGACCATTTTCAAGACTTTGCATCAAGAAACAATTTTGTCAAAACTGTGTTGGTTAAAATGTATCAGTTTATTTACATTTTCCTTCATGTTTTATTGTTTTCTTTCTTTACTGTGAAAAATAACAAATAATTGATCCTATTTTTACTGGTAGTTATCATGACAGTTATGTTATTTTCCAAACTGGATGCCGATCCACAAAGAAAAGTTTTTAGGATAACTATCAGTAAAATATAAATGAGTTGATTTAACCTGCATAGTAAAAAAATGATATGTCAAAACATGTGGAAACACTAGTAAATAACAAATACATATTTATCCAGACTATGTTGATAAAATTGGACCAAGTAAAGATTAGATACCCCAGTAGCAGAAGGCAAAGATAGGCGCACATTTCAAGTGACACCGGTTGTTCGACCTTGACATTGCCGTTGGTTGTTTGTAAACACATCCAAATAGCAGACATGTCCGAATGTTCACGAAAACTTTTTACGATTTAAAAGAAAAAATATATATATTTACAAAACATTTTCTTTAATATTAAATATTTACAAAACTTTTAAGGATTAAATAAAAACCTTTTTCTATTTACACAAAACTTTTTGTGCAAGTAACAAAACGAACGTAAATTTAACAAAATATATTAAAATACATGGGTGTCTTTCTGAGTGCGTTTTTTTAATATATTTACAGAACTTTAATAAAACTAATAATTATAATAATAATAATAATTATAAAAAATAAAAAGAATGAACTATATTCATTATAAAACATTAGAAACTGAAAATTTCGGACGCTAAACTTGTACTTAATTTGTCTTTATGGAGAAGTAAACAAATAGCAAGTTTTTTTGTTTTTTTTAATAAAAATGAAAATTATAAAAAAGATTTGTGTCTTGTGACACTTCATCTTTATAAAAATAAAAGTTATAAAAGATATGTGAATAAAATATATTTTTTAAATCTCGATTGTTTATACTTGTTGTTTATACTTGTGATTTCATTATGCATAAAAATTGCCTCGGTCTAGGAGTTTTCCTTTCATTGACCACCTACATACATCGCACTTTAAATAAATATTGAATTGTATTAAAAAACGCACAGAGAAAGATAAACGCACGCACACACACACACACACACACACACACACACACACACTGTAAAAATTAATCTTGGTCGCAAAACTCCGAACGAGTCAGTTATTTTATATTTGTTTCTGCCATTAAAAAGTTTGGTTGTAATAATTTCATTTAATTTTTTTTTAATAATGTATTTTTTAATTGATATCATCCGAAATTCTTAGTTATAACGTTGCTTTATTTATTTATTTGGTATTATTTTACGACCTGCCCAAGCGTAGTATAAACACCCCCCCCCAACCACCCCATGTTAAGAATGGCTTTTGGAATAAACACCTCCCACAACCTCCCCATGTTAAGACCGGCTTTTGAGGTTGGAGATGTTATTCCGAAAGATGTTCTTAACATAGGGAGGTTGGAGTGTTTAACGCACTCAGAAAGACACCCATTTATTTAAATATATTTTGTTTAAATACGTTCGTTTTATTGCTTACATTAAAAAGTTTTGCGTAAATAGAAAAGTTTTTTTTTTTTTTTATCCTTAAAAGTTTTGTAAATATTTAATATTAAAGAAAATGTTTTGTAAATATATTTTTTTCTTTTAAATCATAAAAAAGTTTTGTAAATATATTTTTTTTAAATCTTGCTCGCGAACATATGAACATGTCTGCTATTTGACCTGTTTACAAGTTTAGAAACAACTAACGACAATGTCAAGGTCGAACAACCGGTGTCACTTGAAATGTGCGCCTGTCTTTGTCTTTTGCTACCGGGGTATTTAATCTTTATTTGGTCCATAAGATTATATCTCGATATCAGGATCTGTTACTTTGTGGCCACAAGAAAGTACAACAACAACATGTAATTATACATTCATGTGCTTAACTTAAACTCATTATGATATCAATAGACAATTTTATACAAAAACGGTTTGTATTCAATTCATTTACCTTGATTGAGATTGTCGGACTGACTTCCTCATCTTGGTTGTTATTGTCACAACATTTCGTCCGTTTTGCCCTCCGGCCTTCATCAGGTGTTTTGTATCGAACTGGGGAACCGTTTGTTAGGAGTCTCGAACCCAACCCTTTATTATTATTATGGGGTACCGTGTTTGGACTCCAGCTAGGACATAGTTGCTGATTCTGTTTTGAATGCTACTTTTTCACTGCCTTCGTTCAGGATGGAACGCAGCACCTTTGGGTAACTGTAAACTTTGATACAACGTCTAGGACCACTCGGCCACATGTTTTTTTGTTAATATTAAACCTATGTTGTTATTCAAGGTTTTCTCTCTCTATCAAAGGTTTTCAAATTGCATTCAGCTCTATGCTTGGTTTGCTCAGTAGGTTGTTATGTTCGAGCATGTGAGCTATTTCTTTAAGTTTTCTCACTTTCCAGTGGGTCTCTCTGTTTATTATTTTTACTTCATCCCATAGGGGGCGATGGTCCCCCCTCTCCATCCAGACATGGTTGGCTATACCCGATTTTTCCGTCTCCCCTTTAGTTACCGCTTTTCGATGTTCTTCCACCCTTACTTTAAGGGGGCGGCATGTTTCACCCTTGTAAACCTTTCTGCAACTGCATGGGATGGAGTATATGCAGTTTTTGGTCATGTTCTCCTCCATGCGGGGCTTCACTCGTACCAGGTGTCGTCTGAGTGTTGACTCGCTCTTGAATACCGTCCTGATGTTGTAGTGGGCACATATTCTCTGAATCTTTTCGGAGATGCCTCGTATGTATGGTAGGCAGACCGTTGGAGGTTTTTTGGGTTTCATTCTCCTCTCTTATACTATTAACACGTCTGGTGGATAGTATGTTATCAGGGTAGTTGTTACGATGGAGGGCATTCTTCAACCTGACCATTTCTTGGTGGTATGTAAAGGTGTTGCTACTTATTGTCTCTGCTCGATGTTGTAAGCAGCGTGCGATTCCATGTTTGATACTGTATGGGTGATGGGAGTTGAAGTTTAGGTATTGTCCGGTGAAGGTAGGCTTGCGATATACGGATGTCTTAAACCCATGCTCTGGGCGTAATATGAGTATATCAAGGAAGGCCAGTTGGTTATCTTTTTCTTTCTCCATTGTGAACTGTATCGATGGTCTTATTGAGTTCACATGGTCTAGGAGAGCCTGGATGTCTTCCTGATGGGGCCAGAGTATGAAGGTGTTATCAACGTATCTTAGCCACATGGTGGGCTTTAAGGGAGCTGAACCTTAGGCCATGTCTTCGAAGTATTCCATGTATATGTTCGTCATCACTGGTGATAATGGCGAGCCCATAGCTAGCCCCTCCTCTTGTCGATATAGGTCAGTACCCATTCTGAAGTAGGTTGTTTCTATGCAGAATGTCAGTATTTCCATTAAGTTTGGCAATGGTACACATGTGCGCTCTTCTATGGAAAGATCCGCAGCTAGTTTGTCTTGAATTACTGCTAGTACTAGTTGGGACTTTAGTGAATAAGCTAACCACATCTAGGCTTACCATTTGGTTTGTACTGATGGGTGCTCCCTTGATCAGTTCTGTGAAGTGGGCAGAATTCTTTACATATGTTGCTGACTTGTCTGCTAATGGGTTTATTATATCCACAAGGTACCTGCTCAGTGAGAATCAGCAACTATGTCCCAGAGCTTAGCTGGAGTCCAAACACGGTACCCCCGTAATAATAATAAAGGGTTGGGTTCGAGACTTCCGCAGTTCGATACAAAACACCTGATGAAAGCCGGAGGGCAAAACGGACGAAACGTTGTGCCAATAACAACCAAGATAAGGAAGTCAGTCCGACAATCTCAATCAATGAAAACACCTCATCTCAAAAATACAGACGATTACAATTCATTTACCTGTTGCAACTTATTTTAGTATTGCTTTCTTTACTGTGCAGTGAAACATCACTAATTTGTACTAGTTTTTCTGTTAGTTGTTCTGAATAAAAACACTATTTGTACATTAATTATGTAGAAAATTGTGCTATATCAGTCAGAACTGCTGTAATCACACAGTATGGAGTTGATATAGTATTTTATTGTGTGGTCGTTAAATGCTGTTAATCTCATTTGATTTTTTTTATTTTCAGTTATGATGAACCGGCAGAATTTAATTCAATTAGAAAAATTCTCCAGTATAGAGAAAAAATTTAAATGGAAATCGCTCCAGACAAGGCATGAAACCGCTCAATATAAGGATCTAATCCGAGTAAAAGATGATTATAACAAAGAAAAGAGACATTCCTATTGATCATGGTTGTGCGTAGGAGCAAAATAATCTCCAATTGTGGAACAAGCTTGCAGTCCTGTGAAGGAACATTACTTTATGTTGCAGAGAACATGAAGCCAACCAGCATAAAAATATTTTTCTGTACTGTATTAAGAACCTTCGAATGGGATAGAGATTGACCTGGCCAAATATTACGACAATACTCGTTACATGATCAAATATAAGATTCTTAGTTATATGAAATAGCCTCAGGCGTGAGAAAGTATTGTTAGTAATTAGGAGAACCGACTTAACGAGAAGCAGAAAGAAGAATGGATCTAATATATGAATTTCCAAAAACAACCAATAAGTTTCAGAGTAGATTCAGTGGTCCAGAGCAGAGCCATTCATGAGAACCTCAGGAATAAAACGGGCACGCCTACAATTGAAAACCACAAGTTGAGTCTTAACAGATTAGAAGAAAGCCATTTCGTAACTCAATCGATAACTTCATTCAGGTTATTTTCTAAGATAGTATCATATCAAGAGAGATTGACGAGAAACAATTTCAGGATAGTAAATGATCTAATCAGCATAGATGGTGAGTTTCATATTAATATTCTCTGCAGAGAAGAAAGAGTAAAATAGAAGCAATAATAGGAAAAGATAACGAAGCTTCCATCATAAAGAAATTTTAATCATATCAAGGAACCTAATTCAATTCAATAATCCTTATGTAGAAGACCAAACTGCCATATGCCATTGGACCCAGTCATACTTTCAAGTCTTATCTTTTTCTCAGTTATGCATAAACCGACAGATCTGCATGGGAACACCAATTAAAATTCTACTGTAAACGAAAACTACCTTGTCATACTAACCATTATTTAAAAGACCTAGATTTTCCTAAAGTGAAAAAAATAAATAAATAAAACAAACAAAAAAAAAACGTTCGGTCGACCAAGATTTCAAAAACATTGCTAATAACAAAGAGGATGGAAAAATGATGATACTTAGTCGGGTCAGACCAATCATCTGCGTTTTTTTTTTTAATATAGACAACAGAGAGGACTCCTTCCAACACTAAGGTAAACAGAACTGAAACATTCTGATATTTATTTATTTATTAGAAATGGAAAATAACTAGAAGACTTCACAGAAACATCAAGAATGACTGAATATAAAATATAAACCATAAGTCAAAATCAGAAGTTCGAAAAAAATCAAGTGACTCGTAAATTTTGGACACGTATATATTTTTAGCGATGACCTGTATTCTATACTAAAAAATCTTTTATTCTACAAGATTTGTTTGGATTAAAAAAAACAGCGATGCACATAGACATACAAAATCCATCACCAAAGATTACATAACAAAATTGATATTTATTTACAGAATAAAAATATTGGAAGTATAAAGAACTGCCATTTACATACAATTTGCAGTAAAAAGTGTTTGTCGTTGCTGATGCATGAATTTATATATAACGAAATGTTTATCAATATAAAAAAAATGCTTACCATGGCATGAATTTATATATAATGAAATGTTTATCAATATAAAAAAAATGCTTACCATGGCATGAATTTATATATAATGAAATGTTTATCAATATGAAAAAAAAAAATGCTTACCATTGCATGAATTTATATATAATGAAATGTTTATCAATATAAAATAAAAATGCTTACCATTGCATGAATTTATATATAATGAAATGTTTATCAATATGAAAAAAAATGCTTACCATTGCATGAATTTATATATAATGAAATGTTTATCAATATGAAAAAAAAAATGCTTACCATTGCATGAATTTATATATAATGAAATGTTTATCAATATGAAAAAAAAATGCTTACCATTGCATGAATTTATATATAACGAAATGTTTATCAATATAAAAAAAATGCTTACCATTGCATGAATTTATATATAATGAAATGTTTATCAATATGAAAAAAAAAAATGCTTACCATTGCATGAATTTATATATAATGAAATGTTTATCAATATGAAAAAAAATGCTTACCGTTGCATGAATTTATATATAACGAAATGTTTATCAATATAAAAAAAAAATGCTTACCATTGCATGAATTTATATAAAATGAAATGTTTATCAATATGAAAAAAACAATGCTTATATATATATACATCAGAATGTTGCATTCGCACTAAATTTTATCTTGCAAATAAGATATTTTTCTAGATGCTTTCTTACAAGTTTAAATGTAATTCAATACCAAGTATTTTGCATATTTTTTCAGGGATAACTTGTAGAGTATATGTCCTCAATAGAGTGTTCTGACAAGAAAAAGAAAGCAAAATTATTGGAAGATTGTGTCCATCATTCAAGTCTCTTTCTTGTGTGTTTTCAAGTGATATTTTAGGTGCGAATTTTGTGCAAATGTAGATCCACAAATCTGACAAGAATACGGTCTCTCACCTGTGTGTCGTCGCATGTGTTTCTTAAGATCAGAATTCTGTGAAAATGCTGATTGACAAAGTTCACAAGAATATGGTTTCTCTCCTGTGTGTGTTCGCATATGTTTTTTGAGGTTAGTTTTACTTTGAAATGCAAAGTCACAAATTTGGCAAATATATGGCCTTTCTGAAGTATGGCTTCGTATGTGTCTTTTTAGGTTGGAATTATCTGCAAATGCCGATCCACAAATCTGACAAGAATATGGTTTCTCTCCTGTGTGTGTTCGCACGTGACTCTTTAGAGTACCGTTTTCTGAAAAAGCAGCTCCACAAACTTGACAAGAAAATGGTTTCTCCCCTGTATGTGTTCGCATGTGAGTTTTTAAATGGGCATTATCTAGAAATGATGATTCGCAAACTTGACAAGAATATCGTTTCTCTCTCAAATATTTTGCCATGTCTCTAGATTACTATTTGATGAAAATTGAGACTTGGAAAATAATTTCACATGTGTTCGAATCTGAAAATAGAAAAAGATCTTTTATTTTTTGCGCTCATTTTATATTTAAAACCAGAAAGAAAATTGTAAATTTCGCACTATTATAACAGAAATATGAAAGCTTTATATTATTTTTATTTGCATGTGTTTACCTTATCAAAGAATAAAATCAATGTTGTTTATTTTTAATAAAGATTATTTAGAACTTTAATACAAAGTATTGTTTTATTATTTAGATAAAATTATAAACAATGTCATTTTATGAAAGAGCTATTTTACACTATTTAATGAAATAACTAAGACTAACAAAATCACATGCATAATCAAAAAATAAGTTTAAACCAGGCCTAGGGACAAACAAATCCAACTTGCCTCTTCCTTTGAGGCTAATATTTATGAACATCCGTGGGCTTAGAACTAATTTAACTGATGTTGAAGCATTTCTCCTAACAAATACTCCGGATATCTTAGCACTAAGTGAGACTAACCTACACTCCTCCATCCCCTCTAACTACTTTAACATGTCTGGCTACCTCCTACTCTGCCGTAACGACTCTGACAAACATATGCACGGACTTGGAGTCTACATTCATAACACCCTCCCCTTGACAAGAGAAACAAACCTAGAATCGGACGATCAAGCCTTTATGTGCTTTAGACTAAACATACAACATAACATTAGCTACTTTTATTTTCTCTACCGCTCTCCCACGGCCCAGGACTGCACCATAATAAACAAAGTCTCTGACAGCATAGACACAGCACTCTCCCTCGACACTAGCGCACAAGTACATGTATTTGGTGACTTTAATGTCCATCACAAAAACTGACTTGGATTCTCTACTTACATAGACGCAGCAGGCAGCACAACACATAGCTTCGTTATATCTCACTCCCTATCACAAATAGTTATGTTTCCAACCCGTTTCCCTGACCAGCAAGAACAACATGCATCACTTCTAGATCTGTTTCTGACATCAGTTCCCGATGATTGTATAACAAATGCTAACAGCCCACTTGGGAACACTGATCATGCAGGGATAATGGTCGAAATCGCCCTAAACTGAAGAGCCAGTGCTCAAAACAATCAGATATTATAAAAAGGCTGACTGGGAAAGCATCTTATCAAAGATGCCCTATGGGAAAATATTTTTTCTATTCCTGCTGAACAGTGCGCAAATGAGACCACTGAATGGTTCAAAACAGCAATGGAAGCACATGTTCCCATGCGGAAATTTTATAGCAAGCCCCACTCTCCTCAATGATTTACTTCAACTTGTGCACCTGCCATTGCTCAAAGGCAGCATGCATACCGCAGATTCAACCGACATAAGTCCAGTTCAAACAGACAGAAGTATATAGAAGCTAGAAGTAACATTAAGAAAGAAATAGCGACAGCTAAGAGAGAATTTACTGAAACAACTAAAAAAACGCATTGAAGCACAGAAATTAGGAATTTGTGACTTCTGAAAAATCTACAACAATGTAGTAAATAATGGGCAATCAACAATTCCCCCACTAACCAACAATCACGAGGTTATTTGCTCAGCAACTGAGAAGGTTAATATGCTTGCCAGTCGGTTTGCCTCAAACTCCACACTGGACCCTTCCAACCACCCTCTGCCTGACTTTCCTTTGCAGACAGACGCCACGCTAGACAATCTAAAAATCACCCCTGCTCAGGTGCATGCTATCATAAAAAATCTTGATACTTCAAAAGCATGTGGATCTGATCTCATCCCAGCTATGCTATTAAAAAAGTGCTCAGCCGAAGTAGCTCCAGTTCTCTCCAAACTCTACAACAAATGCCTTAATGAATCTTGCTTTCCGGGCTGTACGAAAACTGCTTCTGTGGTACCAGTATTCAAGAATTCTGGCAAAATAACTGATCCATCAAATTATCACCCCATTAGCCTCCTCCCACTTTTCACCAAAATATTAGAGACCATAATTAACCATGCTCTAGTCCATCACCTTACAGATGCTAAACTTCTAACTGACTAACAATATGGATTTAGACAAGCCCGTTCCACAGCAGACATACTCACTGTAATCTCTAAACATATATACCATTCACTGGACAAAGCGGGGGAGGGCAGAGTGGTAGCTCTAGATATATCCAAGGCTTTTGACAGGGTATGGCATGAGAGACTCCTCAGGAAAATTAGATCATATGGTATCACTGGAAGAATACTTAACATAATTAACTCCTTCTTAGATAAGAGAAAAATCCAGGTTGTCCTCGACAGTCGTACATCTAAACAATATGATATAAATGCGGGAGCACATCAAGGGTCTATCCTTGGATCTCTATTATTCCTAATAATCATAAATTACCTCCCTGACCAAATTGTCTGTGAGATGGGTATATATGCTGATGACACCACACTATAACAGACACGACAGGAAAACAAATGAACACATATCTAAAGAAATGGCAGAAACACTAGAGGATGACCTCCAATCTGTAGTGGGATGAGGACGAAAATGGATGGTCACATTCAATGGTGCCAAGGCTAAGCTTGTTTCTTTCAATAATTACAAAAAACCTTCTCTACCCCCAATAAGAATGGCCAATGACACTTTATGTGAGAGTACATCTTTCAAACTGCTTGGCCTAACGTTCACAGGAAACATGAATTGGAACAATTACATTGAAAGCATTACCAGGGCCGCTGCAAAGAAGGTAGGCTCTCTCTACCGTGCTAGAAAACTATTAACACCCGAAAGTATCATGTACTTCAATAAGGCCACCATTCGCCCATGTATGGAGTATTGCTGTCATATTTAGGTTGGTGCATCTGCTACTAGTCTCTCGCTCCTAGACAAGGTTCAAAAGAGAGTCGCCAATCTGATAGGCCCTGAACTGTCATCTAAGCTTCAGCCTCTGTCCCATCGATGAAACGATGCATCCTTCTGCCTGTTCTACAAGTATTTTAATAGTGAATGCTCTGGCGAGCTGCAGACACTTGTGCCCCCACAATGTAGACACCCTGGACAAACCTGACAGGCAGCTAAATCCCACCCCCACAGAGTAGAGATCCCTAGATGTAAAAGATCTTTCTACTCCAGTAGTTTCTTCCCCAGAACCGCTAGACTCTGGAATTCCATTCCAGGTCCCTGCTTCCTCAACTGTACTGACATGCAGAAGTTCAAGTGTAACGTGAACCGACATCTTGCTGCCAAAATCTCAACATAGTGCCCCAGTAGTTGTTGCCCCTAATAGTAATATAAAATTTTTAAATATCTTTCCTTTATTTTTTATTTACGTATGCAAAATTTCTCCATAAACTACAAAACATGGAATTAAATAAAATGAGTAAAAGCAAGCGTAAAAAAATACTAACCCTTAAGTTCCTCAAATAACTATAACAACTTATAAATTTCATGCAACAAGTGGTGTTTAATAAGTAAATTCATTGAGAATCAAATAAGAGTTTTGTTAGCTTTATATTTCCAATTAAAAGAGAAAATAGAATAACTTGCTTTTCTGTAAATATTGCTTAGAAATAATCAAAATACATTGCATTTTCAATTAAATCAAATTTCTTAATTTACATACTTAAACCAAAACTTAATCAACTTTAAAATAAGACAGAAATGACTATGAGAGATACATTATATACGCTTAGAATGTTTTAGCATTGAATTATCACAAAATGTTCAAGATGAAAAATGACTAAGAGTTTAAATGTTTAAAATCATGTTTTATTTTGAATGATGAGACACTTGTATTTGCAAATGAACTAAAGGATTAAATAGGTTGTTAGACGATGATTGGGTAGACGATTAAATTATATTTATATAGAGAAAATGAACTAATTATGTAACTCTAACATTTAAAAATTTACATAAAAATACATGTTTTATACTGATGATAAGGCACCACATTCGAAAGTCTGGGAAGACAAGGGTTAAAGAGATTGTTGGGCGATGAAAACCATGACAAAGATTAGAAACAATGAGTGAAATGCATAGATGACTAAAAAAGAGGATGTCATATTAAAGTGTTTGTTTACATTATACTTGAAAAGATTATGCTCTAGTTGACTGGGAAGTAAATTCATGGCATCTTGTTAAATATACAGGATATACAAGAAAATAAATTTTATTAATAGAATTTTACTTTTTTGTATATAGAGAGAAATAAAAGTATTTTAAGCCAGACGAATTCTTATTATGGATGTTTTTAAAGAAAGAAGAAGAGATTGGAGCTCAGCCAAACATCTCTCATGAAATAATAAAGTATAGAAAGGCAAACAAAGATTGCTACTATCTACTGTGTGAAAGGTTTTATAGGGATGAGATGAAATCATCCTCCACCAGTTTACACAGTCGATTTATACTTTACTAAGACAACAAATGGTTTTCTAATCAGATAATTTTTTTTTTTACATTTTGACCATCTCATCTTTTAGTAGTGAATTATAATAGTGCATCAGTTTCTCTAAAGAAAATTATATTAGGTATTTTCTATTAATAACAAAAAATATTTTCTGTACAATTTAGAGAAACAAAATGTAAATTACTTCAAATTGGTTACGAGATTATATGGTTAAAAGATTGTCTTTTTATTTAATCATTTTTGTGTTTCTGCTTTAAAATATTTATTTTAATTCAAGATCAGATAAAAATTATGTTACACTGAAGATTACACGTTCATTCATGCCAGAAAAATATTAGAGTCTTTCATATAAAAATTATACTAAAAATGTAATGTTAAAAAGAGTAAATATTTTTTTGCAATTATAATTTTGAGGTGTACCAATATTAAATAAGCAATGCTTAATTCACTGATTATATTGTTAGTTTGAGGAATTAATTTTTCTCTGAGTTCATACAGACTTTAGGGGCTTTTTTTCGTAATGTCCCCGAAAAATCTTTGTTTTGTTACAATTTATGGTGCTTTACTTTTATGAAAAAAAAACACACAAAAAAACTAACTTAATTAATTTTTAAATACTAAAAACCACAACTTTCCTTAAGGTGATTTTTGTTTTAATAAAATAATAAATTTTCACTAAGATTCAAATAAAAATATTGGCTTCATTATAGTCCGCGGTTCTCATGTATAAACATTTTGACCCCTCTCTTTACCTAAGAATTCACCAAAAATCAGAAAATTACTTAAGTAATTTTCTGATTTTTGGTGAATTCTTAGGTAAAGAGAGGGGTCAAAATGTTTATACATTTTAAGCACCGGCTATTTGTTTTTCACATACCTAGTAAAGTCTTAAGATATTGAATAATACACTGCAGGGTGTTTGTAGAAATAGCTTAATTGGCTCCCAAAAGTGAAAGTTTAGTAACAGATCAGGTTTTGCACAATCCAAACAAAAGAAAAGACGTCGCGCATAATTTTATGGAAATCCAAAATGTTTTAATTTTTAAAAATATTTATAGGGAAATTGAAACATTAATGTTTATATTTTTGAAGATTAAAAAAATACATACATTAATTTAGGTGATTCTATTATACAAAAAAAAAATTAAAGAGATGGAAAATGTTTATCTTAAATTGGTGCTAGGCACTTACTGATCTGCGCTATTTTTTAAATCGTATTTCCAAGTTTAATTAAAAATTTATGATATGTTCTTTTATTCAATTGTAAGGTTAAAGTATAGAATAGTAAAAATACCCTTCCCTCCCTATGTTAAGAATGGCTTTTTAAATAATAACATTATTATTTCACCACGGATCAATAAGTGCACTAGTACCCTTAAACTTATATGCGAAACTGATGTCTAACTTTAAAATCTGAAACAATTATATTTTGTATTTTATAGATTTTTAATAAGTTTTTCAGCTTGCTGACATGTAATCGACCCATTGCCTTAAAAAATTAGACTCTTACATTTTCATCTTAAATTAGCATATATAGCATAATCAAACATAAAATGTAGTGTTTGAATAATATTGAAATCAATATTATGATATGATTTTTTCTGTTAAATGAAATCCACATGGTTTATTTTATCAATCCGATAAAATATGATAAGAAATACAACCAACGTCACCATTCGTGTGCAATGTTTACTAATATTTTATTTATTCTTAAAGCTTTTAGTGGTTACATGGTGTCAGGTAGACAGTTTTTCATGTATGTCAACAGACTTAAGATACTTTTTTAAGTAAAAAAACAAGCAAAAAAACAAAAATAAGAACTTTAGGTAAATATTCCCTTAAGCTACAATAGAACACTAGTCACTCTAATTTTTTTTTAGAGATAATAGATGTCACTGACAACGAATCTGATAATTGAAAACACTGAAAATTTACCGTTTCCACGGTATTAACCCCTGGACCCTAGGACTATTTTGCGCCATTTTACTGCCTTGTTAACACTATGCGTGAATGTGCAGTAGCCGTTCTTACTGAAATGTGTGCAGTCACATGACGTTCCACAAGGTGCATGAATACATGGCGGACATTTAAAATGACAAGAAATATTTTCATAAAATTTTAAAAAATGGTAAAAATAATGGTATCAGTAAGTTTTCACGAGTGGATTACAAAAAAAAGTATTTTTATGTTTTTCGTCCTTTTTTTGAAGGGGGTTTTCAATTATAGAACTTGAATAGTTTTTTAACAGGTGCTTCTACAGTTTAATTAACCGTTTTTCCGTAAGTAACACACTGACATTAATCGAGCTGAAGAACCATTTAATATTTCACAAAAATTCTGCTCCCGCACCCCGCCACCCTCCCTTAAATGTAAAAAGATTAATGTTGACACGTT
This sequence comes from Euprymna scolopes, assembly GCF_053919585.1. Taxonomy (NCBI): domain Eukaryota; kingdom Metazoa; phylum Mollusca; class Cephalopoda; order Sepiida; family Sepiolidae; genus Euprymna; species Euprymna scolopes. The sequence goes on along the minus strand of NC_136527.1, from coordinate 66,240,782 downwards.
ACTTACGGAAAAAAGATTTACTAAACTGCAAAAGCACCTGTTAAAAACTATACAAGTTCTATAATTGAATACCCCCTCCCATAAACCCCCCCAAAAAAACAAAATGTTTTTGTAAACCGATTGTGAAAACTTAAGTTTTTAAATAAATTAAAAAGAATTAAAATAACATAACAATACAAAAAAAATCAATCACATTTAAAAAAAAAACAACTTTCTTGTTATTTCAAATGTCCGCTAAAGATTCCTGCACAATGTGACAAGTCACTTTACTATGCATCTACACTATCACGCGTTAACACATAGTGTTAACAAAGGCAGTGAAATGGTGCAAAACAGTTCCAGGGTCCAGGGGTTAATACCATGTAAATGGTAAATTTGTGATGGGTTTGATTATAAGATTTGTGGCCAGCCAGCGACTTCGAATAACCCTAAAAAAAGGGGGGGGGCGGTGTTCTGTTGTAGCGTAAGATAAAACTTACCAAACTTTAAAATAATTTAAAATGAAAAAAATAAATAAAAATTTACCCAGATAGAGAAAAAGTAATTGATTTTGCCTTTGGTTACATTTATTTGTTGTATATATACATTTTCATTCACTTTTCTTGTTGTTGTCTTTTAAAAATTTATCTAGGCACCGCCAAAAATGGCCGAAAAATCAAGTTGTTGTTTTTTAAAACGAAATTACATTTATTAAAATCCATTATTTCTGAGTAACTTTTTTTTCCAGAAAGATAAAACCCTGAATTTTATCATATAGAAAACAGAATAATGTAAAACTTTTTCTACTATTTTTAATTAAATTTTAAATGTTAAATTTTCCCCAAAAGTTAGCAATTGGCGTATTTTATATTGCACAAAAAACGTACATAAATATTTAAAAAAAAAAAAAGGTTTTTTGAAAGAATTCATTTGTTTATTTCTTGTCTAAGATTTAGGGTGATTTTCTATGAGGATATGCAAAAATATTATAATATAAGTACATGGGTTTCAAATAATTCCACTTATTCATATAGGCAACCAGTTACTTCGAGTCGATTTGATTACTGTTTACATTTGTACTTGATAAAAAGCAAACTACGGAAGACCAAAAAGCCAAAAAAAAAAAAACAACTTATTTTTCAGTGACGAAAATTTCAATGTATTATTAATGCTGAGGCTGGCCAGTACCGGATGGGTGACCATTTGTATGAGTTTGGTTTTTAATGTGTATGTGTGTGGGGGCCAGGCACTCCAAAATGGGGAGGGGGGGGCAATTTAAAGCAGAATAAAAAAAATATTTCAGCGCGTTTGGTTCACCGTAGTCGAAAGGCGGCAAACGTTCCCAAACTTGATCGAAAAAATAATGATATTTTTAACACAAAGGGCACAATATTTATCGAATTTTCTTTTTTTGTATCGATTCTTCAAAGCATGCCCTGTTTAATAATGGTCATGCATTATTCGGCTCGCTAAAAGGAAATAGTTAATTTATTTATCAAAGATTTTATAATGGCTTTTTTCGTATAAATATTAAAAAAAAAATTATTTTTGTTTTGCTTAACTTAAATGAATTATTTTACTTAACATATTCCCCGAATTTCACACTCCAAACTCAAAAGCGGGATAATTAAACACAATCGAAGTTCTGATATTCAGACGTCAAAATAAGGTATGCAAACAAGTTTTTTTTTTTAATCTATAATCCCGTCCCTTACAACAACATAATATGTTTTGTTCAGTTTCAGATCATTATTTTAAGCATATTTGGAACCCCCTCAAAACAAGGGGGGGGGTTGTAAGCAAAAAAAAAATATATATATATATATATAAATATCGTTTATGAAAAATAAGTACACTGTTATAAAGTTCATTCTTCTCTTAATAATCGCTGAAAATTTCGTATTGATTGGATAATTACCTGATTTTTGGTAGATTTTTAAAAAGACGGTCCGTCAAAAAGTACTTACCTGCCCCCCCCCCCAGTTTTGGCGATGCTGAAATTTATCTAAAGATTGAATGAATATGAGCAATGTTTATATGAATGTTGAGTGATATAATACGTTTTATTTTTAGTAATACTAGTTTCTTTTTGTTTTTTAATGATGATTAGTTTTTTTTTTTTTGTTTTTTCGAGTGTACATTTTTACATTTTTTGACTACACGCTGTAAAAACAGATAATTAAAAATAATAATAATTAATACAGGAATCACACTTACTTGCATGAAAAGGTATTTTCTGTTTCTTATCAGATTAAAAATAAATAACTCGATTGCATTTGTGAAGTACAAGATACGACATAGGTTTAAACCAGTTTCGCCGCAAACGACAAATACGGCATAACGAGAATAGAACCGTCCCGGTGTGAGTAAAAACCGGTGTAAATTGAAAATCTCACATCGGCCTAAAAATGTTCCGCCATTGGACAACGACGAGACCGGGTTGGGTTACATATTGTTTTAGTTAAAAATAAGTAACAATAGAAATGTGTTGATCAAATTTTTATTTTGAGAAAATATATTTTACAAAAATAAGTAATAATGAATTTTTTTTTTCACTGTTTTGAATTTTGTTTTTATGCTGCTTCTTTAGGTTAGGTACGGGCAAAAATGGACGGACAAAAATGGGGGACCTAGTTTTGAAAGCCGATTAATCATAATTTTTTGTAGGTTTCCGACTGCTTTTTGATTGTATTTGAAATAATCTTAATTTCCAAAGTGGAAAAAATGTTTGTACACATGAAAAAAAAAAAAAAAGTTATGAAAATGTTTCACGGCGAGCTACCAAATTCAGCAAAATTTTGAAGTTAAATAAATTCATTGTAAAAATCCTTTAAAAGATAAATATTAGTTTTCCGGGTTTATTTCAAAGATAATTTAAATTAGTAAAGTAAAATCCCAAGATATTTAATTAAATTTAAAAAAAAAAAAAAAAAAAAAAAAAAAAATCGCCTTGTTTGTACAAAACAAATTAATTAGCCCCAAACCGAGTGATTCTGGCCTTTGCAAAACGCAACAAACTAAAATGTAAACACGAAAATTACGAAGGCCCAAAATTTCAGGCAGTCGAAAGACTGTGAAAATGACGTCATGTAATTAAAAGGGAGGAAGTTGTCCCCCTCCCCAGACGCGCATCCGTATATTCCTTTTTTTGAACGTTTGTATTAATTTTTGCATTTTTTAATTTATTTATTTTTCTATGTTCCTATTTTTAAATTAATCTTGGGTTTGTATTACTGTACACATAGATTCGAAAAAGTTGTCAAAAAACAAATATATAACAAATAAATGCTATCAAAGGTAAGATAAGTTACTTTTCTACCTAACTGGATATATTTTTTGTGTTTTTATTCAGTGTAACATGTTTATTTAGCTCGAAAAACATGCAGTGTTTACCGATGTATTGGAAAATTCAAAATGGCGGCCGGCCGACTCTCTCTCGGAGAGGGTAAGTTTGGGAAAAGGTATTATAAATAAAAAACTAGACAAAATACTGTTAGAAATTCGCTCAATATATGTTACTGTGACATAAGTTGACATATATTTGGTTGTTTTTTAATAGTATTTTGTCTAGTTTATTATTTATAAAATCTTTTCCCAAACTTACCGTGTTAAAGAGACAGTCGGGCGCCATTTTGAATTTTCCAATACATCGGTAAATACTGCATGTTTTTCGAGCTGAATAAACATGTTACATTGAATAAAAACACAAAAAAATATCCAGTTAGGTAGAAAAGTAACTTATCTTGCCTTTGATAACATTTATTTGTTATATATTTGTTTTTTGACAACTTTTTCGAATCTATGTGTACAGTAATACAAACCCTTAATCTTTTTTCTTAAATCGCCATTGAAAATGCGGGGAGAAAACTTGAATAATTAGACCTCTTATCTTTCGAAGCTTCTTGTTACTTGGAAAATGTAATTCAAGCCATAATTTTTTTCCAATCAAAGGAACAAAGACCAAATTAAAAAAAAAAATAATAGGTTTAATAGCAAATTATGCAATATTTTTTTTTAAATCGGTTTACTTTAAAAAAAAATACCGCGACATAAGATGTTTCACAACTGGAATAAAGGGAGACAAACGCCACCTTTTCTTCAAGTTGAAAACTTCGGTGGCCTTAAGCGCCAGAATTAATCTCCCTTTCTATTGTTGGCTGTAAACAAAAGTTAGTAAATATGGGCCACCGTAGATGAAAATGATCCCATTTCACTTATCAGTTTTTGCCGTTAAAAAAAAAAAAAACACTCTACCGATTAAAATTTTTTTTTTATTCTCTTACTAATCACCGCCTCCTCCCCCCCTACTTCGCCACGCCAATGTAAACACAGAATTTTTGTGAAATATTAAAAAGTACTCTGCTCGATAAATGTCGGCATCTTACTTATGGGAAAATGATTAATTTTGTTTTTGTAAACCCCTCACGAAAACTTAATTTTTTAGATCAATTAAAAAGCAAGAAAAATTCCTTAACATATGAAAAATGAACCACATTTTTAAAAAAACTTTCTTATTATTTAAAATGCCTGCTAAAAATTCCTCCGCACTGTGACAAGTCACTTTATGCTGGTGCACACATAAACACAAGAACCGAAATTATGTACACAAACAAAGTGATGTTGTGATATTTATTTAACAGTCACAGAGAACTATTTTCTCTGGTGAATCAATGCCCCCCCCTCTGAGTTCTCTGGCCACAGGCTGACCAATCAGCTAACAGGGCACATTGATTCATCTGCTCCTTAAAATTCTTAAGGGAACGTCAGCTAGTCAGAACCAAAACGGCAGCGTAGCAACATCTATCCTCTTTCGTCTCCTGTCCACCGGACATCTCGTTATATCATTTACGGTTTCGATTTGAGACAACTGCTATCCAGCCAGGGACGACATGATACTGACTGACCTTCGATGACCTTAAAAGAACTTTCTTTTTCTTCTTCCCTTTTAGCAGCCTGACCTACCAGTTCCTGCTACGAATAAAATACTCTTCATTGTTATTGTTTAAAAAAAAGTTTGTGTTTCTTTTGTTCCTTGTTCTTTGCTATAATTTATTATTATAAGATAAAACAATTATCTTTTCTAAAAATGGTGACCCGAAAGAACACAGACCTTCCGATCACAAAACATTATTCGAATGGTTTCAGCAATACAGGTGAGGATTAACCCTGGTAAATGTGTTTTCGTTGCTTCGTCACTAGTTTTCCTGGGCCATATTATCAGCCCAGACGGTATATCTCCGTTGCCGGAAATGGTGAAGGCTCTACAAGACCTTCAACCACCCACTTCACTTTGCTAACTAAAGCACTTCTTCAGTCTGTTAAACTATTACAAATGCTTTATCCCACACTGTGTGGATCTTCTTGATCTTCTTTCCGACCTGTTACGTAACAAGAAGAAAAATTAGCAAATCTCACTTAATGAGGTTCAGCTTGAAGCTTTTAATAAGTGAAAACAAAACTGGCGACAACATCTCTACTTGCACATCCTGTACCCGATGCCCAGTTTTCACTGGTTGTTGATGCATCAGGCACAGCTGTAGGTACAGTGTTGCAACAGCAACACCAACAACAGTTACAACCTTTCATATACAGGGTGTTCCAAAAGAAACAGTGCACTGAACACAAGAAAGGATATTTGTGTGCCAAAAGAAACAGTGCAAGAAAAGCAACAAGGCTGGTTCCAGCAAGATGGTGCAACTGCACATACGGCTCATGTCAGTATGGCTGCAGTTGGTGATGTCTTTGGGGACCGTGTGATCTCTCGTGGTTTGTGGCCACCTCGATCACCGGATTTAACACCTCCTGATTTTTATTTGTGGGGCAAATTGAAAGGCTCAGTGTATGCAGACAATCCTTGAACTACGGATGAACTGAAGCAGAGAATAACAAGTGTTATTCAAAACATCAAACCTGATGAACTTGAGTGTGTTTTTCAAAACATGCATTGTCGTGCTCGTTTATGTCTGCAGGTGAATGGCGCACACTTTCAGCAGTTATTGTAGATCATATCTTACTGCACGAGTCAATCCTCAATCGTACTTTAGTTGATAAGGTATTGGATTTGTGAGTATTTGCAATAAATAGTATGTTTCTGTGAGTTTTGTTTCTTTGGGTTATTAGCATATTCCTACTGCACTGTTTCTTTTGGAACACATTTCGAGACCACTGAAACTGGCAGAACAACGTTAAAGCACGTTTGGCCATGAACTATTAGCAATGTACCTCACAGTGAAACACTTCCAACATTCACTTGAGGGCCGTCAATTTGTGATCTACACTGATCATCATCCGCTTACAAATGCACTGCGTTCTAAGCTGGACAAATATTCTCCCCGCGAAATGTGCCACTTGGACTTTGTTTCTTAATTTACCAGCAATATCCGACATATCTCAGGTGAGCAGAATGCAGTGGCAGCTGCTTGTCCTGCATCCCCATTAATTCTCTATCCTCACCATCGGATATCAACTTACAGCAGATAGCCTTTGACCAGCCAAGTCCCCTGAATTTGCAATTTGCAAATTCGCATACCTGCCGGTGCCTACTTTGGGCAACCAGATCATTTGTGATACTTCAACGGATTCACCTCGACCATTCATTTCATTAACTCATCATAGAGTTGTTTTTGACACGCTACACAATCTGGCACACCTTGAATGCAAAGCCACAGTGAAGCTGATTACAGCTAGATTTTTCTGGCCAAATATGAGGCGTGATATCACTGCCTGGACACATTCCTGTGTATCCTGCCAAAAGTCAAAGGTTCACAAGCATATCCGTGCACCGCTAGAAACATTCAGCACCCCAGACGCTCGGTTTAGCCATGTTCACATAGATCTGGTTGGACCATGGCCGGTCAGTCAGGGATTTACTTATCTCCTGACCTGCATAGACCGTTTCACACGGTGGCCTGAAGCCATTCCCCTCACATTTCAGCTGAATCCGTAGCATGAGCCCTTATATCAGGCTGGATATCACGTTACAGTTCCCTCAACCATCACCATTGACCGTAGTGTACAGTTTGAATCTCACCTATTCCAGGAACTGTCCAGGATCTTAGGGATCACACGGATTTGGACAACAAGCTATCACCTAGCTTCTAACGGGATGATTGAATGCTTCCGCTGCCAATTGAAAGCAGCATTACGTGCTTACCTTGACCAACAGCTGTTGCACATCGATCAAGGAGGAACTGGGATACTCCCCAGCCGAACTTTTCTATGGAGTACCTCTATCGTTGCCAGGTCAAATGCTGATCCCGATAGAATTAACAACCAATTCAGCTCTGTATGTCGACAAACTGTGAGCTTATTTTAGTAAGCTCCTACCGATGTACACTAGGGAACAGACCATAAGATCATCGGTCCCAAAGGACATTTCATATTGGACTCACGTTTTTCTCAGAAAGGACGCCATGAAAGCCCCTTTTACTTCACCTTATACTGGCCCTCATCGCGTGCTTTCACATACTGATAAATTTTTCATCCTATATATCAGTGGTACAAGAAATACTGTCTCTATTGACAGAGTAAGAAAAGCCTTTCTAGACACAAAAACACACGAGCCACACATTCCCCCTACTTACACACAGCATCAAAATATGCATACACCTGAAGTGAGTACTCCACCCAAAGACAATCATATAACCACTACACGTAGTGATCAGAGGACATTGGCCAAAGAAATTATGTAGGACTCTGTACATTTCATATGCCTTTGTCCATTTTCTGCTTGAAATATATTTTTCAAAAAAAACAAAAAAAAACAGAACTTTACAAGAAAGACAATTTTCTTCTTCTTCAGGAAAACCAGCTTTTCACAGAAAAGCAAAAACATTTTTTCACAGAAAAGCAAAAATATTTTTTCACAGAAAAGCAAAAATATTTTTTCACAGAAAAGCAAAAATATTTTTTCACAGAAAAGCAAGAACATTTTCTTTTTTCACAAAATATTGTAAAATAACTGTATCATTTCTTTTCTTCTCTAGTGGCTTTCCGCCTAAGCAGGGGGTGATGTAGCAGTCACAGAGAACTATTTTCTCTGGTGAATCAATACCCCCCACCTCTGGGTTCTCCGGTCACAGGCTGATCAATCAGCTAACAGGGCACATTGATTCATCTGCTCCTGAAAAAAGTCTTGAGGGAACGTCAGTCAGTCAGAACCGGACCGCTAGCTTAGCAACATCTATCCTCTTTCGTTCCCTGTCGACCGGACATCCTGACATTGACAGTCTCAATTGCTATCCAGCCAGGGACGACATGATACTGACTGACCTTCGACGACCTTAAAAGAACTTTTTTTTCCTTCTTCCCTTTTAGCAGTCTGACCTGCCAGTCCCTGCTCTTCATTGTTATTGTTTAAAAAGAAGTTTGTGTTTCTTTTGTGCTTTACTATAATTCTGTGGTGAATTTTTGAGGTGCCTACTGTTCCTTTGCAGGATCCTTCCAAATCAGTGTCGTTCTTTCCGTTCAAGCCAATCCGGGATATGATACTACTACTACTACTACTACTACTACTGCTGCTGCTGCTGATGATGTCCTAAATTAGCATCGCTAAGTATTTTTCAATTTTAGGAAGGGCAGATAACTCCTAAATGAGCTCGTTATTTTAAACCAAGTATAGTAGCAATATATAATTTATTGGTTTCCTTTTTCTTTCCGTTCAAAACATAAGTTAGACTCCATAAAAAAAAAATACTAAGCTTTTCAGTAATCATATCATTGTTACTATTATTGACAAATCATTTAAAAGAAATATCGTTGAGAAATTATTTATAAACAGTTTTAAGTAACTTTTGCAACTTGTTTTTCCTTCCCATTTGTGACCTATTTGTGTTAAAAAATGTTTTATATCTAATATTTAAAAGAAGTTTTAAGCATTGAATACAAACTTTTATTTCTATAAAAATCAAACAATCAAATAAGTTCGAACAAGATTGCAACAAATTCAAGAAAAAGTTGAATACGAACATTAATTTCTATAAAAATCAACAACAAAAAAGGTGTTAAACAGGATAGGACTGTTTGATACAACAAATAAGACGTCAAAGAATGTTATCATATTTATACATATTTCGTCTAAAAAACTCAATTATGTAAGACTCAAACAGATCGTCTGAACTTTCATATTGTCTTTTACTATTCTGTGTCAAATTTTCTTTGTTTGAATTTGAAACCGACGCTAATTTAGGAGTTATCTGCCCTTCGTAAAATTGAAAAAGTTCTTACCGATGCTTATTTGGGATATTAGCATTATTAAAATACTGCAAGAAATAATATAAAAATAATTTAAACAATTATATCGAACCATATAATCCTGTTTTTAAATGATTTATTTAAATTCATGGCCTATGTTAATTTTCTGCGAATCTACCCTTCAAATCGCCATATTAAATATTGACAACAACTTATTTTATTAATAACGCATCCATTTTAAATCCATATAAGATACAGTTGTCACACAAAAAAGTAAGTATTAATTAAATTAGTTGTTTTGTTGGTTCTCTTTTTTTTTCGTTTCTTTGTTTTAAATTTCTAGTGGGGGTGTCTCTCAACAATTATCCTTAGATATGAATATCTAGAACGATACAACGTTGCAATTTCGTGTGTAAACATATCCTTGCGCTTATAAAACATTTAATTCAGCTAAAACCCAGATTCTCTCTTTAATGGAATACATTACATCAGTTGCTAAGATCGCTGGAAAATATGGTTTGATCATTCTACCGCTGCTGCGCTCTGCAGTAGGTCTCACTGTCGATGCAATCCTTCATCTATATAAGAACCACGAACCAACCAGGTACGTCCGAAATTAGAGCACAGGATATATATATATATATATATATATATATATATATATATATATATATATATATATATATATATATATTGGCTGTCTTGCAGTTAACTCTCGGCAAAGTTCGACAACTCCAGAAGGGTCACCTCATATTTACACCGTCAAATCACGATTTTTACGAATTATTAGTTTTAAAATAAAAATAAAAATTATTAAAATTTAAAAATAAAAAAAATATGTAATTAATATAAAAAATATTTAATTATTGGAAAGTAAGCACTTGATTAAATAAAGTAAACGAACAAAATATACATTTCTATATATTTATAACTTTTTATTTAACAGAAAAATTAAACAATCTTTAGAAAGTGTATTATTGTCTTAACAGAAAAACGAACAACACTTTTTAAAGAAACGTTTAATTTTCAAAGTTGTTTTGTTTTGTATAAATTTATATTTTGTTACGTGGTTCATTACTTCAGATTTTACATAAATCTAAGGCAATGGAAGAATTGTTAGAAAATGTCCTCTATACTATAGTGGAATGGGGCCGCAAATGGATGGTAATATTTAATGCTAGTAAGACTAAGCTGGTCTCCTTTAACAATTGCAAGACGCCTCTCCAATCTCCTATATTCATGACAAATAGAACCCTACCTGAGAATTCTACATACAAACTCCACAGCCTAACATTTGCAGGCAATATGAACTGGAACAAATACATAAAGGGTATTGCAAAGGCTGCTGCAAAGAAGGTGGGTTCCGTTTATCGAGCTAGAAGACTACTCACGCCTGAGAGTACCATGTACCTGAGTACCTGGAGTATTATTGCCCCATCTGAGTGGGTACATCTACCACTAGTCTCTCCCTCTTAGATAAAGTCCAAAAAAGAGTTGTCAATCTAATCAGTCCCACTTTATCTACTAAGCTCCAGCCCCTGTCCCATCGCCGCAATGTTGCATCATTGTGCCTGTTTTACAAATATTTAATGGAATGTGTTCTGATGAATTCGTTTCACTTATACCCTCTCAACATACATATCCCCGACAAATTCGCTCAGCAATAAGATCTCACTCTTTCACTGTTGTTGTCCCTAAATGCCAGAAAGCTTTCTATTCTAATAGTTTTTCCCTCGGACAGCTAGACTTTGGAATTCCATCTTGCTGTCAGCTTCTCTGGCTGTACTGATATGAAGAAGCTTAAATGTAACATAAATAAATATCTTGTTCATCTTTCCTAGACATAGCCCCAAATAGTAGCCTCTTACGTCCAAGTGGCGATATGTTTTGTAAGGGATGAACATGAGTAAAAACAAAATATTACATTTACATGCATATTAGACAGCGCTTCAAATGACATTAACCTCAGAATATTTTGTTTCACTGGTAAAATTCTCCCTTTTTGTTGATCAGCCGGGTTGTATTTCTTGGTTAAACTGAATGCGTGAGGTCTTGTTTAGTTGAGAAAATCTGTTTAACATGAAATAATAATTTAATATATTTCATTGATGTACTTCTAATAAACCCTGACTCACCTTTTCTTTGCTAATATTTGTTAACTTTCATTTATCTGTCAGCCATAATAAAACAAATATCTATGTCAATTGAGACATTATTTGTTATCTATTTTTATATTCAGTGTAAAGAAATGATTCGGTTATTAGGAATATTATCAATAAACATTTAAATATATTTGGAAGCTCATAAATCTGTGCTTTCATATTATTTTGTAGAATTTCATTGTAAATCTTGTAAGAAAATGAAAATGATTACATTTTATTTAAATGACTAGCTGTTGCTGTGGCTCAATTTGGTGTAATGGAAGAATCCCCATCACCGCGGTTGTAGCACCCCGAAATCTACCAAGAAAATATCTTGTTATATACGAACGTGAGATGGCCGTTTCTAACCTAAAAAAAAAAAAAACAAACAAAAAAAAACGAAGAAGAAAAATGAAGAAGATCATAACCGGTTTTGGCAGTGGACTCTCACCAGATAAAATATGGGAAGCTCCAATCAGCGAGGTACTGGATAGGTAATATGCCTATAACACACCTCAGATATCGTGATGCAGTTTCTGCATAGTACATCTGTATAAAATGTCTAGATTCTTAATCCTATTAAGGTACAACTGGGAGGGGGAAAATGAGTTAATTGTATTTATATAGAGATAAAAACTCCGTCTATATTTAGTTCAATATTATTTGATAAATATAAAAATGTTTTTTTTTTATCTTAATTTTTATTTTAATAAAATTTGTTTTGCAGATTATGTTAGACAATTGCAAAATGTACTATCTTGGGTCATCGACTTTAGTTTCGAGATTAAAATGTATTGTTTTCAAGTATTAAACACAATAATATTAAAAATGTAAATTCTTGTTGAAGATCATTAATGTCAATTTATATGATCTAAAATGTTTTTTTATAAAAGTACAGAATTGATTATTTTTATGAGTTTCAATAATTGGACTATAATGGCTTCCTTTAAGTTTGTGAAAGTGAAAGTCTTACCTGAAAATCTCTGCAATGCATTCCTATTGTACTTCCGTAGTCTCTTCTGCAACTTGAATCAATTTGTTCGTATTAATCCAGATTATTATTCAGGTGATTGCATTATAGTGTTTGCTGCATTATAAAAAGGCATACTGAGTATGAAGACCTCACAAAATTCTTAATTTAATTGTTTAAACGTATAAAATAATTTATTCTAAATGTTACATTAACTTTTTATATATTACAAAAAAGTTAAATTATTACAGTTGTATAATTAATAATTTGTTGATGTTTATTATAATGAGTTTAGCATGATTTTTTATATGAATAAATACTTTCTTCTATAGATTAAAAGTTTTGTTTTTGATTTCTGACAAATTCATAAAATATTATTTTCTTACCTTATCTATATTGCAGCAAATGTACGTATGTATTGGATTTCAGTAAGTCGTTTCTTGTTTTTTAGGCAACAAACTTTACATTTATCTTTAGTTTGTTATTTATCTGAAACAAATTTTTATGTGTCAACTTTTTAATTCATTTCCTCAAACCTTTTTATATTTGCAGAGTCGACAGGAATTAAAACAATGAATTGGTGTTGAAATTGATGGTTAAATCGAGTTGATATTTATTGATGACAATTGCGTGAATTTTAAATATTTAGCCGTAAAGAAGGGATAATATTCTTCTGTGAATATTCTTTTCCATAAAGCAAATTTGTTAAAAATACATCAGAACATTATTGTATATATATATATATATATATATATATATATATATATATATATATATATATATATATATATATATATATATATATATATATACAGCCTTTGGGATTTGAAAAAAAATCGCCGGTCGAGTCTGAGGGAAAATTTACTCCCCCCAAAATTGCTTTACTCGTCCGACTTTATGTCTTTGTTTCAGTCAATAATAGTAAATAATATTACAACAATTCAAGAAATTACCGTGTGTATAATCTAACAAGAAAATATTTGTTTAACTCTTGTAAATCAACTATTTTATTACTACAAACATTTCAGTAAATATTCAACAAAACGTTAAAATACAATACCAGTTTCTTTATATCATTCATATTATTGTTCCATAGAAATAAGAATCATTTCTTTGGATGCTTGACCGAACGATGCGTTTTTTTCCTTATTCAAATGTTCGTCTTTACTGTTGTAAGCATGAAGTGTATGTAGTTGTAGCGTCTAAGAAATTTTTTTCCAAATGAATTTCAAAATCAGAGAGCTAAAGTGACGTTTTGACTACATGCTGAATGTGTAAATTTCACCTCTTGTTGACCTTTAGCGTGACCACTCTTTTTTCAATACGATATTCCAACGGTCTCACAGCTAGAGATGAAAGAAGTCACAAATGATGAGACATAGGTCATTCTAAGTCACCGCATATTTCAGGGTCGTAAAATAAATTAGTTGTTCCTGTTTCTTTATTTAAAGAAATTTTATCGACTTTTTATATGTATTTCTTGTTCGAACTAGTCTAAAGCAGTTAAACACTAGGTTAGAATTAGGATCCATAATATAAAGGTATGAATGCACACTATCATACTCATATTTGAACAGTGCTTATAATAAATCGAAATTATTAACAATATATATATATATTGCAGAAATTAGTTTGAAAATATATTTTAACAAAACATTAAGTACTGAATATTTATATTTTCTCGTTTCCTCAAAGAAAAGTCGAATTTGGAAATATGGAAGATCTCCTAGATGTTAAAAAATAATATCGACTGAAAAAACAATCTTTAAATCTAACACTGAAAAGAAGGCAGATAATGTCGTGGAGTATCTGATCCTTCGTTTTCAGATGACAACAGCTTTTAAAGATAAGATCAAAAGTGAAACTATATTGTGACATTTGTGGTTTGGTATGCAATATGCAAACAGATACCAGAGGGAAAATGTTTGCTTGTGATGCATGCGGCTCTTCATTTAAAGGTAAATACTCGCTGGTGAGGCACACTCGAACACATACTGGAGAGAAACCATATTCCTGTCGAGTATGTGGCACTGCCTTTACACAAAAGTACAGTATGGTTATACACATGCGAACACATACTGGAGAAAAACCATACCATTGTGAAATATGTGGCTTTTCATTTTCCCGAAAATCAGATATGTTAATTCACATAAGAACACATACTGGAGAGAAACCATTTGCTTGTGAAATATGTGGCACTTCTTTTGCAAGAAAATACGATATGGTAAAACACACTCGAACACATACTGGAGACAAACCATTTGCTTGTGAAATGTGTGGGTTTCCTTTTACAGATAAAACCTCTATGATGCGACACATGCGTATACATACTAAAGAGAAACCATATTCTTGTGAGGTATGTGGCTCTTCTTTTTCACGCAAATCCCACCTACTGATCCATATGAGAACCCATACTGGGGAGAAACCATATCCTTGTAAAGTGTGTGGTTTTACTTTTACACATAAATATTCTATGGAGAGACATATGTTAACACATACTGGAGAAAAACCATATGCTTGTAAAGTATGTGGATTGTCTTTTACAGACCAGTCTTCTATGGTGAGACATGTGCGAATACATTCTGGAGAGAAACCATATTCTTGTGAAATTTGTGACTCAACCTTTGCAAATAAATCTCATATGTTTACTCATGTGCGCACACATACTGGAGAGAAACCATATTCTTGTAAAGTATGTGGATTTTTATTTGCACGTAAATCATCTATGAAGAGACACTTGCAAACACACACTTGAGAGAACCTATAGATTTGTGAATTATGTGACAATTTACAGACAAATATTCTATGTTAAGCATCTGTAAGTACATCGATGGATTCTGTTGTGATTGCAAACAACGAATCTTATTGAAAATGCATCACATACACAAATAAACAATGATACACATCATTACACTGAGAGCTTCCAAACTCAGTGATGCAAACCAGTTGACACTAAACCCAGAAAAATTACCATCGCTAACAAAAGGACCAGAACTAATCTTCACCAGAGCCAGTCTCACGTGGACTGGATCATTTCAGATCTAAAAAGCCACCTTGTGGCTAACATTGTTTTGTGCAAAAACAACAAAGTAGAGAGTCGGGTCAGAATCTGTTTAATTGTTGGCAATGTTAATTTCTTGCGATGTATGTATCTGGTCATTTTCACAGGACGATTATTCACCAACATCATTGTTTACTACTAGGAATTAACGGCTATGATTCTAGAGGATAGGATACAACTATCCCAAATGTATGAAAGCACCAAGTCTTCATAACTCTCATGCAATCAATCACCTAACATATGCAGTTGAGTTATTTGTTGATAAATAATATTTTCCAATAGCAAACTTCCATTACAGTACTTTAATCTTAGAGATTTAATGAGTACGGCTGAACAGATACTAAAGCTTCACAAGCAAACTATGAAATCAAATAAGCCGGTTCATCCCATCTCTCATAAAATGGAGTCTGCAGAAAAACAAGATCGCCAGACTCCTGAAATTACTGCACTTCATTTAGCGGAACTTATAATGAAGTAGAAAGCAAGATACAAACGCTTGCTCAACGAATTTAGTACCAAAGTGTAAAGAAGATTTTCCATATATAAAACAAACAAAAGGGTATTTTACAGTAACCTCCCGAGAAACTCAATGTTAGTACAGAAATTTATTAACAAGCAAAATTTGAGGAAGCATTGGAGATCCATTTCATGAAAACTGAATTAAAGAGAACAAAGTTCAAATCTCAAAGGTATAAATAACGCAAAAGCTATCTAAAATACAGATAACATATAAGAAATCTGTTATGAACAGTGTCCTGGACTATGACATTAGCCCATTTTAATGAGAAAACTGTCTAGTTATAAATTTATTGATGAACGTTATTTTTATAAAGGTTTTTTCACTTTTATTATATTCACTGTTTTATTTTTTATATCCTTTATTATATTTCTCTAGTTTTTATCTTTTAAATTTTTTATTGTTTTTACTGTATTTTTCTTTCCTCGTTCATATCATCTGTTCTCGTATTGTATACTCCCACTGGATTAACCTGACAAGCAGAAAGATCTCTCACGTCACTGTTGAATTTATTAGATAATGGAAAGCTTTCAACTCTAATAGTTTCTTCCCTTGGACTACTAGATTTTTAATGTCATTTTTGTTGTCTGCTTTCTGGACTGTAGTAACTTGCAGGAATTTAAATGTAAACAGACATTATGCTGCTCAACACCTCACAATCCCTTATTTAACACGATTCTAAATAGTAGGCCCCTTTCTTCTAAGTGGGAATTTTTTTATCTGAGGCGGAAAAGAGTAGATTAAATGCGTTAAATCCCAAGAGAACATCATCATCATATTCTTTCATCTGCGCATGGTATAAAAAACATATTTCACGCTGAAGCACATACATAAATAAAACTTTATTTTTATTTTTTTGTTTTGCAATTTAATTAAATTCTGAAATTTGTGACTCAACCTTGCAAGCAAATCTCATATGTTTACTCGTGTGCACACACATACTGGAGGTCTGAAGAACAGAGCTGAAAGAGAGAAAAAGACCAAATATCAAGATCTCATGTATGATGTGAAAAGAAATTGGAATCTTAGGTAGATATCAATCATACCAGTTATTATAGGTGGCACAGGACTTATGAAGAAGAACCTGAAGTCCTACCTAACTAATATTCCTGGTGAACCAAGTGCAAAAGAGATCCAGACAGTTGCACTTAAGGGAAGAGCTCTCGGTTGGTTTCAATAAAATCAGGGCAATGTTGGCAGCTGATTTGGCTGCCCCCATACCCAGCGTTACAATCTTCAAAGAAAGAAAATGAAAAAAAAGAGAGAAGTCATATTCTTGTGAAGTATGTGGCTTTTTATTTGCACGTAAATCCTAGGTACGGACAAAATGAATGCTGATGTTCAAAATGTATAAACATTTTGACTCCGTCGTGTACTTTAAAATTCACCAAAAATCAGGAAATTAACCAATTTTAATGAAGTTTTCAGTATTTATCAAATAATGATCACGGAATATAATTTTTATTTAAATCTTAGTGGAAATGTATTATTTTGTTTAAACAAAAAATACGTTTTCTAAGTTATAGTTTTCACTAATAAAAAAATTTAAAGAATTTATTTTTGCTTTTTTATGAAAATAAAACATCGTAAATTATAATAATTAAAAAAAAATTAATTTTTACAGGAACATTATGAAAAAAGTCCATATTAATGAATTCGATTTAACTTGAATAAAATTAATTTCTCGAACTACCGATATTACCATTGAATTAAGCATTGTTTATTTAATATTTTCACACAAAAAATTATAATAGCAAAAATATTTCTACTTTTTTTTTAAATTACAGATTTTGCATAAATTTTATACCAAGATTTTAATAATTTCCTTGGTCCCATGAATGTAAAACTTTTAGAGTAACATTTTTGGAATAATCTTGGACAATAATTAAAAAATTAATTTAAAAACTGGAAGATAAAAAATAATTAAATTAAAAATGATAAAAATTGATACAAATGTTCAGGACAGGAATGTACGGATGCACGTCTGGAAAAAAAGAAAAAGACAACTGACACCCCTACCTCCTTTTACTATCATGACTCATTTTGAAACAGCGTTTCAATTAGCTGTAATTTTGAGCTTCCGTATTCGTAGTGTTTACAAAACTCCCGTTTGTCGAGTTTGGGTGAACACCAGGAGTGCTCGCTTTTTGTGGACTAATTAAGCTATTTTATGTACAAACAAGGCTGTTTTTTTTGTTTTTTTTTAGTTTAATTCAATATCTCAGGACTTTACTAATTATCTTTGAAATAGACCCAGAAAACTAATATTTATCTTTTATAGGATTTTTACAATGGATCTATTTAACTTGTAGTGGTGTGGTGGATATATTATACATATCCCCCAGACGTACAAAATAGGAAAAATTAATTGAATTGAGAAAGAAACGAACAACACGTCTATTTGAAATAAACGAACAGGAATTTATTTCATGAAGAAACAAATGAAAGAAAAGGGTACAGCCCGTGTTTAGTTTGGCGTGCGTCTCTCGCTGTTAACTGGTGAGAAGGAAAGTCTATTGTTGTAGAGAGAAAGAGAGAAAGTCAATCCAGTTCATGGAGATAGAAAACGTGTAAGGTGTATATACTGTCTGTTGACTCTTGCCCCATGCAGTAGCAGGTGGCGTGAAGCGCGCGGGCGCTTGTGCCCCGAAAGGGAGGTGGCTGGTCCATCAACCTCTAAGCTCAGAAGCCTGAAAAGAAAGAAGCAGCTTATTGCTCTTGCTTTTATAGTTGATTCCGGTGGTCTTTTGCGCATGTGTGGATTTCCTTTAAAGGAGAAGTGACGTTGTCCATGTGTGCATACATGTGCGTGTATATGTGCATACATGTGTGCGTATGTTAGCATGTGTATGCATTCACATGAATGTGAGTGTATGTATGTGATCGTGAATATACGTATGTGTGTGTACATGCGCGCGTATGTTTGTGTGCTCGTATGTATATAACAAGAAAAATGGCTTGAGATGTGAACGCATGTTTTTGTGTGAGACTAGAAAGAGCTTGCACAATACTCCCTTTCCCGGAAAAAAACAAAAACAATGTGCAGAGTATATATATATATATATATATATATATATATATATATATATATATATATATATATATATATATATATATATTTTAAATAAGTAATGTTTTAGGCGATTTACTTTTCGTCCTGTTTTGTTGCTGTTGGTGTGGTTGTTTAAATATACGGAGTGTGTTCGTAAAAAAAAGTTATTTACTGACGTGTGGAAAAGGCGCTTACTCTTTTTTTAGGGTGACATTTGTTTTTTTGTTGTTTTTTTTGTGTGTGTGCTGACATGTCCAACAAGTTGTTTGGATAGTGAAGTGAATTGTTTGTTTGGAAGGAAAATTTTGTTAGTGTTGACGTGATGTGTCCAGTTGGCAGTGTCTTCGCAAGTGAGTCTGCGGTAGTGTGTATACATTGCTTGTACAGGCGCTTGTTGCACATTCATTTGTGTTGAATGGTAGTTTCCAGTTGCCGGCTGTTAACGAAACTTCCAGCTGTGAGTTTATCAGTGTGCGTAGTGCATTTCAACTCATATTGTTGATTCAACTTCTTCCTATGTGTTGATAGAGATGTCCTGTAATTGTTTATTTTTGCTGTTGCATCTGCTGTGCGGGAGAGAATGTGTATAGGCCTATGTGATTTTGCTCCTCGCGTTTGTTGCAGGTTAATGTCAGGAAACCGTGAAAAATGTTTGTCGAGCTCAAATTTTTCTTTATATTCGGTATGAAGTCGACAGCTCCGTGTCTATTTTTCTGCCGAGTCTGACGAGGGTTTTCGTCATTGTAATTTACTTGTTTTTCTTTGTTGAAATGCTCGGTTTTTTCTTTATCAAATAAAATGCACGTCTCGCTCAGAAAAATTAATTCCAAAAAGGTAGTTGTTTCTGGTGCTCTTTTGAGCATATGTGGATTTCCTTTTAAGGGGAAGTGACGTTTTCTATGTGTGTGTAGATGTGCATGTATGTCTGCGTACAGGTGTGTGTACGTTAGCGTGTGTGTGTATGCACATGAATGTGAGTGTATGTACATGAACGTGAATATATGTACGTGTGTGTACATGCACGCGTATGTTTGTGTGCGTGTATGTATATGACAAGAAAAATGGCTTGAGATATGAACACGCGTTTTTGTGTGAGACTAGAATGGGCTCGCACAAACTTCAAAATTTAGCTGAATTGGTTAGCTCGCCATGAAAACATTTTTCATAACTTTTTTTTTTTTTTTTTTTCATGTTTACAAATATTTTTTCCTTTAGAAAATTAACTTTAATCTCTAATCTTTCAACTACAATTAAAAAGTAGCTGGAAACCTGAAAAGAAATTATGATAAATCGGATTTTAAAACTAGGTCCCTTATCTTTAATCGTCTATTTTTACCGATACCTAAATCCTCTATGAAGAGACACTTGCGAACGCTTACTTGAGAAAACCAGACAATTATTCTATGTTAAGCATATAATAAGCACATCGATGGATTTTGTAAGGACACTGTTGTGATTGCAAACAACAAAATCTTATTGAAAATCCACCACATAAACAACAAAAAGCCAGTAAATGATAATACACATTGATATATAAATTGCAAAAAAAAAAAAATGTGGATATGTTTTAAAAAATTATCCGTTCAGTTTTCATTACATTTCCGTATTTTTAGTTTTCAAAAGACAGCATATTACTCTTGAGATAATAAAAATTGCAAAAAACAAATCGACAAAAAAAAAAATTCGTTTCGATTTGATTATTAAAAATGACAGAGGTTGAAATCAAAATTTGCGCTTTTTTTTCTAAAATATACGGAAGCCTGTAAGGACAAGCATTTGTAGATACATGTATCAACAGAACAGGTTAAAATTAATTTTATCGTCTGTCTAGTTAGTTATTAAAAATCTATTTGCTTTACAAAAGGTAAGGCTTATATTATTTTTTATACATTTTTATTGTTCATTTTTTTTATTGTATATTTTATTTATTCAGAATTTTCTGATAAATTTATCGTTTAATGCATAAATTTTGAATTTTTTGAGACCCTTTTTCTTAGATCTTCAAATCATAAATGAGTTACATTTTTTATAGGACAAAATACATTTATTTTATATAGAAAAAAATATACGATTAATAAATACATAAATGTTCAATTATCAATTTTTAAAAAATCAATATAATATAAATTTTATAGTGCTAATGCTCTTCCATAGAAATTACAACAAACACACGAACTGATGACGTCGTGTTTTTGTTAGGATTGATGACTTAGTACACAATAGTTTGGAGGTACGTATAGTTTTTCGTAATTGTTTGACATATTACTATTTTCGACATGACAATTCACTACATAATATTGTTGGCAAAATGTTAGGTGGAAAAATAATCTCGAACTGTTTATCACATAAAAGGAACTAATTTCTCTAATCACCGGTATGTTACTATGTCAATAATATAGGTATTTCAGAAGTTTTTTTTTTGAAAACAACTTAAAGAAGCCCAACTTTTTACTTATTTATTTTAAAACGTTTCACGATCTTTTTTTCACGATATCTTTTTTCTCTCACTTTTTACTTCTGTATTTTAAACCACATTTTTTAATCTTAAACAGAACGTTTCACGATATTTTAAGCACCTTTTTTTTTAGCACGGTAACAAAAATACCGAAGGTTTTATAATTAATAAATTTAAATTTGAAATAGAGAAATAATAAATTGCAAGAGATTACGCGTGTTTAATATTAATTTGCACCGTTTATAACTAATCACGTAATTTAACAATAATCACATGATTCAATTTTTAATTTTTAATTAACAAAAAATATTGTTTAAACTTAAACTTTAAAAAGTCTGATAATTTATTATTTCCATTTATGTATTGTTTACCATTAAGGTACTAGTGCAGAGAGTGATCCGGACGTAAATAACGTTATTTTTATCTTCAATTTGTGATATATAAATTTGAGGTGAGAAAATTAATTATTTTCATTTTAATAGACAACTCAAAATGGGGGGGGGTGAATTAAAACAAATCTTGTTTAGAATATTATATTCGGTTTATTGGAAAGAGCATTAAATTTTACATTGAACCTGAAAATATCTTAAAAATTGAACAAATAGAAAAGTTTTGATAGATTTTTACAGTTAAAAAATTGAAAAAAAAAAAACAAACTCGTAAAATTCAATTGATTTCATTACGTAAACAAAATGGCTGCATGAAGGCGCACAGGCACTTTGTAAATACGCGGAGAAAAATAATTTTCCTGAAAATAAACGTTCATCATCAAAGTATTGCAAATGGAAGTTTTTCTTAATTAAAAGCATGTGTATTAAATCAGATTATAATTTAAACGAATGTTGCTTTATGCAAGAGCAGAAAAAAGATTGGCTTTCAAACTTGTATTAATGATAATACCGACGTTGAAAATTCTGTTCAAGAATTCACTATCTCATAGAAAAACATGAATATATACTACAGCCTTTGCTGTCTATCATTAAATTACCGTATAGCATTTTTATAAACCTTCCAAGTTTTAGAATAACCTTCCAAGTTTTAATTAAAACACTTTATTGCATAATTTAAATATTCTACTGACACTTCCAAGTCCGTCAATGATAAGCCTTAATTATAAAGGACATTTGAAAGACTGTGCTTTTTAAATTGGTTTCCCATCGAACCTTTGAACATATTACAGTATAGGCATAAACTTTTTGGATGTTTCTTCTACCATCAATGTAATCTTCAATTAGATTATTTCAAAACACCTTGATTTCTGTGTGTAAAATAATAGATTTCCAAAGTGAGAGCAGATTTGTGCGAATTAAAAACTTCATATCGAATAAGGTTTTTGAACATAAGTTCCTAGAGTTTTTGTTTTCAATTCTGTAAACCGAGGAACTTAAACAGTGTTCACGAATTATTATTCTCTGCATATTTCATAAATACAATGAAGCAATTCCTATCCGACAAAAACTGTTTTGGGTTTACAGAAAGTTCTGTAAAAATGATAATGGTCATGTCAATGCTTAGGAAATAACTATTGGAGACTCTTCTTTACAACGTTTTGCTGCAAGCTTTTCCAGGATATATTGCAAATTTTGCAAAATACGTAGCCATTACATATTTAAGTATATCAGATTTTCTTTACATAAAGCAAGAATTAACAGGTGTAAACAATTAACATTATATGTTGAAGTTTTCAGCTTGAAACATAGTAGTAAAAAATGTACCAAAACTTCCGAACAAATCACGTCTCACTTGCAAATTATGTCCCTCAAAAGCGATAGTCTTAAATAAGGTGAGACACATGACGAATGTTCTAAGGCAACAGAGTGCCAACGGAAAACCTATTCAAAGGTTACTGTAAAAAAACTTGAACAAGTTGTTCTGATCGTTTATATGGAAAAGAGGAAATAACTCATTATTCTGGCCTTGATAGAAAAAAATAGTAATTGATTTTGGTAATTCCAGCCAAGTGAAATTCAACTTAAACTTAATCTACTATTATAGTTTTTCATTTCTTATCAACAACATGATGCGTTAATCATCCAATGAAGCGCGGGAATATACTTGATTGTTTACTCACGCTAAGAATTACGTTTTATTAAGAAAACCTTTCTGATGATCAGATTTACGTCTGACCATCTGTAGATGTGATAGTGAAGAGAAATATAAGAGATACCGAAGTAAATCGATGAAATCCTAAAAAATCCCCAGAATTGATTTTAATTGCTGTATTTTTGTGAAAACTGCGATATCTAACTGTAATACTTGTAGAAAATTAGACAGCCTAGCTTTCAAACATCCCAAGTTGAACATTTGCCAAAAACATAGACTTAAAATTAATGAACGCATTCCAACACAAGGGTATCAATTATATAGGTCAGAGCTTAGTTTATAGAGATGGAAATCTCATAGAATGTATTCATTTTCACACGTATAAAGATGAGAGTTAATAACATTGAACTTGTGCTTGGTTAGCAGTGTCAGAAATTTCGTGAAAATAGTGAATAATTCCACCCCATCTTTCCAAGCTTATAACTCCTCGAAAAATGTAATTCAAGCCCTAATTTTTTTTTTCAATTAAAGGAGTAAGGACCAAGGTTTTATTTAAAAAAAAAACAAAACAAAACAATGTGTTTTTTTTTTTTTTAAAAAGGTTTTAAACTTCGGACTTTACAGGTAAATTTCTAAAAAACTGATTTTTTTTTTGTTTTAAATTTGAATATATTATTTATTGACCTTTTCTCTTCAATTTGTGATATATAAACCTATTAAACATAAATTAATTATTTACTTTTTAATAGACATTTCAAAATGAGAGGCGTAAATTATTCGACCCCCTATCTTTCTAAGCTTATAACTCCTCGAAAAATGTAATTCAAGCCCTAATTTTTTTTTCAATTAAAGGAGCAAGGACCAAGGTTTCATTAAAAAAAAAAAAAAAAGACAAAAAGAAAAAATGTGTTCTTATAAAATAAGGTTTTAAACTTCGGACTTTACAGGTAAATTTCTAAAAAACTGATTTTTTTTTTTGTTTTAAATTTGAATATATTATTTATTGACCTTTTCTCTTCAATTTGTGATATATAAACCTATTAAACATAAATTAATTATTTACTTTTTAATAGACATTTCAAAATGGGGGGGGGGCGTGAAAATGGGGGGGCGTGAAAATGGGGGGGCGTGAATTTAAAAAAAACGTTTGTCTAAAATATTATATTCGGTTTATTGGAAAGAACATAAAATTTCACATTGACCCTGAAAATATCGTAAAAATAGAATCAATAGAAAAATTTTGATAGATTTTTAAAATTTAAAAATTGAAAAATATTGAGTTTAAAAATTGAAAAATATTGAGTTCGGAAAATTCATTACTGTTTTAAAAAAAAAATAAAAATATTTTTATTACTTTTAAAACAACTGTAATAGTTTATTTTGGAAGTATAATCCATAAAGAAAATAAATAACCCACTTTTAACAGAGAAATTACGAGATTTTTATATTGTATTCGCAGTTTCGTGTTAGGGGTGTCAAAAATTCCTACAAAAATTCTGATACTGCTAGTGCTTGGTATGAGCACACAAGCTTTCGTATAAACCTTTATTTGGTTTTCTAACGTTTATGAAGAACTCAGTCGCATATACTGTACGAGTGTACGTTCTTTTAATGCAGCTGTGGATGGTGATGTAACTAACCTTCTCCACAGCCAGGATTTCTGTAGCTCATACAATCTCTGTCATCAAAATAGCCTTTATACTTCCCTTAAATAGAAACTGATGTATATTCCTGATTTATTAGTTATAAAATGATCCAAATCAGTTGCAAAGTTCTAGAAAAAAAGGAAAGTATTATGTGCCACTGCAATAATTGTTCCCTCAATTTTGCAGAAAGTATCGTCACGTATTTGTGTTTGTTAAAATCATGGCGTATTACCTAGAGTCCTATTGACAAGAAGTCTCCTTAGATATTGAGTACTTCTATCGTTGTTGGTAATAATAATGATAAACTCCTGCCTATTAAAAACACTGTCCCGATATAAAATAAGTTATTTTAACCGTCTCACTCGCTTAACAGACATCTAAAAAGCAGTGAATACTATATCTCTAATTTACATGTTCTACAGATGTTGATCTGCTTCCTTGAACACATAACTGCTTCATTTTTCTAGACATAAACTGCAAGCACCTGCCCAGTTGACAAACCTACTCTGCACGAAACAATCACGAGATCTCTCCTTGTGCGTACCTTGGTAAATACACAAGTCTAAATTCAAAGATTGTGGCACGATGAAGATTTGCTAAGGGAAATCGACAAGGACATGCACTAACTTGAATTTCATCATAAAATGCGAATGATGAAATGCATATAAATAATCGGGCAACACTCATGCCTTTCTGGAAGCTGGACAGAATTATTAAACTATGTAGAGAAAACCACAACAAGGTTTGTTCTGTTCGTATAGAAATAATGGTCAATGTTCACCATTACACCAACTGAAGACGCATCAGCATTTTCCGATAAAAGCAAAGTTTTTATAAGTTTTCAGCTATGTTAAACACAAATATCGCAAGAAAAATTAGCGCAGACAAAGTTTTCGAGATATAAACACCTGCATTATGCATTGTAATTTCTAGTAGTTTGAATTGTTCGCCATCTTTGTTGCTTCAATGAAATGGGATAGTGAGCATCCAATGTCATTTCTTTCGTAATAAACACCCCCACCTCCCCATGTTAAGAACAGCTTTCGGGGTAACCTCCCTATGTTAAAAACAGTATTCAGAATAGATATCCCCAACCTCCCATTTTAAAACGGCTTTCGGAATAAACACCCCCACCTCCCCATGTTAATTACGCCTTTCAGAATTACGTTGAGTTAATTACACAGATCGTCTGCTTACTGCAGCGTATGCACTCATGCTCAACATATAATTTCATTGAAACAACAAAGATGGTATCCAATTCAAACTACTAGAAAATACAGGTATTTATATCTCGAAAACTTTGTGTTAATTTTCCACGCGATAATTGTATTCAGCATACTCAAAAACCTGTATAAGTCGTCATTTTTAAGAAAATGTTGAGGCGCCATCAGTTGGCGTAATGCTGAACATTGACCGAAATAATGGTTTGATGAAAACAACGTCAAATGTAATGTACACTTTAACTGACAATCTGTAGATGTGATATTGAAGAGAAATATAAGAGATGCTGAAGTAAATCGATGAAATCCTAAAACATCCCCAGAATTGATTTTGAAGTAGGATTGCTGTTAATCGATAATGATACTCGATGTATTGAAAGCATTTGAGTTTGATGCTTGCATTAACAAAATAAAAAGCAATAATAATCTCTAATATAAACTTAGTTGATTGAATGCATCTCTTAGACTGATGGAGTAACAGCTTGACATAACGTCACTAAGAGAACGTGTACCAGTCCTCATATGAGCCAGTGTGTGACATGCTGAGGGGATATCGTAGATTTTGAATATTGTTTCTTTTGTATATTTGGTCGAAGTATCTTCATATCAAGTTTCCCCACAAACAGCTGTGTAGATAAACCGAAGCCTTCAAGTAGGAATTAAATTCTTCGATTTTTCTTTCATTTCATCAAGTAATATGCATTTGAATGTGTTAATATAAATCCAACAGTTGAGTTGCTTGCATGACCAATGAGAAGACTGACATCAGTGTCTGACGATTTATTTTCAACTCCCTCGTAGACACCACAAACAACTACGTCCCTATTTTCATTTTGCAGAAAGAAACTACATTCTCTATGAAAATTTTCCTCTTTTATGTGCTTGATATCAAAAACCTAGACATTTCTTAGGAACGTGATCCTGATACTGTATTTCTCCAAACTCTATGATGTTTTGCATAATCTTGCTGTGTTGAACGCCGGTAAATTGTCTCTATTGTACAAGTATAAAATAATTCTGGTGAAGGAATTGACTCAGTTAAGTATCGCTTTCTATGGTATTTTGCTAAAATATTTGTGCTATTAAGCAAACGATAGTCTACAGCCCCAAAGCTCCTTTCTAACCAGCAGTATGGATTTAGAAAAGCCCGTTTAACTGCGGATACTTAAACAATCATATCTGAACACATACCATACACTGAACAAAGCAGGGGAGGTTAGGGTAATACACGTTGATATAGCTAAAGCCTTTGACAAAGTCTAGCCTGAAGTTCTACAGAAAATACAATCATAGGGTATTACTGAACTAATACCTAGAATAACAAAACACTTTTTTGATCAAAGTGGTTGTAGGTCGGAAAACATATTTATTCAAGTGTTCCTCGGTGATCGATCTTTGGACATCTATTATTTCTGATGTTTGTTAATGGCATCCCACATAAAATTGTCTGAGATGGGTATATTTGCTGATGATATTACAACGATCTATAACAGACATCAGACAAAAACTAACATACAGATAGCCAAGATAATGCAATGTTAGAAACGACTTTCAGTATATAGGGGAATGGGATGCAAATGGATGTCAATATCTAATTTTAATAAGACTGAACTTCTTTCCTTTAACAATTACAACAAAGCGTCTCAACCAATAATTGGCATGGCTAATAACCAGGGCTATGATAACAGCATATTTTTTTCATTGTTTTTACTCTCGAGTATATATCCGACACAGACACAATTAATCAACTGAGGATCACATCACCCTACATAAAAACATCTCAGTGGATATAGACCCGAGAATCAACACAAGGAAAAAAATATGCTGTTGTCATAGCCCTACTAATAACACAACTTGAGAGCTCGGTTCAGTAGTAAAAATTATATGAATTGAAACAAGTACATTGAAAATATTGCTGAGGCTGCAGAAAAGAGGATAGTCTCTTTCTGCTAAGAAAACTACTTCCACTTTAAAGTATCGTAGATATCTACAAAGACATAATTAATCCCCACATCTGGTTTTGTACATCTTTCAGCTTAGACAAGGTCCAAAATGTCTCTATAATCTAACAAAGAAAAAGTAATTTACAGATAGCCAAGATAATGCAATGTTAGAAACGACTTTCAGTATATAGGGGAATGGGATGCAAATGGATGTCAATATCTAATTTTAATAAGACTGAACTCAAGGAATTCCAATTAAACAATATGCAACAAGTACATTGAAAATATTGCCGAAGCTGCAGAAAAGAGAACAGTTTCTTTCTGCTAAGAAAACTACTCCCACTTGAAAGTATCGTAGATATCTACAAAGACACAATTAATCCAAAAGGTCCAAAATGTCTCTATAATAATCTAATAGGTACCAATCACAATCAACCATGCTCCAATGCATGTCCCAATATTGCATCCTTGTGCCTGTGTGACGTTCCTGTCCTGGATACCACAAAATGACTCAACGATCATCAATGCCGATATGAGCTATTTTAGAATTTCAGCATTGCAATGAAATGCCATCCAACCAAATTAACCTTTTTATTTTTCATGAATAGGCATGTACCTGGAGGTGGATGCCACATGCAGAAGAAATAAAAAAAAATAGTCT
The DNA here is from genome assembly GCF_053919585.1 of Euprymna scolopes. Classification (NCBI taxonomy): domain Eukaryota; kingdom Metazoa; phylum Mollusca; class Cephalopoda; order Sepiida; family Sepiolidae; genus Euprymna; species Euprymna scolopes. Next base: position 66,211,902 of record NC_136527.1, on the reverse strand, counting down.
TGAGTCAACATGAGAGGATTCAGATGCCGGTCAACCACCAATAAAGGCGTAAATAAAAATTCTCATTTTTATTTATATTAAAACGCTCAAACTATTGAAGAGAGAAAAGAAATCGACTTTTCTTATTGTGTCAATTAGACGTGGAATCAATAATTTTGTCATAAGAGATTAAAACGAGTTGAAATCAGAAATTGTCGTATCTATGAAAACTATGAGTAGAATGTAAGTGCACATTTATCGCAGTATCTGTGTCTCCCCATAAGGGCAAATTACAACATAAAATGATTCCTGGAGGATAGTGTATTCAATTTATTCCGCTAGATCCAAGAAGGCATCAATCAATATTCTTCAATCTGATTTACTGAAGGAAGCACAATGACATTATTCAGGCGTCATTCACTCAAAGAAGGTACATATGATTTGAGTATCATCCATTCCACATATTCAAAAAAAGCGTCATGCTGTTATAAATTTTAGAATCGAAAAATGTGAGGACTTTATTCATCTAAATATACTATGAGGGGAAAGGTTAGTGAAATAATTAACTTTCTCCTCCATACTTTTATCAGTAGTTTTAAGAGCTTGTTGCACTGTTATTTTCTACTGAAATTGTAATTCAAAATTTGAATGACTTTATAAGAAGTGCGCATCTTTCTTTTCACTTTGCATCTTAACATAACATTGTATAATATAATTAAGAACTTAGAGTGATTCCTATTTCTCCTCATCGTTATCGATTATTTCTTTTTTCAGCAAAGATGTAATATGGGGGTTTGAGCCAGGATTTGATTTTTTATAATTCTCATAGAGTCAGTCTTCTCTTGCCTATGCAATCGAGCTGTATTGAAATTTCTGTGTACTTTGAACATTTGAAAGTGAGGCGGAAAATGGAGGAAGTGAGTGATTTTTAAAGTAAGTTAGAGGCTATGAAGAGTGAACTACTAAGCACAGGCGAAGAACGATGAGGAAAGGATAGTTAATACGAACAATAGTTGAAAACAGGGTAGTGAGCAAATATTCGAAGCAGTGATACAAGTTGAAACAAAAAACCATAGAATAAATATGATTTGAAAAGTCAGGATTCAAGCAAGACTTGAACTGAAAAAGCATGCGTGGAGCAGGAAATCAGACTGCAAGAAATTATACTGACAAGGGCAAGCCAAGAAAAAAAAACGTGGAGAGTTCTTGATGAAACAGATCAGATTAGTGTTGAAGTTTGTAGAGGTAAATGTAGACGAATATTTTTCTCATTCTGAAATATGAATGACGAATTTAGAACGGCCAAAGAAGTATTGGGCGAGTCTTTTACAGTATACTAGGCAAATCCTCAAAAGTATATGCCACGTTCTCAACAGAAGATTGTTAAGTAATTAAGCTAACGATCCTTAGGAAATTCAAATTAGTGCCATTATTTTCGATTCCTGAGCTAGAGTTGGGAGGCACATTTTCACTCGCGGTGCAGATTTCTGAGCGACAATGTAATACCTGCTGAACATGTACTTTGATGGAGTTGTAGAACTCCTAGCAATAATCGGACAACTGGCAGTAGACCTTTATTTTGATTGAATACATAGAAACTTATGTTGAGAGGCAGGAATAAAATTTTCTCAGCTTTTAAATCTGTTAGATAATATTTCTTAAGAAATATTACGAAAAAATAATTTGCTAATGTATACAAATGTGACTTTATTAGATTTCAGGAGTGTATGTAAAAATTAATTCAGACGATATTAAAAATATAAAGCTTACATAAGTTTATATAAAAATATAGTAATTGCAAGGAGTTATTTCATATATGTTGCAGAAAAATCATTTGAAAAAAAATGGCCATACGTTATGCAATTCAGTTTTATGTATAGACAAAAATATACCCGAATTGTGTAAGCATGTTCGTACAAATTTTAAAAAGTGCAATTCATCTACATATTTTAAAGAATTATTCTTTATAAGAAGATGTGTGATTTATAGATGAGAAATAAAACAGTAGGTTTATTTTAGCAGCCTCTAACTCTAATTCCCCTTATTTTATTATTTGTCCTTCCATTAAAAGAGCAACGTTTCTGACAAATGGAAAAGAATTTCCACTGCTATGTTGTATGAATTTATCTATATAAACTTTTTCATTGGACAGCTTTTTACCTTGAAGTGGTATCATTTTAGCTACTCATATCAAGTGTTTCTGACAAAGGGAAAGAATTGATGTTTTATGAATTAGAATCTATTTATATACAATTTTTCATTGGATAAATTTTGAAGTAATATTATTTTAGCTGCTCATATCAAGTGGCTTCATGCCTTGTATGGACTTACTTTGTTAAATAGCATATATGAAAATAACCGGAATAATTTGATATATATGTATTTCTACTATAAACTTTTAGTTATATACATAACCACAAATTTAAAAAAACATTTTTCTTTTATTTATTTTATAATTTGAGTTAAGTTCGTTTTAAGAGATTAATGGTCTCTCTAATCGTAAACACTTTAATTCATTTATGCAGCACATTCATACACGTTTGTTTGCATGTGTGTTTTTTTAAAATGGCTTTTCTTGAAAATGCTATGCCACACATTTTACAATTAAATGGTTTCTCGCCGGTATGTGTCCGCATGTGCATTATTAAAAAGGATCTTTGCGAAAATTTTGAATCACACATTTCACAAGAAAAAGGTTTTTCTCCAGTGTGTATTCGAACATGGTTATTTAAGGAAGATTTATGTGAAAATTTTGAATCACATATTTCACAAGAAAAAGGTTTTTCTCCACTGTGTGTTCGCATATGGCTACTTAAAGTGTGTTTTCGAGAGAATTTCGAGTTACACACATCACAAGCATATGGTTTCTCTCCAGTATGTGTTTGCATGTGGAATTTTAAATAAAATTTGTAAGCAAAAGCTGCTCCACAGACTTCACAAGAATAAGGTTTTTCCCCGGTGTGTGTTCGCATGTGTGTTTTTAAGTTGGACGATTGTGAAAAAGTTGAGCTACACACTTGACAAGAAAAAGGTTTTTCATTAGTGTGTGTTCGCATATGAGTTTCTAAATGTGTTTTTTGTGAAAATGCTGAGCTACAAACTTTACATGGAAAAGGTTTCTCACCAGTGTGCCACCGCCTGTGTTTTATTAATTGAGAATTTTGTGAAAATGATGAACTACAAAGTTCACATGCATAAGGTTTTTCGCCAGTGTGTGTTCGCATGTGAGTTTTTAAAACTGATTTATGAGAAAATGATGAACCGCACACTTGACAGTGAAAAGGTTTTTCCTTAGTGTGTGTTCGCATATGAGATTCTAAATGTTTCTTTTGTGAAAAAGCTGAGCCACACACTTCACAAGGATAAGGTTTTTCACCTGTATGTGTTCGCATGTGGGATTTTAAGTTGCATTTTACTGAGAATGTTAACCCACACACTTGACAAGCAAATGGTTTCTCGCCAGTATGTGTTAGCATGTGGCTGTTTAAGGCAGATTTATAAGCAAATGATGAACTACACCTGTCACAAGCAAAAGGTTTTTCACCTGTGTGTATTCGCATGTGAATTGTTAAGTTTGATTTTAAAAAAAATGCTGAACCGCAAACTTCACAGGAATGAGATTTCTTTCCAGTGTGTTTTTTTTCATGTGCTTTTAAACTTGATTGATAAGCAAATGAGGAATCGCATATGACACATGCAAAAGGTTTGTTTATTGTGTCTATTTGCATTCTTATTTGAATATGAATTTTATAGAATACTTTTAAAATATAACAATCGTCTATTTTATATACATCCAAGCATAACTGTCTGATATTGCATATTTTTCTAAAATCCGTTGGAATTCTGTTCTCTGTCCTGTGAATAAATAAGATACTTTAGTTAGATACATAAATAATATAAAGCATCAGTAAAAAAGGTCGCACTTCTTAATTCAAACTTTAAAAGTTGCATTGTTAGCTTTTACCCCAATTATAAAACATTCATTACTGTTAGCTTTACCCAGTTACAAAATATTCATTATTGTTAGCTTTACCAGTTATAAAACATTCATTATTGTTAACTTTACCCAGTTATAAAACATTCATTACTGTTAGCTTCATCCAGTTATAAAACATTCATTATTGTTAGCTTTACCAATTATAAAACATTCATTATTGCTAGCTTTACCCAGTTATAAAACATTTATTATTGTAAGCTTTACCCAATTATAAAACATTTATTATTGTTAGCTTTACCCAATTATAAAACATTTATTATTGTTAGCTTTACCTAATTATAAAACATTCATTATTGTTAGTTTTACCCAATTATAAAACATTCATTATTGTTAGTTTTACCCAATTATAAAACATTCATTATTGTTAGTTTTACCCAATTATAAAACATTCATTATTGTTAGTTTTACCCAGTAATAAAACATTCATTATTGTTAGCTTTACCCAGTTATAAAACATTCATTATTATTAGTTTTACCCAGTTATAAAACATTTATTATTGTTAGTTTTACCCAGTTATAAAACATTCATTATTGTTAGTTTTACCCAGTTATCAAACATTCATTATTGTTAATTTTACCCAGTTATAAAACATTCATTATTGTTAGTTTTACCCAGTTATAACACATTCATTATTATTAGTTTTACCCAGTTATAAAACATTCATTATTGTTAGTTTTACCCAGTTATCAAACATTCGTTATTGTTACCTTTACCTAATTATAAAACATTCATTATTGTTAGCTTTACCCAATTATAAAACATTCGTTATTGTTGGCTTTTCCTAGTTATAAAACATTCATTATTGTTAGTTTTACCCAGTTATAAAACATTCATTATTGTTAGTTTTACCCAGTAATAAAACATTCATTATTGTTAGCTTTACCCAGTTATAAAACATTCATTATTATTAGTTTTACCCAGTAAAACATTCATTATTGTTAGTTTTACCCAATTATAAAACATTAATTATTGTTAGTTTTACCCAGTTATAAAACATTCATTATTGTTAGTTTTACCCAGTTATAAAACATTCATTACTGTTAGCTTCATCCAGTTATAAAACATTCATTATTGTTAGCTTTACACAGTTATAAAACATTCATTATTGTTAGTTTTACCCAGTTATAAAACATTCATTACTGTTAGCTTTACACATTTATAAAACATTCACTATTGCAAAAGCAACTATTTATTACAATTTTCTTTCTGGTAAGTTTAATTCTAAACTGAGTACATATTTGTTGATAAAAAGTAAACTTAAATTTAACATTTGTGTATTTTATGTATGATAATAAACTATAGTTGTGTACAAAAACTAAAATAGCGTAAGTATATGTAATAATAATTTATATATTCGTGTATATAAAGTTGATACAGCTTTTACAATGTTTCTTTAACTTAAATAGTTTCTTTAATACAAAAGCATACATATCTGATATGTGTTTTTTATTCGAATATATTCTCAAAATATTTTTGTAGAAATAGATATTTTTATTATTTTTTATAAATGCCCCAAATTATGCAACATACCAATTGTTCAAAATAAATTAAAATATGGCGATATTTAAATTGCACACACAGAGACTTTGCAGCTTTATGTCCAATAAAAAGCTTAAATAGGTTGATAAACATAAAAAATAAGTGTAGTACATGTTTTAAACTATTTGCGGCAATACAGGCTACTGAAGAAAATTTTTCATGATATTTTGATAATCATGTAATCTGTGTATATTTTTCCTTTGGCTTAAATCATATTTAGGTCACAAAAATCATCTAAATCTGTTTTGGCACCTCCAACCTATAATATTGACTGGATTACTAAAGTAAAGTGTTCCTACAAGAGTGGAAATCTCACCATTTGTAATTAAACTAAAATTTTTATGGAAATCAAAAAAGAAATGTAAAGAAAAATAATGAAAGCTTATTACTATATATACAGGGTGACCCCAAAATACGGACCCAACTCAAATTAGGTCCTGTTTCTTAGTGTTTTGTGCGAATGAAATGAAACTTTGGTCATAACTAGTTTATTATATTCAAAACATCACATCAAAACACTAGGGTCTTTGGCCTTTTGTTCTTCATTCTACAGCACATGTTTTAGATGGCCTCCATTTAGCTTTTGTTATTTCTTGAGTCATCCTATATATATAGTGTCATAATAAGTATTGTATCTTTAGCTCTCACACCATCAATCGACCATGTTATTGGATTTTTTTCATCACCTCCTTACACGCAATATATATATATATATAAACATATATACATATATATATATATATGCATAATGAAGAAGTACAGAATCTTTAATAAAAGGTTCACAATATCATTTTTAGTCTCAATGACAATTTGCAACTACTTCCATTGTATATAAATTTATGTGATGAATTCGGTGTTAGGCAATAACCCAACATCATTTATGGTTTATCTCTTGGTATGTGTTAGTTTTAAAATGATTAAAACATTTTGGAAGAAAATATTCATGTAACAAAATGACAAAAAACAGAAATAATGATTAACAACTTGGATTAGCATTTGCAAATGAAATATCAACATAGTCTGTAAGCAAATATTAAATTTAAAAAAACAAAAACAACTTATCTGTAAGCTAAACACCCTAACCCTATACCTAACAGATATACAACCTAACAGAAACAAAACTCTAACCCTTACCTATATCAAATGTGATTAAAAATGAATAGGCTAAAATATCCTAAATATAATTTGTTAGCTATGAGTAGTTTATTGTGGAAAAAAATCACGAAACTTACAGTAGATGAATCTTTTTAGTATTTAAAGAAAATAAAAGGACAATACAAGACAACAATGCTCCATACATGGGCGAATGGTGGCCTTATAGAAGTACATGATACTTCAAGGCATAAGTAACTTTCTAGTATGGTAAAGAGAGCTAACCTTCTTTGCAGTAGCCATGGCAGTACTCTCGATGTATCTGTTCCAATTCATGTTCCCTGTGAACGTTAAGCCAAGGAGTTTTAAAAGTAATGTATCTTTAGCCATCGTTATTAATGGTTTAGAAGATTTCTTGTAATTATTGAAGGAAACAAGCTTAGTCTTGGTAGCATAAAAGGTCACCATCCATTTTGCCCCCTCACCCACAGATTGGAGGTTATTGAGGCTGTTATTTTGTAGATAGATGTTTGCATTACTTGGTTTGTATAGTTTTATTATGATGATGATTTGTTTGTTGTGTTGATATTCTGTATATTTTCACATTTGTTGTAATAAGTGTTTAGATTTTGTTGTATATTCCAGTTTTTTAAGGAAGTCCATAATTTTTTTGGTTTCGACTTCTTTGAATATTTTTTCTAATTTTCTTGTGTTGAAATATTTTCCTCTTATAATTTTTGTATTTTTACAATCCTCAAATATGTGTTTTATAGTCAGTAAGCATCCACATTGGCACTTTGGTTGTTGTTCTTGTTTTAATAAATAATTGTGGGTTAGATGTGTATGTCCTATGTGGAGTCGATTTAGTATGACTTCTGTTTATTTTTTTTTCCTGTGTCCATTTTTTTAAATATATATATAGGGAATTTTGAGATTTTTATCTATGGTCATTTTTAGGGATGACTTTGCTGCTAGGTCAGCTTTGTCTCCTCCTTTTATACCTATGTGGCTTGGTATCCAGCAGAGTATGATTTCTTTTCTTTTTTCTAGATTGTTTATTTTAAGCATTATACTTATTATTAGAGTTTTTCTAGTTTTTTCCCTTTTAGGGCGATCAATACAGATAATGAGTAGGAGAAAATGAAAAATTTTTGACTGTGGTCTTCTGTTATGATGCCTACTGCCATATCGATGGCAGTTGCTTTGGCACTAAAGACAGATGCTTTATTTGGTAGTCTTTATCGTTTGGTAGTTTTTCCAGTTATTGCAGCGCTGCTGGTGCTTTTTGTGTCCTTAGAGCCGTCAGTGTAAATGCTTTGGTGGTTTAGAAATTTTTCTTTAATTTCTGATAATTTTTCTGGGTAGGTGTTGGGGTGTGTTTTTGTTTTAGGGAGTTTGTTGATATCTAGTATTATGTAGGGTTTTTGTAAAGTCCATGGAGGGATATCTATTAATTTAGTTTTGTGAATTTTTCTGAGTGAGATATTTATTTCTTTAATGATTTGATTCATTTGGAACCCGAAAGTCTTTTTGTTTTCATTTTTGCTGAATAATGTTCTGTATGATGGGTTTAGTGTGCAGTTGTGGGTTGGGTTTAAGTTGCAGGATTTAAATTTGAGGAGGTATTGTATAGCCATCTTTTCCCGTCTTAGTTTTAATGATGGTTCATTTGCTTTTGCATAAAGACTTTCTACTGGGGAGGTGGGGAAGGCACCAAGTGAAAGTCTCAATCCCTGATGATGTATCGTGTTTAGTGTTTGTAGGTATTATTTTCTAGCTGAACCGTAGATCATACAGCCATAGTTCAATTTAGATAGAATTGTTGTTTTGTAGAGTTTGAGAAGAGTATCTTGATCAGCTCCCCATTTTGTGTGAGCCTCCGCACGTAGTAGTTGTAGAGCCTGGTTGCGTTTTTCCTAGAGCTTTTGAATATGAGGTATGAACGTAAGTTTCTTGTCAAACGTTATGGCAAGAAATTTATAATTGTCTACAACTAGTATTTCATCATTGTATAGTTTCAAAACTGGGTTTAGATGTAGCTTGCGTTGCTGGCAGAAGTGTATGCATTTGGTTTTTTGTTTTGTGAATCCATTTGTTATAGTCCAGTTGAGTAATTTGTTAATAGATTGTTGGAGTTGTCGCTCTATAGTGTTCATGTATTTTGATTGGCAACAGCTCATAAAATCATCGACATGCATGGCGCCATTTACCCCAGGATTGAAGCAATGGATTATGTCATTTATTTTTATATTGAATAGAGTGGCTGGGATTCCTTCGATTTGTTTTTATGGTTTTGACAGCGTTGGTCCTATTTTTTGTTCTAAAGATTCTGATAGGAAGTTTTGAATAAATATTGGGAGTCTGCCTCTTAATCCGACTTTGTGTAGATCTTTTAATATCCCATATTTCCAAGTGGTGTCGTATGCTTTTTCTAAGTCGAAAAAGGTGGCAGCGAGGTGTTCTTTTTTTATGTTAGCTTCTCTGATGTAGGTTTCCAATCTGATTAAGTTGTCATTTGTGCTCATATTTTTCCTAAAGCCGCATTGATATTTGGTTATTTTATTATTCTTGTACAAATACAAGACTAGTCTGTTGTTTATCATGTGTTCAATTATTTTGTATAAGCAGCTGGTTAAGACTATTGGTCTATAGTTTTGTGGTTTGCTATGGTCCTTGTTTTGTTGTTGTCTTCCAGGTTTTGTAGATGTTCAAGGGATTCCTTGGGGAGTTGTTTGATGAATTTGTATCGGATTTCGTCAGGTCCCTCTGCTGTGTTGCGTGACATTTCTATTGAATTTTTAGCTTTTTCATAGTGAACGGCTTGTTATAGTGTTCGATGTTATTAGATGAAAAATTAAATTTTGTTTTTTCCGCGGTGGTTTTGATTTTCTGAAATTGTTGATAATTATTTGTTTTGGAGTTTTCTGCATAGGTTTTGGCTAGTAAATTTGCTATTTCTGTTTTAGTGGTGATCTTATTTTGTCCTTTTACAAGATGTCTTATAGTGGACGTTTGAGGTTTTCCAAAAAATTTTTTTTACCATTTCCCAAATTTGTTTGGGTTTTGCATTTGTGTTGAGTTACATAGTCTTTCCAGCTTTCTATTTTGGATTCTTTTATTGTTCTGCATGATTTTGCTCTGAGTTTTTTTAATTCAATTAAATTTGGGGAAGTTGGTGTGGAATTTTCATACAGCTGCACATCAAAGTGTTATTGCTTTTTGGCAATCTTTATTCAACCATGGTTTATTTCTCAATGCTTTTGTTTGTCCTTTAGGTATGCATTCTTTTGCTATAGTGGTAAGGGTTTCTGTAAAATGATTATCTTCTAGATCTTGATTTTCGTTTCTGATCAATCTTTTTTTGCATTCTCTTTTGAATTTCTCAGTCTGCTCTTTTTAGTTTCCAGTGAACTTCCTCATTCAAGGTGGATGTTTCCAGTACGATTGGGAGGTGATCCCTTCCATATGTATCATCATATATTTTCCATGTAAAGTACATAAAAGTTTTTGAGTCACATAAGCTTAGGTCTATCGATGATCCTGATCCAGTGGCAGGGTATAGGTAGGTTGATGTTTTGTTGTTTAATAAGCATAAATTAGTATTGTTTATGAGTGTGTCCAATATTTTGCCTTTGGGATCTAGCTTTTTGCTACCCCATATTGGGTTGTAGCTGTTGAAGTCTCCCAACAAAAGGAAGGGGTTTAGAGAGTTATTCTATAAGGTCGTTTATTTCTTTTGTATTTATAGTTTCGTTTGGGGGTATGTATATGGAACAGATAGTGATAGTTTTATGTAATTTGAGTTGCTATTGCTTGTAGCTTTGTTTTTATATTTATTTTGCTATGAGATATGTTTTTACTGATGGGTATTGTTGTACCTCCATTAGCTTTGTGTCCTGTGTTGTTGATAAAATTGTATGTTTCCTAGCATTTCATTTGCAGTTGTTTTTTTGTTGTATGAAGGTTTCTTGTAGACAGATGGCAGCAGGGTTTAACTGTGATATGAGTACCAGTAGCTCGTTGTAATTCGCTTTTATACCCCTACAATTCCATTGTATGATTCTGTGTGTAATGTTTTGTATTTTGGTTGGTGGTTTGGGTTTCAGCTGTCTACTATTGTTATTATTCATCTGTATGTTTTGTTGCTTCTATCAGCTTTCTTGCTTCTGTGAAGGTTTTGTAGATACTTGCGAAAATTCATCCACTTCCATTTTTTGTATTATGTTAGTTTTTTGGTTTGATACCTCATTTGCTGATATTTCTGTTTTTGATCTAGATTGTCGAGGTTTTTGGTCTCCAGGCCTTTTGTTTTTTTGGGGGGGGAGGGGGATTTTTTTTGTCTTGAGTGCCTTTCTTGGCTCTTGATTTCAATTAGTTCGAATTTGTTTTTGTCCTCAACCAACACCAGTTCTGTTTTTTTTTGTTTATTATGTTGATTTTCTTTAGGCGATTTTGTTTTGGTACGTGAAAAATCCTTGGGTTTAGTAATAGTATCGGATAAGTTTTGAGTTTCAGCCTCATCTCTCTGGGACTGGGGATTCTCCTTCAGGTCCCATTTAGTTTAGTTAAGTTTTCCTTTAATGTCTCCACAAGTAACTTTAATTATTTTATCAACTCAGTCAGGTTGTTTTATACCATCTCTTGTTTTGAGATCTGGCTATTTGGTTTTTGCATAAGTTGGGGAACCTGGTGTGACCTCAACTAGTTTTCTTGCATCAGGTTTGTTTGATTTTTGTTATAAGTTTTTCCTTCTTCCAAACTTCACATTCCTTTAAATCAGCTGCATGGTTTTGTTTGCAGTTTGCACATTTTGATGGCATTTGGCAGTTTATGTGTTCCTTAATTCCACCTCAGTTTATGCATGTTGGTGGTCTGGTGCATCTATCTCTGTGGTGGCCGAATTTATGGCAGTTGTGGCATCATAATGGGTTTGGAATATAGATTTCTACCTTTTCTATTCTTATTTTTGTGGGATGTTTGGGGGTATTGAAATTTAAAATGTGGGTGTTCGTTGGGATCATTTGGTTATGTTTTTCTGTTTATTCTTCTGATTTCTGTGACTCCTTGCCCCTTTAAGTTGTTTTTAATTTATTCTGGCGAGCAAAGTGCAAGTTCTGACACTCCTAAATCCAAACCACATCCACAACCTCACAATAAAAGCCTACTTTATCACACCCTTTCAAGAGTTCAAGGTGATGTGGCAGTAGGCTTTTATTTTGAGGTTGTGGATGTGGTTTTGATTTAGGAGTGTATTTGCTGAGAGTTTATTTGGTACTTCTATAAGGAGAATGTTGTTTTTTAGTTTTTGATTTGCGTAATTTTGGTTATAGATCTGATTTCTTTTTTGATAATGACTGGGGACAATTTGGTGATTGGAGTACTGCTATCCATAGATTCCAAGACAATGAACCTTGGGAATATTCTATGATTATCTAAGTCTGATTCATCTTCACTTTCTGGATGGCGTCTTTTGATTTTTTTGGAAGCCATAAATTATATTTTTTTCCTTCATTATCCTTGGTCCCCACCCTCCTCGGAGCCTAAATTGGGAGATGGTTGGGGGGAAACCCATTTGCCCAAAGACCTCAGGTTTCACTATTTGATTGCCATCACCTTCTAGTATCAGTAGCACCAGAATTTTATCAGAGAGGTCATTTATAAATATTAGGAATAATAAAGGTCCAAGGATCAACACTTGAGATTCACCTGCAATTATATTATATTGTTTAGATGAATGACCATCGAGGTCAATCTGGATTCTTATTTATTTAAGAAGGATTTTATTATGTTGAGTATTCATCCAGTGATACTGTATGATCTAATTTTCTTGAGAGGACCATCATGTCATATCCTGTAAAAAGCCTTAGATATATCTATGGCTACTGTCCTACCCTCCCCTGCTTTGTTTAATGTATGGTATATATGTTCGAAGATTACAGTTATGATATCTGCTGTAGAATGGGCTTGCCTAAATCCATATTGTTGCTCGGTCAGAAGTTTAGCAACTGTAAGATGATAGACTAGAGCTTGATTAATTATGGACTTAAATATTTTGACAAAAAGAAGGAGAAGGCTAATGGGGCAGTAATTTAATGGGTTGGTTCTTTTACCAGAATTCTTGTAAACTGGTACCACAGAAGCAGTTTTCCAACAGTCAGGAAAGCAAGTTTCATTAAGACATTTGTTGAGGTGTGTAGGTTTTTTGCACCTGAGAAGGAGAGATTTTCAGATCATCAAGTGTGGTGTCAAATTGTATCTGAATGTCTTCAATATGGACAACTACTTGTTTGCACAAAAAATAAATGCAATATTCGTTCTCAGCATACTCAAAAACCTATGGATAACCATCTGGGAAAAAAAGAAATCTGACACCCCTACCTATCATGATTTCGTTTTGAAACAGTGCTTTTGCTTCGCTAAAATTATGGCCTTCTGTATATTTGTGTATATTCGTGTTTATTGGTTGCGTTTTGTTGAACGGCATAATTACTTGCTTTTTGAGGGCTAATTAAGCTGTATTTTGCATAAACAAGGTGTTTATTTTTTAATTCAATATCTTAGGACTTTACTTTGAAATAGACCCAGAAAACTAATCTTTTAAAGGATTTTTACAATGAACTTATTTAACTTAAAAATTTAGTTGAATTGGTTAGCTCGCTATGAAAACATTTTCATAACTTTTTTTTTATTTTTCACGTAAATTTTTTTTTATTTTTCACATAAATTTTTTCCTTTAGAAAATTAACTTTAGTCTTTCAAATAAAATCAAAAAGTAGTCGGAAACCTACAAAAAAATTATGATAAATCGGCTTTCGAAACTAGTTCCCCCTATTTTTGCCCGCTCATTTTTGTTCCGTACCTAATATTTATTGGTGCAAGTCTATTAATGGGCCGAAAATGAAGTCGGTTAAATGGAAAATCTGCAAAAAAAACAGTATAACGTACGTACTTGTCATTGCATGTACATGTCATATTCCAAAAATCATGTAAATCGATCAAGCAGTTTTTTTTGTTTATTTAAGAAAATCAAATATTAAAGCACAGTTAATCGAGAATAAGTCGAGCGCCATGTTGGATCGACACTATGTCAGCTAACGCCACCTAACAGCCAAATGAGATCCACGGATCAAAGAAGGGGGAGATAATTGACATATTATGTATTTTTTTTTTTCCCGAAATGCCGAAAACAAACTTTTTCCTATTACAAATACAAATTAATAAAGTAACAATAACGACTTCTTTTCCTTTTTAGGAATGCCCGATTCATTTATTTATTTGGAATAAAATGTCCGAATCAGTTATTTATTTGGAATGAAAAAAAATATAAACTGATAAATTAAGACAACGACTTTTTTTTCCTAAGAGTCAACAAATTAATAATTTCAAATACTGATTTCATGTCCGAATCATTTTTTTTTAAATAGACTTTATTAAACGGACATGAAAACAAAATGTCGAAAACAGTTTTTTTTTTTTTTTATGGAGAAACATTATTTGGAATAACAAAAAATATAAACTGATAAATTAAGATAACGACTTCTTTTCCTAAGAGTCAACAAAATAATAATTTAAAATACTGATTTCTCCTTAGTTTGTAGTGGCACCTGTGGTTGGATCCACAAAATGGTACCTGTGGTTGACGCTTAAGTGGCGGTACCCTTCAGCACCCAGTCTTTCATAGGCCCGCCAACAATCTGATACTATGGTCGTGCCTGGCCGAATATATCTTTATTATTGGGATTAGGGTCTCAGCATTTCTTGCAGGAACTGTGACCAAAAACCCACGTTTTGTAGCGTGTTCGTATCCTCCAAACACCCACAACTTCCGAGTGACTCTCCCGGTGTGACTTTTTCTCCGAGAAAACAAGCTTTCGTCTTTTTTGACCGAACATCCCTCGCCACCAAGTATTTTGGGATGTCTCAAAAAATGTTCAATGCAAATGTCCCTGACGAACATTCGCCAATCACATATAGATTGGTTAGTCGAAATTCTGCACTCTCTCTTCAGTTTTACAGCTTACATCATCGTAGGCCCATAGATACAAAAATTTTACTAGCTCCTTCAGCGGTATTTTGGAACCGGAAAAGAAACTACCTTTACGTATAGAGACGCATGCATGACAATGTTTGCATCTCCAACAAAACCCATTAGGTCTATTTCTGGTTTGATATGTCACGTCCGTTCCACAGCGACAAATTTCGGATGCCGAAAGTAAGTTCTGAGATTGTAGGAAATTGACGACTTTTGCATTTCGCCTAAGCAAATAGCACAATTCTTCCATGTTGAGTGCATTTACATTCAAATGGTTCATTTTCAGAGAATGCAATATCCTTAATACAAACCTGAAGAAATAATTAAACTATTATAATTTGCCACTGGTTATCTCCTCACAACGAAGAATGCCCGAAATCCCTAAAAATCGTAAAATTTGATTTTCTTTAAAATAAAAAAAATTATTTATTTTTCTTGTATATTTTCATCTAAGGTTTTCATGTTCGCTTATTAAAATCTGTTCTAAAACGGAAAATAACCCTCTGTTCTAAAAAAAAAAAAAAAAGTTATTCTTTTTTTTATTACTAGAAGTCAAGTTTATTTATTTATTTATTTATTTATTAAGTTAATTCATAATTTAAAAGGCGATTATCTCCCCCTTCTTTGATCCGTGGATCGCATTTTGTTGTTAGGTGGCGTTAGCTGACATAGTGTCCATCCAACATGGCGCTCGACTTATTCGCGATTAACTTTGCTTTAATATTTGATTTTCTTAAATAAAAAAAAACTACTTGATCGATTTACGTGATTTTTGGAATATGACATGTACATGCAATGACAAGTACGTACGTTATACTGTTTTTTTTTGCAGATTTTCCATGTAACCGACTTCATTTTCGGCCCATTACTTGCACCTATTTATTTAATCTTAATTGTCGAGATTTCCCTACAAATTTTTTTCCACTTCGATTAGTAAAAAAAAAAAAATCAAGTATTCTTAGAAATTCATTAAATATATTTATAAAAAGATTCGATCAGCATTATACTTACTTTTATTCAATTTTCTTTCGTTTAACCCGTTTTAAATAAGAACACGAGTGAAGAAGGATTGGGGAATGGGTTGCAATGAGTAAAAAGTGTCCCGCAGTGAAAATTTAAAAAATGGCGACGTCAGAAAGCAGCTTCGCAGGAAATTTAAACATAAATATAATAAAAACATAATTTTAATAAAATTGCCGATCTTTATGAGCATTCCAAGGAGGGTTTATTTAAATTTTATTGATTTCAATTTTTTCGGTTTCATTTAAATGTTTGAAAATCGGAGACATTATCTGCATTGAGAAATTAATCAGTTTCATTCGTTTCAAAATGAGCTTCTTCGTTTCATTCGTTCCAAAATGAGCTTCGTTTCATTCGTTCCAAAATGAAATTCGTTACATTCGTTTCATGCGGAATTGCTTTGTTCATTTTACTCTTTTATTCCTTTCGATTTTCACGTTCAACCACTTTCGTATTTTTTCTTCCCTCGCCCTCGATACAAATAAATTATCGAAGTGACTATTCGCAGCCGGCTGCGGCTATTCTAAAATGCTATTCGCAGCCGGCCGGCGGCGAAACCGGAAGTTGTCGAGTCGACGGTATTGATCTCAAAATTATACAAAAAAAAAAAAACCTTACCAGAAATTTATATTCACTTTATTGAAAAGAGCATAAAATTTCACATTGAACCTGAAAATTACGTAAAAATTGAACTAATAGAAAAATTTAGATCGATTTTTTAAGTTAAAAAAGTTAAAAAAAAGTGAACTCGTAAAAATCAATGTATTTGTATACGTAAAAAAATGGCTGCTTGTAACATCGGAGAAACGCGCTTAGACATTTTGTAAACATTGTTTTTAAAAAATAAAAAATAATACTTCTATTATGTTTTAAACGACTGTAATAGTTTATTTTGGAAGTATATTTCATAAGGAAAATAAACAACCCACTTTAAAAACAGAAATTACGAGTTTTATATATTTTATTCGCAGTTTTTTGTTGGGGGTGTCAAAAATTCCGCCTAAAATTCTGATACACCTAGCGGGCGGGCAACGAAGCCTGTAAAATGGCGACAGGTAGAGCCAGTCTCCAGGGGTTAATACCATCTAAACGGTAAATTTGCTGTGGGGTTGATTATCAGATTCGTTGTCAGCGACCCGAAAACCTGTGTAAGAAGGCAGGACTAAAGTGATCGGTGTTATGAAAGAATGGTAATATCGCGGTTCAAAAATATCAGTAAATACGCTAATTTTATTAAAAATAAACTTTGCCAAAAAACACAAATTATTTACTAAAAACAAAAATATTTCGCAACTGAGCAAGTGATAAGCCACGCCCATGCCGTTCTCTGCATGAGTACCCCAAATTCTCCGCTGAAAAACTAAAACAAATAATTAAAATGAAAAGACATGTTAAATTCTCCGCTCAAAATAAAAAATGGGAGAGAGAAAAATTTAATTCGCCACTGTGTTGGTAATTAAAAATTAAAACAACTTATTTTTTTACTTGTAAACTGGTTTATTAATTGTAGAAAACAAAAATAAACGGGAGAAAAAAGCAGCTCAGAATGAAAGAAATTGTTAAATTCTATTACAAAAGAAAGCAAATTATTTTTACAATTCTAGCCAAGAATTTACTTAAGATTTGTCTGACGTCACTTCCGGTCAGCTGATGCGACCGGCTGCGAATAGCATTTTAGAATAGCCGCAGCCGGCTGCGAATATCAACGGCCATAAATTATTGTACCATTATTGTTATCTTTTTTGTTTTTACATGCCAATAAAAAATGTTTTAAACAATTGGGTTCTAAGTAGGACGTCCCCCAGTACGAAAGAGTGAATACGGTATTATGGTGGAAAAATATACTAGCCAAGAGAAACTTTTGTTTAGTTCTGAGTGACAAGGATGACCATTTTCCACCTTTAGAGTTGGCCTTGTGTTCCTAGTTTAGGAGAGCAAAATTAAAGAAATAAAAAAAAATATTTAAAAATTCGTCTTTGCAAACCAACAGCCGCCAAGATTGAGATCACCATCACCACTGACACCAACCTTCGTCTGTCTGCCTCTCTCCGATCTAACCTGTCAACTCCTTTTATACATGTCTCCCGCATGATTTCACGTAATTTCGCGATCTGTTCGTTTAATCTGTTTTTTCTCTTTCTTTTTCTCCTTTCCTTCCACTAACTTTAAACAACACCGACGTTTTTTGTTCCTGTTAATTTTTACCCTGAATAAAAGATTTAATATCTCAAAAATATTTGGGCAAGACTGGAGTTTAGGTTCTCGCAGTACGCTTCATAATCGTTTATATTCCACTGTGCCGGTCATTATTTCCACTGTAAACAATCACACATACACCGGCTAGCAGCCTATTACGTCATTTCCGCTGAATGCTAAAAATAGTAACAACTCCTTTTCTTGTTTTAATCGGATGAGAAAAAAAATTAAATTCAACCTTTTCTACACTAAACAAATCGAAGAGACTTTGTTTACGAAACGAATCAAAATCAATTGAAATGTATGGCTCTCGTCTTCAGGAGGCCTCAAGTTTTGACAAACTTCTTGGTTTGACCATTACTCCTGATCTTAAATGGAACACGTACATCAAATCTGTTGCCACGGCCGCTGGAAAAATGGTGGGATCTTTCTATCGATCCGGTAGATATCTCACTGCTGATGCTATTCTCTATCTATATAAGAGCCAGGTACGTCCAAGGATGGAATACTGTTGCCACATCTGGGCAGGAGCTGCTAAAAAGGACTTGGCCTGCCTTGATAGAGTTCAAAATAGACTTTGTAGCCTCGTAGGAGATGTCCTTTTCTCTTCTTTGCAACCTTTATCTCACAGAAGAGATGTTGCGCGTTTGTCTCTGATGTATCGTTATTTTCATGGAAAGTGTTCGAATGAGCTTCAATCTATGGCCCCCCCCTCGCCAAACTTTCATAAGAAACACTCGTCTAGCTGTAAACACTATCAATAATTCCCCCCACTCTTTATCTGTGCCTAAACTTAAACGTAGATTCCATGAACAAAGCTTTTTTCTTAGAACTGCACGCCTGTGGAATTGTCTTCCGTTTTCCTGCTTTCCGGCTGACTACAATATGGTTGTCTTCAAGTCTAACGTAAATAAGTTCTTGATGAGCCGTTCCATATAAGTTATCAACTTTACAAAATTTTCATTACTAATGATTACTATAATGTCCAATTTCTACTGTACACTCTTAAACCTTAATCCTTGAGTGGCCTCTTTGCCTTGATAATGTGGTGATGCCTATGTAAAAAAAAAAAAAAAAAATTAAACAGAATGTAGAAAATGTGTAAGGAAAGTCCTTTAAAATTACTGCGCTCTCTGTAGATGTATAATGTTGCAGCAACGTAAAGCAATTCAATAACCAGTAAACACTGGTTCTGCACGGAATCCAACTAGCAAGGTACCTAGACGGACGCGAACGGTTACTCAGAACGGACCCAACAATCGGTTAGTCAGAACGGTCCCAACAACGGTAAGATATGCTCACACCCACACGGCACGAGAAGCAACAGCAACACGATTCCCGACCAAGTAAATCATCGCTCCCCCAACGTCTTTCAATCACCCGCTTTTATGGCCGTTGCAGGTCGGCTAAATTTGCATATTGCGAGAATTCATGTGACTTTGCGAGATATCATTCTTTACAAAAGACGACGGCCACCATCTTGATCTTTCTTTCTCTGTTTTCGGTCGGCGACGCCAAGCCGGCCCCAAGGTAAGTCTTTCCTTTTCGTCCGTCTCTCTTATGCACCCACACAACACACAAACACGTGGGTGCTTGTCTCCTGGATGCACATTACACTCCCCCCTGATCTGATGATCACATAGAGAGCATTGTGGGGGTGGCCTTTTAGTGCGTGTGCTTCTGCGAAGAGGTACATTCACTGTTTCAGATTTGTCTCTGGATCTGGTTCCGCCTCATCAGACGAAGTATCACAATCAGTCTCTGGAGAGGGCTCACTGAATCCGTGTATCGGCAGCTCATCACTGAACGCTTCACTGCTTGGTGCAATTCCTTGCAAAATGTCCGCGTCGGGCGCAGCGAAAACATTTCCCATTGCTTGCAGGGTTCTGATTCGGAATCTCCCGAGCGCCAATCTGGCCTGTCTGTGTCACCATTAGCGTGGTGGCAGGGGGGGACCAGGCCCCCCCCCCCAGCAAAGGTTTCTGGGGGGCACCAAAATGGGGTTTTAGGGGGCGCACCCTTTGTAGGAGACCCAAGAAAATTTAAAATAAAGACCTTAATAAACACAACTTTGTTCCATTTCTGAGGCTGTTTGGAGGGCAAATTTAGCATTTCTATGCATTTGGAGTGTATGTGTATCATCATTTGCAGTGTATGTGTATCAATCTTTCCCTCAATACTGGAGTTTTTCCTGATATGCTTAAGCTGGCCAAAGTCATCCCCATATACAAGAAGGGCTCAAAATTAGAGGTAGCTAACTACAGGCCTATTTCTCTATTATCAAATATTAATAAACTTCTTGAAAAAGTTGTACACGAACGAGTCTACAAGTTTTTAGAGAAACACAAGTGCCTCTATAAATACCAATCGGTGCCAGACAGGTGAGAATGGTTAACAGTTTCACATGAATATTTTATTGACCTTTATAATTATTAAATAAAGGCTGACCACTCCATCAGCCGGATTGCACTTAATGGACACATATGATAATAATTGAATGAATATGAATGAATAAATGAATATGCTGATTTTATTCTGGTTGGTCCCGAAAAACTGCAGTAACGTCAACAAAATCATAAAGTTTGTGCCGAAGAAAAGTTAGCTGTTATATTTGGTCAAAATATTAGTTGCATGTTGCTATAGGTACCCAATATACTGATTAAATTTTATTTTTCGAACACCAAACCTGCAGTTAGTACCAATTGTACTAAGTGTATTTTCAAAACTTGGGGAGGGGACCACCACGGTACTAACCGGCATACTGTCTGACAATGATGGTATGACCCCCCCCTGAATGCCCCCCAAAAAATCGAGAGAAAGGCAATTCTCTAACATAAAGTAATGCATTTTAGTGCTAAAAATGCATCAACGGGGGCATCTGGAGGCCTTAAAATGGCAACATTTGCCGGGGATCTGGGCCGTACCCTGCTGGGGGGCTTACAGCGCCCCTCAGACCCCCAGCTGCATTTTTTCGCGACTTCGTCGCTCATATGCGACTTCACTCGGCCGTTAGGGGGGGGGAGGCGCCAAATCAGTGATTGGCCCCTGCAGCCATCGACCTCCCACCACGCATTTGTGTGTCGCTATCACAACTGGTTCCCCCAGGTCCTCCTCATCTTTGATGATGGCTCGAGCATGTTCCATCAAGTGTTCCAAACGTTGTTGAAACGCTGGTTGAAGCTCTCAGTAGCTGCTTCACCCGAGTGGGAAGGCCCGCCACAAACGCGTACACGAGCATCCGCTCCAACACCCCTCCACCAAATAGGACTGCGAGTTTCTTTAACTTCGCGAAGAAAACGTCCACGCTTTCCTCCGGTAGAAGTTTTCGGGAAGCAAATTTTTCAAAGGCCGTACAAGGATCCATGGCAAATGCCTTGTACAGCGCAGCTTTAATTGCGGTGACATCTCCCTTTTCGGCAGCACTGAGTTGCTGATACACACTCAAGGCACCCCAGCCAATCTCAGGGGAATCACAGTGTGTACCCTTTTTACCTCACAAAGGTCGCACGTCAGCTCGACCCTTTCAACCCAGTCGACAATGGACGTGGACCCGTCAAACTCGGGTATGAGCTTTAAGTCGAATTCCGACTCGGTCATACTCCTAGAGGGCAAATAGCCGAAATAGCTTGTAGAAAATGTGTAAGGAAAGTCCTTTAAAATTACTGCGCCCTCTGTAGATGTATAAGGAAAATCCTTTAAAAGTACTGCGCCCTCTGTAGATGTATAATGTTGCAGCAACGTAAAGCAATTCAATAACCAGTAAACACTGGTTCTGCACGGAATCCAACTAACAAGGTACCTAGACGGACGCGAACAGTTACTCAGAACGGACCCAACAATCGGTTACTCAGAACGGTCCCAACAACGGTAAGATATGCTCACACCCACACGGCACGAGAAGCAACAGTAACACGATTCCCGACCAAGTAAATCATCGCTCCCCCAACGTCTTTCAATCACCCGCTTTTATGGCCGTTGCATGCTGGCTAAATTCGCATATTGCGAGAATTCATGTGACTTTGCGACATATCATCCTTTACAAAAGACGGCGGCCGCCATCTTGATCTTTCTTTCTCTATTTTCGGTCGGCGACGCCAAGCCGGCCCCGAGGTAAGTCTTTCCTTTTCATCCGTCTCTCTTACTCACCCACACAACACAAAAACACACGGGCGCTTGTCTCCTGGATGCACATTACACAGAATTAATTCAGTTTGGAGACTCGATTTGTTGTGAGTGATTGAGGAATTAATGCTACTCGTTTGTAATTGGGAGCGACGAATGATGTAACAACCTCATTGCATTAATACAGCACGTCTGTCACAAAAATGTCAATTCAGCCAAGGAAGCAGGAGGAAACTTTGGACCGCCCAGCCAGAACTTCCAGCAACAGCAGCAGGAGATCAACGAACCCAAAAGCCTTTTCCACAAACTCAAAGTTTTTCCACAAACAGCCCTTTTTAGTTTTACTTTCCTTTTTTTTTCTCCTTCACTGCCTGCTTTCCGCGTTCCTGCAAACTTCCAGTTCATAGTCCTTCCTTCTCCTGCAGCCTTCCAGCCAATGGTGCCTCTTCTGCAGCCTTCCAGTCTGTGGTGTCTCTTGCTCCTGCAGCCTTTCGGCACCAGCTGATGTCAGGCTTGTCAAAATCCAGTCCGCCCGCCAGATACCACTAACATCCACCTCAGCAGCCTGCTAGCTCTCCCTACCAGATACCACCTTAACAGCCCACTGAAGGTTTCCCTGCCAAATACCACCGACGTCCTCCTCAGCAGCCCGCTGAAACATCCTGCCAGATCCCACTGACGTTCAGCTCCTGATCCTGATAATCATCATTTTTTTTTGACAATCGTTCCTTTTGGGTTGTCAATGAACAAGGACAGTTACTTTTAAACTAAACACTGTGCATTTTGTCATTCTTCTTTTTCTTTGCTGTTCCCTTCGTTTGTGTCTAATTTTGTTGTACGGTCAACCTGGTTTTTATAACTGGTTGTTAAACCCGCTACAACAAGGTGTAAAAATAACCTTATTTCAGCACGCTAACAAAAATACATAAGTACCGAACATTTTATAATTTTAAACGGTAATTTTTTACTTGGTTTCACCTTAACACTTTCTTTTGAAATGACTTTTCTAGGTTTTTGGGTATGTTAAAAACGAATTTCGCATTTCCCGCAAATATGTAGTTTTTTGAATATTAAACAATATTTTTTTTGTGTGAAAAATGGTGGTGATAGTTGTTTGCCAAAAATATGCGCGTACTTAAACAGAACATTTTTTTAAATAATGAACAATTATTTATTTTAAACAATATGAAGAAAATTTTTATTATATTATAAATAGAATATGTTGTAATTTGGTTTAAAGTGCACTGGGGGATCACCCGAAGACGGTCAATGTGCACTTGTTGTCCAACCTGCAAAGGGCGTTTATTCCGAAAGCTGTATCTTAGCCTTACCATTGCCATGACAAACAACAGCGAGAGCTACTCAACCAGAATAATGGTGTGCAGCACATGTTTGCTTCCCAAGCGTAAAACGCAGTTGCACATGTGCGTGGCTGTATAAAAATCATTCCAGCTACATGCGCATTTGCTTTCCTACACACACGCAAATAAGTTTGTACTATTAGTGGAATGCGCAGGGACACAATGTTGTGATTTTCCTATCTGCACACCAAATAAAAGCCTCACACGTAGAGATACAGTAATAATTCAGAACCTGTTATTTAAGCTTTTGTGCGCGTAAATTAAACAGTTTAGTCGAGCCCAGGATGGTGTAAACAACAGATCGATTCCGTCCACGGGACGTTAAACTCGTGTGCACTCATTACTCAATTTTCCACGTGAAAATGGAATTTTTGTGCTATTCTTATTTTTTTGCTGAAGTAAATAAATGACTTTTATGTCTAGTTATTTCTAAAAAGGACTGGACAAAGACTAGAACTTGACTTTTTCTACTTCATTTCATAAAGAACATTTTATTACCTCAGTCGCAGGAAGAGACTCTCAATAAGAAGAAACTTTCTGGTTTTTTCTTTCCACTTATTTACGAATTTGAGAAAATAAATTTTGTATAAATTTATTTTCCGCCTCAGTCATCTTTGTTTTGGTTGGTCAACTCCATTTATCATATTATTTTTTTGGAGTTTGTGGGACTAACATAGTCTCACAACAGCTGTTCTTAACATAGGGGGCATTTATTCTGAATGGAACTTTATTTTCAACCTCCCCATAATCAATTCTTAAAGGTAAGTCTTCGGTTGGTCCCCGAGTACACTTTCACTGTAATTTGAAACAATGTATCCCTTTCCAAATTTTAATTTAAGACAACAGAAATAGATTTTTTAAATATAATTTTGAAAGAAATATCATTCACAAACCTTTTTCAATTTTAATTTTAAACAATGTAAACCTTTTCAAATATTTATTTTAGACAAATGAAACAGATTTTTAAAACATAATTTTGAAAGAAATATCATTCACAAACGTTTTTCAGTTTTAACTTTAAACAATGTAAACCATTTCAAATTTTAATTTTAAACAACAGAAATAAATTTTTTAAATATAATTTTGAAAGAAATATTCACAAATCTTTTTCAATATTAAGTTTAAACAATGTAAACCTTTTTACATTTTAATTTTAGACAACAGAAATAGTTTTTTTTATAATTTGGAAAGAAATATTGTTCACAAACGTTTTTCAATTTTAATTTTTAACAATTTAAATGGGACTGTTTATTATTTTAAACTTTTTAATGTTTTATTTTAAAACCAATATTGTTCACGCATGCATTTTATTTTACGGAAAAGACTTCTCCCATTTCCTTTCTTTGTCACAGGAATTCCATCATATGCGTTCCAAAAGTTTCCTTGTTTCCATCTTTTCTCATTTTTTTTTTTTACAATGCGGCCATAAACCTTCGTGTGTATGGAGGGATCAATTGGGTCGACAAAGTTTTCTTCATGAATAATTTTGTCATACTCATATTTTTGAAGTGGTCCAGACCTTTATATGCTCCCCATCCATCAGATAAAATTCGTGTTTCTGGTAGGATCCACAAATTAATTATAATAACATGTCCCAATCCTTGATGTCAACTCCCATAGATTATACAGGTTCGAGCTATGTTCGACGGCTCTGAAAACCCAGACACTATTCTTGATCCGTCCTCTGTTATATTTGCGTTTAAAGAAGTAGAACTCTTTTGGTTTGTTGTTTTTTTCCTCAATCCCACCAAGCTTGATGGGATTGAGGAGATCTACTTCGCAAACCTCACGGATTAAATTCATCAACTATTGTATGAGAAACTGCATCACTCTTCTTATAAGGGTATGTGCTAATTCGAGACTGCAACAAAATATTACAATAAAAAATTTTGTGAATTTGTAGGTGGCTTTAAAAAAAAAAAAAGAAAAAAAGTCCTTCCACACAGAATTGGAGAATCTACAAGGTTTACATCTCCAAATAAATCCATCTATCTTTTTTGAAGCTTTATATCATATCTGAAGTTTCTTGCATTTATTGCCAAAATTGCTGTTCATTACAAGGCCAAAGAGGCTACTGTTGTGATCATGTGATCATGTGATTTTTAATACGTGAAAGTTCATTTCTTTTATTTCATCTAATCGTCTTCTTTTTAGCATAATCCATTATAAGGAAAAAGTAATAAATTTTATTTTTTTTAATTGAAAATGTGTATACACGTGAAAATTAAAAAATCTCAAAATACTTGAAAGAGAACACTCATGAAAATTAATTAATTAAAAAATTTTTCCAAACATTTGAAACAGAATACACATGAAAATCAATAAATTGTAAGAGATTGCGTGTGTTTACTAATTTAATAATAATAGTTTATAAAAATAATTTACTGATTTAATAATAATCACGTGATTCAATTATTTAATTAAAGATAAAAAGTGCTGTGGACCAGGATATAAATAACCGAACTCGCTACAAGAAAAAGTAATTAGACGAATTGAATGAAGGAAACAAAGAACTCAAATGCTGGAATAAAATAAACATGTCATTTATTTTCTGTTTAGAAATGAAAGTCTTGGGTGTACACGAGTTCATTCGGCCGTTGACGACTACGTGCGTGGAAGGAAAGGGGAATGCAATAGAGAAACGCGAAGTGGCAAGCCAACCTGTAGAAAGAGAGGGTTAAGCTCAGTAGAGAGTCGCGCACATGTCTGTGTTGATGGACCAAAACCGAAGGGGAGATAGAGTGAGAAAGTCAATCCAGTTCATGGAGAGAGAAAGTATATAAAGTGTTACGGTAGCAGGGAAAGTGACGTTAGGGTGCGCGGTCGGTTCGTCAACTCAACAGGTCAAACGCTGGTCCGAACGAAAAAGGGAAGTTGACAGGTTTTGTTGACTTTTATACTGGAGTTAGTGTTTTGGGTGCGTATGTTTGGTTTTCACTTAAAAGGAAGTGACGCCACAGCTCAGGTGTGTGTATGCGCATGAATGTGAGTGTGTGTATGAGGCTGTGTACATGTGTGCGTGCGTGCGTGTGTGTGTGTGTGTGTGTGTGTGCGTACGTGCGTGCGTACATGTGGGTGTGTATATGTGAGGGAAAACATGTTCGAACAAAAGTAATGTTTAAGATTAAACTTTAAAAAAGTTTTCAAAGTTAAAATTACAAAAACCTCTATTTATATTGCTTAAAATTAAAATAAAAAAGGTTTTCATAGTTTACAATTATAAAAAAACTTCTATTTATATTGTTTAAACATTTTTTTATATGTTTTAGTAATTTAATATTTCTATTAACAATGTTTATCATTAAAAAGATATTCATTGTTTAAAATTATTTAAAAAAAATGTTTACATTGTTTTCATGGTAACGTAAAGGTGACCGCAGGATTTAGTTCCTTTTATGCGATAGAGGGTTCGCGATGATTTTTCCACTTAAACTCCAGTCTTGCCCGTTTTGATATATGTGGATACATTTTTAGGTTATTGTGCATAAAACCAGACCCTAACTTTCAAACACGCCTGCAAGTGACGCTCGCACCTGTCAATTGAGGTACGGAAGCACAAAATGGATACAATTTTTAAATATATTTATGTTGACTTTTTTCACCCTTATAACAAAATATATATAAAATACGTAAAATTCTTATGAATTAATCGTTTTATTCTTTAATCGCATATCTTTTCAAAAACTATGTTTATTTAAGTTAATATGTTAATACTTTCAAATAACTATGTTTATTTAAATTAATATGTTAATATTTTCAAAAACTGTCTATTTAAGTTAATGTGTTAATATTTTCAAATAACTATGTTTATTTAAGTTAATACGTTAATATTTTCAAATAACTGTTTATTTAAGTTAATATGTTAATATTTTCAAAAACTATGTTTATTTAAGTTAATGTGTTAATATTTTCAAAAACCATGTTTATTTAAGTTAATGTGTTAATATTTTCAAAAACCATGTTTATTTAAGTTAATGTGTTAATATTTTCAAAAACTATGTTTATATTTTCAAATAACTATGTTTATTTAAGTTAATATGTTAATATTTTGTCAAACTATTTAGATATTTTAAAAATATATTTATTTGCAGAAACATAAAAAAAAAAAAAAACTGAATGTGCCACATTTTTTTACAAGTTTCGACGGAGGTTGGTGTTGACAATCCTGCTACTTTTCAACAATCGCTAAAAAAAAACAAAAAAAACTAGGCGGACGACCTACACGCATGACACTGAAAGTAATTAACGCCCACTCTGACACGTGATCGGAATTTATGGGCATATGTATATTTGTTTTGATTTTACATACGTGCATGAATGAACGAATTGCTACCAAAGCATTTTTATTAGTCCTTAGGTACCTCCACGGCGATGTGAAAGACGTCAGTAGTACACATTTTAATAGTGACGTCATCATTTCGTGTGTTTGTGTTAATTTCTATGAATAAGCGTTCGCGTTATAATTATTAATGGAGTAACGTTCTTATTTTTGCTATGAATAAAAAATAATATAAAACTTACTTTTATAAAACAAATACATTTTTATTAACGAACTACACAGACTAGAGTTAATAAATAAAATTAATTGTAACGTCTTCTGTTGACACATGTATTTAAAAATAATGTTCTTTACAAGCCTCCGTACATTTTTGAAAAAAAAAAAGCGCCAAACATAAGGATCACCGTATATCAATTTAAATAATAAAATCAAAACGAATTTTTTTAAGGTTGATTTTGGATTTACAATTTTTATTAACTCAATAGTCTTATATTCTTTTATATGAATATATTTTTTATTATTGGAAACCTGCTATTAAAAAAATCTATTTAAACTTCATATTGCGTAATATTTGAATTTAATACCATTTAAAGCTTTTTAAAAATAATTATTTTTAGAATTGTTTTTTGTTGTTGTAATTCGAATAATTATATTACCGAGAAAAAAATAACCCAGAAAGTGTTTTTTTTTATTAACATAATATTAAATTTATGTCCAATTTTATTTACAACTTGAGGTAAGTGAAATAATATATATATATATATATATATATATATATATATATATATATATATATATATATATATATATATAAATATATAATAAGAAATTCCAACGAAAGAAAGATGGATATTTAAATAAGTATATATATATATATATATATATATATATATATATATATATATATATATATATATATATATATATATATATATATATATAACCCTCACATGTTAACTGCTTAGTCATCAATAAACATCTATACATTTCTACCTCTTAGACATGCATTAGAGTTCATTCCTATTCAGTTAGGTATTTAACAGCCAAAGTATGTACTCGAAAGCAAAGCGATCTGCATTACATAACTATGTCTGCTCCTAGATAGTTTTGCAACGATTAATACGAAACGGAACCGATATTCCTTGTTATACTAAATGTCCATGGCTCTTACTTGAAAGCTGAAATTATCTTCCCTCAATAATAGAAACACACTTTGTACGTACACCTTTAACTTTATTCGCATCTACTGAAAACCTGCCCATATATCTATTTATCTAATTATACATGACTCGAAACTTACTGTTTTATCCGTACTATATTTCACTCACATCTCAACCCACCTGTCATCTAAAATATAGTTTGGGCACAACTCGTAGTTCAATTCTTAACACCTACTCACACGTTAACGTTATCCTAGACCCAAGCCAACATAAATAAAATAAAAAAATATAAAGGGAAAGCCTCAAACCACATTATCTCCTTTCTAACAAGCCTTCTTACAATCATAGTTGCTTACACTACATGAGCTCTACACCCCCTTTATCCAGTAACAATGAAATAGCAATGTCCCTAATTCACTTTGAGGGGTGTAACTATTCAGCAGATATATAACCTCTACAAACTAACCCAGTAACCACGCAGGGTCGAAGAAATACCTGGATTAGAACCCAGGCGCGGACCAAAACCTCTCAGTGCTGACGGACCAGTAGATCTTCCCAGATCATCCATCTAGAGAAGGAAAACTCTGAAACTAAACCAAAGGGGAGGGAGGCCTCTTCAGTCTTGGATGACAACCTTCCTAGAGCTGGTGACTCAAACAAATTACCGGTTTGCAAACTTAAACTGCTTAAGGAGTAGATAGGCTCTGTCTGTTGCCCGGCTTCCATACTCCTTCTTTGCCTATTAGTCAGGCGCAGAGATGCTATCACAGTGATTCGACAGAAACACTCAGTGGTAGATCTTGTTTCTTGTCTAGGGCAATCAACGCCATTTTCCCCACTCCCGACACACTCCACCCCTAAAACTGGGCACAAAAGTGCTTGAGTACCATATATGCCTGAACAATTAGATTGGGTTGACCTTCCTCTGATGGGTTAAGGGTACCGGATTGACAGTTCCTGGCTGCTGTTTCCGACTGATAGTACAGGTGCCCTAACTCTTTGGTAGCACTTAGAGAGGCTGCACCATCAACAATTGTAAAATATCGGGATGTTTGTAGCGCCATGTCGTGCATGGAAAAGGACCCTGCACTCATCCCCAGTGGGCTTTCCTGAGGCCACAATCCTAATTGAAGAAAGGTCAGCTGATGGTCTACTTGTGATGCATGTCTGATGCTCTGCATAACCTCTTGCTCAGCCCCCCCTTATCTAAACTGAAACTCTTTAAAAAGTATGACGGCAGTACAATCTATAAATAAGCTTAAACCAGGCTTAGGGTCAAACAAATCCAATTTGCCTCATCCCTTGAGGCTTGCATTCACAAATATCCGTGGGCTTAGAACTAATTTAGCTGATGTTGAAGCATTTCTTTTAACAAATACCCCGGATATCTTAGCACTACGTGAGACTAACCTACACTCCACCATCCCCTCTAACTACTTTAACATGACTGGATATCTCCCAGTCTGCTGTAAGGACTCTGACAGACACATGCATGGACTTGGAGTTTACATTCGTAATACCCTTCCCTTGACTAGAGAAACACACCTAGAATCGGATGATCAAGCCTTTATGTGCTTTAGACTAAACTTGCAACACAACATTAGCGACTTTTACTTCTCTACCGCTCTCCCTCGACCCAGGACTGCACCATAATAAACAAAGTCTCTGACAGCATAGACACAGCACTCTTCCTCAACACTAGCGCACAAGTACATGTATTTGGTGACTTTAATGTCCACACAAAAACTGGCTTCTCTACTTACACAGATGCAGCGGGCAGCACAACTCATAGCTGCTCTATATCTCACTCCATATCACAAATGGTTACGTTTCCAACCCGTTTCCCTGACCAGGAAGAACAACATGCATCACTTCTAGATCTGTTTTTGACCACAGTTCCCGATGATTGTATAACGAATGCCGACAGCCCACTTGGGAACGCTGATCATGCAGTGATAATGGTTGAAATCGCCCTAAACTCTAGAGCCCAAACTGAAGAGCCAGTGCTCAAAACAACGAGATATTATAAAAAGGCTGACTGGGATGCCATCAGAGATCTTAGCAGAGATGCTCCATGGGGAAATATTTTTTCTCTTCCTGCTGAACAGTGTGCAAACAAAACCACTGAATGGTTCAAAACTGCAATCGAAGCGCATGTTCCCATGCAGAAATTTTACAGCAAGCCCACTCTCCCCAATGGTTTACTTCGACTTGTGCAACTGCCATTGCTCAAAGGCAGCATGCATACCGCAGCTTTAACCGACATAAGTCCAGTTCAAACAGACAGAAGTACATAGAAGCTAGAAGTAACGTTAAGAAAGAAATAGCAACAGCTAAGAGAGAATTTACTGAAACCACTAAAAAACGCATCGAAGCACAAAAACTAGGAACTTCTGGAAAATCTACAACTGTGTAGTAAATAATGGGCAATCAACAATTCCCCACCAACCAAAAATCACGAAGTTGTTTGCTCAGCAACCGAGAAGGTTAATATGCATGCCAGTCAGTTTGCCTCAAACTCCACACTGGACCCTTCCAACCACCCACTACCTGAATTCTCTATGCAGACGGATGCCACGCTAGATGATTTGAAAATCACCCCTGCTCAGGTGCATGCTATCATAAAAAACCTTGACACTTCAAAAGCATGTGGACCCGATCTTATCCCAGCTGTGCTATTAAAAAAGTGCCCAGCCAAAGTAGCTCCAGTTCTCTCCAAACTCTACAACAAATGCCTTAATGAATCTTACTTTCCGGGCTGTTGGAACCAGTATTCAAGAATTCTGGCGAAAGAACTGACCCATTAAATTATCGCCCAATTAGCCTCCTCCAACTTTTTACAAAAATATTTGAGACCTTAATTAACCATTCTCTAGTCCATCACTTTACAAATGCTAAACTTCTGACTGACCAACAATATGGATTTAGACAAGCCCGTTCCACAGCAGATATCCTAACTGTAATCTCTGAACATATATACTATTCACTGGACAAAGCGGGAGGGGGCAGAGTGTTAGCTCTACATATATCTAAGGCTTTTGACAGGGTATGGCATGAGAGACTCCTCAGGAAAATTAGATCATACGGTATCACTGGTAGAATACTTAACATAATTAACGCCTTCTAAGATAAGAGAAAAATCCAGGTTGTCCTTGACGGTCGTACATCGAAACAATATGATATAAATGCTGGAGTGCCCCAGGGGTCTATCCTTGGACCTCTACTGTTCCTAATATTCATAAATGACCTCCCCGACAAAATTGCCCCTGAGATGGGTATATATGCTGATGACACCACACTATAACAGGCACGACAAGAAAATAAATGAACACATATCTAAAGAAATGGTAGAAACACTAGAGGATGACTTCCAATCTGTAGTGGAATGAGGACAAAAATGGATGGTCACGTTCAATGCCGTCAAAACTAAACTAGTTTCATCCAATAATTACAAGAAACATTCTCTACCACCTATAGCAATGGCCAACGACTCTTTATCTGATAGTACATCTTTCAAACTCCTTGGCCTAACGTTCACAGGAAACATGAGTTGGAACAATTACATTGTAGGCATGCCAGAGCCGCTGCCAGAAAGGTTGGCTCTCTCTACTGTACTAGAAAACTACTAACACCCGAAAGTATCCTGTACCTCTATAAGGCCACCATTCGCCCATGTATGGAGTATTGCTGTCACATTTGGGCTGGTGCATCTGCTACTAGTCTCTCGCTCTTTGACAAGGTTCAAAAGAGAGTCGCAAATCTGATAGGCCCCAAACTGGCATCTAAGCTTCAGCCTCTGTCCCATCGACAAAACGTTGCATCCCTCTGCCTGTTCTACAAGTATTTTAATGGTGAATGCTCTGACGAACTGCAAGCACTTGTGCCCCCACGACGTGAACACCCTCGACAAACCTGACAGGCTGCTAAATCCCACCCACACACTGTAGAGATCCCTAGATGTAAAAGATCTTTCTACTCCAGTACTTTCTTTCCCAGGACTGCTAGACTTTGGAATTCCATTCCAGATCCCTTCTTCCCCAACTGTACTGATGTGCAGAAGTTCAAATGCAACGTGAACTGACATCTTGCTGCCTAAATCCCTACATAGTACCCCAGTAGTTGTTGCCCCTGATAGTAGCCCCCTACACCAAAGTGGTAATGTGCCTTGTTTGGGGTGAAAATGTAATATATATATATATATATATATATATATATATATATATATATATATATATATATATATATATATACATATATATATATACATATATATATATATATATATATATATATATATACATATACATATATATATATATACATATATACATATATATATACATATATATATACATATATACATATATATATACATATATATATACATATATATATATATATATATATATATATATATATATATATATATATATATATATATATATATATATATATATTTAAAGTGATGGTTGTGTAGTTCCAACGAGAGAAAAAATGTATATTTAAAAGAGTGTAGCCATCAACAATTGTGGGTTTTTTTAAAGGTTTTCATCATATTTTTATTTTAAAATATTTTTATAACGCGTTTCGAGCTTAGGGTGTGCTCTCTTCAAATATTTTCGTAAAAAGTTTTTCTTTAAAATGGGAGTTTGTGGATATGCCTCCGCTGATATTAAATATGTTTTTCATAGTGGTGCGATGCGTGTGTTCAGTGTTTAGACGTTCTGTCTCCAACTGTAAGTGTTTCACTGTGACCGGTCAAAGTTAGTTTCAAAGAGTGTTTTTTAGTCCATATGGTGAAGGTTTTTATGGCTTCTTTAGGGTTCTTTTTTAAAGACTTTCTTTCCCCATGTATAGCATACACTCACACACAATCCCATACGCATACATATATATTCATGTATGTACATGTACACATGCACACGCACACAGGCACACACACATACACACACGTACATACATAGAAATATATGTAGGAGCATACATATATACACATATACATACCCACCCACACACTCACACACGTACTCGCATACATCCACCGCTAACAATTATTTTTATTTTTTTATTTTTTATTTTTTATATATATATATATATACACTTTTTTTTCCTACCAAAACACGCATGTATAT
This sequence comes from Euprymna scolopes, assembly GCF_053919585.1. Classification (NCBI taxonomy): domain Eukaryota; kingdom Metazoa; phylum Mollusca; class Cephalopoda; order Sepiida; family Sepiolidae; genus Euprymna; species Euprymna scolopes. The sequence continues at coordinate 66,177,992 of NC_136527.1, read as the reverse complement.
ATGCGCTTAATCATTCAGACATATGTACACGCACCCACACACACACACACAAGTAAGATGGAGAATAATAGGTAGAAGATATATATACACACACACATACACGCACATACACACATATATGTACACACATATATGTATGTGCACATACACTCACAAACATCCACATACTGTGTAGGCACATACACATACACACACACATGCACACACACAGACATATGCAGGGGCTCACACATACGCGTATATCCATATTCACATGAACACATTTACCCACTCATACATGTGCATACATTTGTATATATACATACATACACACACATACATACGGATGTGTATACACTCATCCACCCATATATATATATATATATGGGCACATGCACTCACAATCCCACACACACATACATATTCATACATCCCACCTTATGTATATATTGGTTGAAGTTTCCTTTCCAATCCATGCACATATGCATACATGGATTCGGTCACCCAAACATAAGTGCACGTATACATACAAACAAGATGTAGCATAGATAACAGATGATATATAATTATACACACACGCATACACAATCATATGTGTACACCCACGCACATACACATATACACACGCACACACGCGCGCACACACACATACATACGTTTAATTTCTAGTTGTTTGTTTAGTTAAGAGAAATGGTACTGTACTGGGTATGGGCGCGCGCACCCGCGAAAGTGTGCGTGTGCCTTATTGTGCTTTTTTGTTGTTTCGTGTGTGAGGGTGCACACCTACCCAAGCATGCATGCGTGTAAGTGTATTTTGTGTTTTGCCTATTTATGTGTATAATTATGGAGAGACGTTTAAGGCGGGGTTAAACTTTGTTATGAAATTTTTTTCTTGAGTTAGCAAGTAAAAGTAGTTGTCAGTTTGGAAGATGGGCATTATCTCGAATCTGCCTCCACTGCATGCGTGTATATGTTGTGATACATGTAGGTGTCTATTTTCCGCGATTTTGATGTTGGATCGGTGTAGGGCTACTCTATTACTAAGGTTTTTTGTAGCGCCTATGTAGGATTTATCGCATGCTGGACATTTTATTACATAGATTACGTTTTTTGAGATGCAATCTAGTTTTTTTTTAATTTTGAATGTTTGTATGGGGTTCGCAAATGTGTATGTGTTCCCCTCTAATATTATGTTGCAGACTCCACATCGTTGTTTGTTGCATTTTGTGACTCCTTTTGTTGCGTCTTGATTGAGTTTGGATGAGGTAAGAATGCGTTTTAGGTTTTTGGGTTGGCGTTTGCTTTTTATTATTTTTGTTGTTTTAAGGAAATTGTTTAGTTTGCTGTTTTGGTTAAGTAGGACGAGGTTTTTCGTTATCTCTGTGAAAAGTTCAGGGTTGTTTGTGTTGTGTGTGGAGACGTATGTTAGGATTTGTTCTTTGTTTCGTTCTTTAGGGGTTCTCAAATCTTCTACTGGTATATTTGTCGCAAGTTGGATCCCTTTGTCTATAAGTTGTGATGGGTATTTTCTTTTTCTTAAATTTATTCGTAGTTCTTTGAGTCGGATTTTTCGAAGGTTATTGTCCGTGATTATGGTGCAGATTCTACGTGCTAGGGTGTAGGGAATTGATTTTATGCAGCTTTTAGGGTGGTGACTTTTAAAGTGTAGGTATTGTTGGGTGTCTGTAGGTTTGCGGTAAATGTCTGTGATAATGTTATTGTCTTTAATCTTTATCAGTATGTCTAGGAAAGGTAATTCTGTAGAGCTTTGTTCTATGGTGAATTTAATTTTTGGGTGTAGGTTCTGGAGTATGGTGTGTAAGTCTGTGATGTCCCCCCATGTGGGTTTCCATAGGATGAAGCAGTCATCTAAGTACCTTTTCCATGATTCTAAAAACAGTATTTTAGTGCTGTGGCCAAATTTTTGTTCTATTTTTTTATATAGGGTTTCTTCTAGGTAGGCTAATGTAAGGGTTGCGTAAGTCGGTGCCATTTTCGTTCCCATTGCTGTACCTAGTGTTTGGATGTAGTTGGTATTGTTGAATTCGAAGGAATTATTATTTAGAATTATGTCTATACTATCGATAATGAATTGCTTTGTGAATCTGGGATGTAGTGTTTGTGCGTGTCTGTTGATCCAAAATAGTATTGCTTCTTTTCCTAATTCATGGGGTATATTACTATATAAACTACTAACGTCAAATGTAACTAATAGTGTCCCGTTTTCTACTGTATGTGGTAAGGTAGTAAGAAAATGGATGTCGTCCCTTATGTAGCTCTTAACTTGATCTGTGAAAGGTTGTAATAAGATGTCTATTAAGTTGCTAAGTCTGCTTGTCGGACAGGCTGGTCCTGCTACAATGGGTCTAAATGTAAGGTCGCTAGGGTTTGGAGCGCTAATATATTCTGAGTTTTGTGTATCGATGGCAAGTTTTATTGTGCCAGATTTGTGTATTTTAGGCAGTCCGTAGAAGTTGTTGGTCTTTGTAATGAAATTTGTGAGGAAGTCCTTTTCTTTCTTTTTTAATATTTTGTTGTGTGTTGTACAAAGTTTTGTGATTTTTAAGATGGTGGTGTTATCTATGTTGGTACTAATGGGTTTATAGTAGTGTTTGTCATCCAGTAATTCTGTAATTTTTGTTTCATAATACGTTCTGTCCATGATTACTACGGCACTGCCTTTGTCTGCTTCTTTTATTATTATGTCATTATCATTACGGATCTTTTCGAGTGCTTGTTTTTGCTTATGTGTGAGGTTGCTTGTGGTTTTGTGTTTTTTTTGGAGGTTAAGGTTCCAGAGATTTTCGAAGTAGCTGTTTAGTTCTTTTGTGTTGTTCTGTTTATTAGGGAAATATGTTGATTTGTTTTTTACTAAAGAATCATCTTTGTCCCCTTTGTTATCTAGTGTTTCTATTAGTCTAAATTTGCGTTCGAATTCTTTAAGGTCCTTTTTTAGTTCTGCTATATTGCTTTTAGGGGTGGGGCAGAATTTGAGGCCCAGCTTCAGTATTTCCATTTCGTTCTTTGATAAGGAGTATGTGGATAAATTGATGATTTTGGGTCTAATTTTTTCTAACCTGGAATTGTTGTTCCCTGGGGGCTCCCTAAAAAATGCTGAGAGTTGTTTGTTTCCTTGTTTCGAGGAGTGGTGTGTTTTAGGGTGGTGTGATGTCTCCTTGTAAAATGAGTGTCGTGTACAATATTGTGAGGGTTCAGTGATAAATGGTTGAATGGGTTGTCGTTATATGTTTTTTGTGTTGGATAGTTGTGTTTCAGTTGGAATTGGTGTTGCTGTTGAGGATACATGCATTGTTGTATAGGGTTGTGTTGTCGGGGTTTGTTGTAGGGGAGGTCTGTTTGTTGGGATTGGTGTTGCATAGGATATTCTGATTGTTCCCGTTGATGGGGGAGGTGCCTTAGGGGTTTGTTTCTTTGTGTGGGATATGAGGGGTGAGAGTTGTAGGTAGTGTTTTGAATTATGTGATGTCTCAGGTAGTTGTGTTGCATTGTGGGGGTGTTTTGGTAGGGGTTGTTTAGTAAAGGTATTTTTTCGTTGTTTGTGTTAGCGATGTAGTGTCTGTGGGAATGGACTTTTGATTGTGTTCGCTGAATTGGGTGGTAATAGTTAGGTTTGTATTGCTTAGGATTGTATATAAGTGGGTATTTTTGTGGAGATGTATTGTGTGGTATGTTATCCGGTGTGTTGTGTTTGTTAATGGTGCGGGTTTTTGTGTAATTTTGAGGTGTTATTAGCGTGCGTTTTGGCTGGGCCAGTTGTTGGGAATTTGTGTAAGATGTGAATATATTGTGGTTGCTTCTTTGTGTGTAGTTGTATCTGTTGTGTGGATGTGTTTGTGTATGGTGTATGTTTCGTTTCTTACCTTTGTTATGTGATCTCTGTGTTTGCGGATATCATGCACATACATATATGTGTGTACATATATGTGTGTATGTGCGTGTATGTGTGTGTATATATATCTTCTACCTATTATTCTCCATCTTACTTGTGTGTGTGTGTGGGTGCGTGTACATATGTCTGAATGATTAAGCGCATATATACATGCGTGTTTTGGTAGGAAAAAAAAGTGTATATATATATATATATATATATATATAAAATAAAAAATAAAAAAATAAAAATAATTGTTAGCGGTGGATGTATGCGAGTACGTGTGTGAGTGTGTGGGTGGGTATGTATATGTGTATATATGTATGCTCCTACATATATTTCTATGTATGTACGTGTGTGTATGTGTGTGTGCCTGTGTGCGTGTGCATGTGTACATGTACATGAATATATATGTATGCGTATGGGATTGTATGTGAGTGTATGCTATACATGGGGAAAGAAAGTCTTTAAAAAAGAACCCTAAAGAAGCCATAAAAACCTTCACCATATGGACTAAAAAACACTCTTTGAAACTAACTTTGACCGGTCACAGTGAAACACTTACAGTTGGAGACAGAACGTCTAAACACTGAACACACGCATCGCACCACTATAAAAACATATTTAATATCAGCTGAGGCATATCCACAAACTCCCATTTTAAAGAAAAACTTTTTACGAAAATATCTGAAGAGAGCACACCCTAAGCTCGAAACGCGTTATAAAAATATTTTAAAATAAAAATATGATGAAAACCTTAAAAAAAACCCACAATTGTTGATGGCTACACTCTTTTAAATATATATATATATATACATATACATATATATATATATATATATATATATATATATATATACATATATATATATATATATATATATATATATATATATATATATATATATATATATATATATATATATATATATATATATTGATTGTTGGAGAGCTATTGGCTACACATTAGCAAACGTGTTTCAATGACCCCCTAGCAGGGAAAATCACCTCATCAGGCCAAAAACCATCCACGAAACTTTCAATAAAGACCATCCCTTTATATTAAAGTCAACTTTACAGGGTTGAACCATTCTAAAAAGAAAGAGGGGTACTAACAACCTATATCAAAACAAATATAACCTATTCACAAAATAATGTTAGGTTTTTCAAGGTATAATTCTGAAGCAGATTTATTATAAGTTTGCATTAAATTTTCTAGCTCCAACTATAATTGTTTTTCGTTTATTTTGCTAATACGGATTTTTAGAACTATTACTCCAATATCAGAGCAATAAATAAATTTAACTAAGGTGTTTTTTTTTTTCAAAAAGGTGAATGTGCAACAGAAAATAGTTAAACAGTTCTAAAATGTGAATATTTCAGATGTTAAAAAATTATTAAATTCAAACAAAGTACGAATCCAGTAGATAATATTACCGAAACATATATTTTTACATCGGCGACGATCGTAATAGATTGCACAGGTTTAAATAAAGTATATTTAAATAAAGTGTGTGTAAATAAAGTATATGTAAATAAAATATATTAAAATAAAGTATATTTAAATAAAATATATTTAAATAAGATATATTTAAAATATATTAAAATAAAATATATTTAAAGAAATATATATGTAAATAAAGTATATTTAAGTAAATTATATTTAAATAAAGTATATGTAAATAAAGTATATGTAAATAGAATATATTTAAATAAGATATATTTAAATAAAATATATTTAAATAAGATATATTTAAATAAAATATATTTAAATAAAGTATATGTAAATAAAGTATATGTAAATAGAATATATTTAAATAAGATATATTTAAATAAAATATATTTAAATAAGATATATTTAAATATATTTTATTTAAATACAATATATTTAAGTAAAATATATTTAAAAAAAGTATATTTAAATAAAATATATTTAAATAAAATATATTTAAATAAAGAATATGTAAATAAAATATATTGAAATAAAATACATTTAAATACAATATATTTAAATAAAATATATTTAAATAAAATATATAAAAAAAAAAAGTATATTTAAATAAAGTATATGTAAAAAAAATATATTTCAATAAAGTATATTTAAATAAAATATATTTAAATAAAATATATTTAAATAAAGTATATGCAAATAAAGTATATTTAAATAAATTATATGTAAATAAAATATATTTAAATAAAGTATATGTAAATAAAGCATATTTAAATAAGGTATATATAAATAAAGTATATGTAAATAAAATATATTTAAATAAAGTATATTTAAATAAAATGTATTTAAATAAAGTATATTTAAATAAGGTATATTTAAATAAAATATATTTAAATACAGTGTATTTAAATAAAGTATATGTAAATAAAGCATATTTAAATAAAGTATATGTAAATAAAATATATTTAAATGAAATATATTTAAATAAAATATATTTAAATAAAGTATATTTAAATAAAGTATATGCAAATAAAGCATATTTAAATAAAGTATATTTATATAAAATATATTTAAATAAAGTATATTTAAATAAAGTATATGTAAATAAAATATATTTCAATAAAGTATATTTAAATAAAATATATTTTAATAAAGTATATGCAAAAAAAGTATATTTAAATAAATTATATGTAAATAAAATATATTTAAATAAAGTATATGTAAATAAAATATATTTAAATAAATGATATTTAAATAAAGTATATTTAAATAAAATATATTTAAATAAAGTATATTTAAATAAAGTATAATCAAATAAAGTATATTTAACTAAAGTATATATAAATAAAATATATTTAAATAAAATATATGTAAATAAAATACATTTAAATAAAGTATATTTAAATAAAGAACATCTAAATAAAATATATGTAAATAAAACATATTTAAATACAATATATTTAAATAAAATATATTTAAATACAGTATATGTAAATAAAGTATATTTAAATAAAATATATTTAAATAAAGTAAATATAAATAAAATATATTAAAATAAAGTATAGGTAAATAAAGTATATGTAAATAAAGTATATTTAAATAAAATATATTTAAATAAGATATATTTAAATAAAGTATATTTTAATAAAGTATATGTAAATAAGGTATATGTAAATAAAGTATATTTAAATAAGTATATATAAATAAAATATTTTAAAATAAAGTATATTTAAATAAAGTATATTTAAATAAAGTATATTTAAATAAAGTATATGTAAATAAAGTATATTAAATAAAATATATTTAAATAAAGTATATTTAAATAAAATATATTTTAATAAAGTATATTTAAATAAAGTATATTTAAATAAAGTATATTTAAATAAAGTATATGTCAATAAAATATATTAAAATAAAGTATATTTAAATAAAGTATACTTAAATAAAGTATAATTACAGAACGTATATTTAAATAAAGTATATGTAAATAAAATATATTTAAATAAAATATATTTAAATAAAATATATTTAAATAAAGTATATTTAAATAAAGTATAGTTAAATAAAGTATATGTAAATAAAAATATTAAAATAAAGTATTTTAAACAAAGTATATTCAAATAAAATATATGCAAATTAAGTATATTTAAATAAAATATATTTAAATAACATGTATTAAAATAAAGTATATTTAAATAAAGTATACTAAAATAAAGTATAATTACAGAACGTATATTTAAATAAAGTATATGTAAATAAAATATATTAAAATAAAATATATTTAAATAAAATATATTTAAATAAAATATATTTAAATAACGTATATTTAAATAAAGTATATGTAAATGAAGTATATTTTAATAAAATATATTGAAATAAAGTATATGTAAATAAAGTATATTTAAATAAAGTATATGTAAATAAAATATATTTCAATAAAGTATATTTAAATAAAATATATTTAAATAAAGTATATTTAAATAAAGTATATGTAAATAAAGTATATTTAAATAAAATATATTTAAATAAAATATATTGAAATAAAGTATATGTAAATAAAGTATATTTAAATAAAGTATATGTACATAAAATATATTTAAATAAAGTATATTTAAATAAAATATATTTAAATAAAGTATATGCAAATAAAGTATATTTAAATAAATTATATGCAAATAAAATATATTTAAATAAAGTATATGTAAATAAAGCATATTTAAATAAGGTATATATAAATAAAGTATATGTAAATAAAATATATTTAAATAAAGTATATTTAAATAAAATGTATTTAAATAAAGTGTATTTAAATAAGGTATATTTAAATAAAATATATTTAAATACAGTGTATTTAAATAAAGTATATGTAAAAACACGTTTTTATGAGAGCGCGTTGAAGGCATCCATCTTACATTAAAAAAAAATTGTTTGAATTTTAGAAATGCCAAAGGGAGATAACTCCAGTTAAAGCGCTGACACTCCCTCCCCATCTTTATTACTAGCTTTTCTTCCTAAAAATCGAACATTTTGCTCTGTATCGTAACAAATTGTTTTTTTTTTGCTGTAAAAAAAAACAAAACAAAAAAAGCTACTTGATGAAATTAAGTGATTTTTTTTCGCAGAACTTCGTTCTATAACGCATGCATACAATTTAAACTTTTTTTTCGATATTTTCATTTTTTAATGTCTCGACTAAACTGTGCAAGTACCAAAGAAGTAAATATGTTTGAAAAAAAATATATTTTCAAAAAATATCTAAATATTTTGCCCTAATATATAAGTAAACAGTTTTTAAAAAATAGCGGAAATATTGTATCTATTTGGTGCTTCCATACCTCAATTGACAGACGCAATCGCCACCGTGTTTGAAATTTAAGGCTTGGTTTTATGCACAATTACCTTTTTTAATTAAAGTAGAAACACTTTTAATTATATTATTGAAATATATATATAAATTTATTATAGTATTGGCATACTAAGTAAAGGGTATCTCCACAGTGTTGTGTAAAACGTCACCATTGTACACATTAACAGCAACGTCATCATTCCGTGTGATTACTATATTCTGTGTCAATTTTTATAGATGGGCATTGGCGTTATCATGGTGAATGGAATTAATTTCTGTTTTCTTTTGCTATCGGGTTTTCATATTTACAATTTATATTATATTGAAAAAATAATAATTGTATATTTATGTATTTATTAATCCGTTTGGCTCACATTTTTCCCTATACAATAAATAAATGTATTCTATCCTCTGCAAAATGAAACTTATTTTTATTAGTTTTTCTTTTTTAACAATTGCATTGAAAGAACATTGAAAGTGTACGAACAAGAAAAAAAGAAAAGATTCTCAATTCATCTGCTCGTTTGCTTATATTTGAAAAATACAATCCCCCACTGTCTGCAACACGATGGCACAATTAATAGTTTTTATATATTGTTTATTTTTTTAATAATGTTTTTGATATTGTTTCTTTTTATATTGTTTATTTTTTTAATATTATTTTTGATATTGTTTCTTTTTATATTGTTTATTTTTTTAATATTATTTTTGATATTGTTTCTTTTTATGTTGTTTATTTTTTTAATATTATTTTTTATATTGTTTCTTTTTATGTTGTTTATTTTTTTAATATTATTTTTTATATTGTTTCTTTTTATGTTGTTTATTTTTTTATATTATTTTTGATATTGTTTCTTTTTATGTTGTTTATTTTTTTAATATTATTTTTGATATTGTTTCTTTTTATATTGTTTATTTTTTTAATATTATTTTTGATATTGTTTCTTTTTATATTGTTTATTTTTTTAATATTATTTTTGATATTGTTTCTTTTTATGTTGTTTATTTTTTTAATATTATTTTTATATTGTTTCTTTTTATATTGTTTATTTTTTTAATATTATTTTTTATATTGTTTCTTTTTATATTGTTTATTTTTTTAATATTATTTTTGATATTGTTTCTTTTTATATTGTTTATTTTTTTAATATTATTTTTTATATTGTTTCTTTTTATGTTGTTTATTTTTATGTTATTGTTTTTTAATATAAGTTATATCTATACAAATATTAAGTCCCTATCCAGAAAGTCTGTTCCAAATTCGTATTTGTTTAAGTAATAAAATTCAATATATGAATCACATGAATAATAGATGTGATATTTTTATTGATGTAAACGAATGTTTGCAGTAAAAAGACGTTTTTTTTTATTTTCAACATTCCAATAATGTTTGTGTGTGCGTCCGAATGGATTTTTATTAACAAACTACACTAGGTGTGTCAGAAATTTTGTGAAAAATATTGAATAATTCCACCCCGACTTTCCAAGCTTATAACTCATCGAAAAATGTAATTCTAACCTTTTTTTTTTCAATTAAAGGAGCAAGGACCAAAGTTTCATAAAAAAAAAGAAAGAAAAAACAAACAACGTGGTTTTAAAAAAAAGTTTTAAACTTCGGACTTTACAGGTAAATTTCTAAAAAACACTTATTTTTTGTTTTAAATTTGAATATATTATTTATTGATCTTTTATCTTCAATTTGTTATTTATAAAACTTTGGTGAGTAAATAAATTATTTATTTTTTAATAGACATTTCAAAATGGGGGGGGGGCGTGAATTAAAAAAAAAACGTTTGTCTAAAATATTATATTCGGTTTCTTGGAAAGAGCATAAAATTTCACATTGACCCTAAAATATCGTAAAAATAGAATCAATAGAAAAATTTTGATAGATTTCTAAAGTTTAAAAATTGAAAAATACTGAACTCGTAAAATTCACTTAAATTCACGTTTTTTTTTAAATATATATATTATATGGAAAAATGCGCGCATGAAAAGTAATATTCTTAAGATTTTATTAAACCTGTAAAAGTAAAGGACAAGAAATTCAACCTGGAAAAGTAAAGAACAAGATATTCTAGTAAAGTAAAAAATAAGAATTTTTTAGACTTAAAATATTGCAGCTAAAAATAAAATTTGAATATTGATAAATATTTTATTTATTATTTGCATATGTTGTTGTTTATTGTTGAGTTAGAAAGGGTGTCAGTCGCTGGATTGAACTTATTCCCCCCCCCCTATTATTTGCATATATTTATGTAGTGAAAATTGTTTGAATAAAATTAATTCATTAGTTAGTTAGTTAGTAGATGGAATTAATAATTTTATAATTTACATAAAAATTAATAATTTTATTATATCATAATTAGGATCATTTAATTCTTTCTAACTCAACAATAAACAACAACATATGCAAATAATAAATAAAATATTTATCAATATTCAAATTTTATTTTTAGCTGCAATATTTTAAGTCTAAAAAATTCTTATTTTTTACTTTACTAGAATATCTTGTTCTTTACTTTTCCAGGTTGAATTTCTTGTCCTTTACTTTTCCAGGTTTAATAAAATCTTAAGAATATTACTTTTCATGCGCGCATTTTTCCATATAATCCATGATTTTTCCAGCCATTGCTATTGTATTAATATATAAATTTATAATATTTATTAATGATTGTCCAAAAAAATTAGCTCTCAAACACACATTTATGCAATATTTATCATTCAATCACAGTAGTTCCGAGCCAGGGTCTCTACCGAGACTGCGGTTCATGAATTCGTGATCTGTATAGAGCGTAAACTAACAAAAAAGAAGATGGCACTCGGTGTCTTTTTAGATATCGTTAGAGCTTTTGACAACATACCCTTCAGTAGTATGTTCAAGTCGCTACGAGAACTCAATGTGCCACCAGTACTCATCCGATGGATTGAGTATATGGTGAGGCACAGAACAGTTCAAGTAGAACTACTGAGGGCAACTGTTAAAAGGGAAGTAGTTAAATGAAACCCCCAAAGTGGGATTTTATCACCTTTACTGTGGAACTGTATGCTGAATCCTCTTTTAAAGGAGTTTAAAAATAGGAATATTTATGCTCAGGCTGCTGCTGATGACATCGCAGTGGCAGTGCTGGTCGCGGGTTCAAAAGCATCATTGGTCAGACGCATTGCCAAAATGGGACTACATTTTTCATCAAATGTGATAACGAAAAATTTGAGTTCATTCAAAGAATATGTATATCATAGAATTCACTAATATTTTTAATCGATAAATTCGCCATTTTTTGCTATGAGGAGAGTTAAAAAAAAATTAGTTATTAAAAAAAAGTTCGGTTTTTTAATTATAAAAAAAACGATACACGGGATTGAACCTAGAATCTTTCCACCACCCCGGTACTCTAACCGTTACGCTAACATGTCATATTGGCAAAATCGCAGTAAAAAATATTTATATACAAAAAAAGTTATGCAAAATAAAAAAAAGCGTTAGTCACTTATGTACTTACTCTCCTGTTTGTGAACCCACATATTTTGTTGTAACTTTTTTTCTACTGAACCAATTTTCGAATTTTTTTTTTCAAAACGTAGCTAATGAAGTGTTCTATCCAACTATAAAATCTGTTTGAAATTTGGTTTCGAACGGAATTAGTGGTGGGGTGTTGAATGTGTCTCGATTCATTCAATTTCGGACTTAAGCATATATTCAACCACTACCGTGGTTGAATGATATATATATATATATATATATATATATATATATATATATATATATATATATATATATATATATATATATATATATATATATTACTTTTTATACAATTTTAATAGTTTATTTTGGAAGTATAATCCATAAAGAAAATAAAGAACCCACTTTTAAAAGAGAAACTACGAGTTTTTTTTTTTAAATATTTTATTCGCAGTTTCGTGTTAGGGGTGTCAAAAATTCCTACAAAAATTCTAATACACCTAGCCATGCTGCGTTTAACAAAAAATGTAGAAGATGCCATGGACGAAAGCATTTCGAAAATTGACGAAAATGCACATGTGACAAAATAGAAGAAATAGTAGAAATAATATGAAAAAAAGAAGTTCGCATGGAACCGGAAACCAAAATCCACACAACAGATTCAGAAAGCTGAATATTCTGAAGAAAAATGTGAATGCAATCAACAAAACGGAAATCGCGTTTGATGAAGAAAATGACTTTATGCGTATACAGTACCATAAATAAAAACAACAGAGAGGAAACATTCGCCACTATAGATTGTGAGGATTCAGAAAAAATAAAACACAAAATAAAAATGAACATAGACATTGGGGTCCATGGAAATATGATACCGTACAAAATTTATTAAAAAAAAAAATATCCCCAAAACAGAACTATGAAAATAAAGAAATATCGAGTAAGGTAAAAAGGGAGACAATCACCATATGGGCCGTAAACGGCACCAAAATACAGCAATATGGCTCAATAATATTAAAAATCAACCATAAAAATTCAGCATCTGAAAGCTAATATTTTACTGTGAAAATGACACGGCAATACAGTTGGGTCTGGTGCAGATCAATTGAAGTATAACAACAGATGTAACAAGACAAATAGGAAATATAGAAGACCTGGCAAATGAATTGGCACATTGCAAGAAGCTTTAGGTGTGTCAGAAATTTCGTGAAAAATAGTGAATAATTCCACCCCATCTTTCTAAGCTTATAACTTCTCGAAAAATGTAATTCAAACCCTAATTTTTTTTCAATTAAAGGAGCAAGGACCAAGGTTTCATTAAAAAAAAGCAAAAGAAAAAACAAACAACGTGGTTAAAAAAAAAAGGTTTTAAACTTCGAACTTTACAAGTAAATTTCTAAAAAAACACTTTTTTGTTTTAGATTTGAATATATTATTTATTGATCTTTTCTATTCAATTTGTGATATATAAAACTTTGGTGAGTAAATTAATTATTTAATTTTTAATAGACATTTCAAAATGGGAGGCATAAATTATTCGACCCCCTGTCTTTCCAAGCTTATAACTACTCGAAAAATGTAATTCAAGCCTTAATTATTTTCTTCAATTAAAGGAGCAAGGACCAAGGTTTCATTAAAAAAAACAAAAAACAAACAAAAAAAAAAACAAAACAACGTGTTTTTAAAAAAAAGGCTTTAAACTTCGAACTTTACAGGCAAATTTCTAAAAAAAAACACTAGTTTTTTGTTTTAAATTTTAATATATTATTTATTGACCTTTTCTCTTCAATTTGTGATATATAACACTTTGGTGAGTAAATTAATTATTTACTTTTTAATAGACACTTGAAAATGGGGGGGGGCGGGCGTGAATAAAAAAAACGTTTGTCTAAAATATTATATTCGGTTTATTGGAAAGAGCATGAAATTTCACATTGACCCTGAAAATATCGTAAAAATAAAATAAATAGAAAAATTTTGATAGATTTTTAAAGTTTAAAAATTGAAAAATATTGAGTTCGTAAAATTCATTACTGCTTTTTAAAAAATAAAAAAAAATATTTCTTTTACTTTTAAAATAACTTTAATAATTCATATAATAATAATAATAATTTTGGAAGTATAATCGATAAAGAAAATAAACAACCCACTTTTAAAAGAGAAATTACGAGTTTTTTTTTTTTATATTTTATTCGCAGTTTCGTGTTAGGGGTGTCAAAAATTCCTACAAAAATTCTGATACACCTATAAGCTTCCCAGACAAACAAAAAATACATATTGCTGAGAATGCAACACCAGTCATTCAACCTTCAAGAACACATAAGAGAAGAATTAAAGAAAGATCGGATAAAAACGGAAAACATGTGCGTGATAAAAAAAGGTAAATGAACCAACAGACTGGTTGAATGCGATTGCTGGTAGGAGAAAAAATGGTGTATTACGAATATGCTTAGAGCCGAAACCATCGAACAAACGCATCAAAAGAACACACGACAAAACTCCAACCCTGAAAGAAATTTACCATAAACTGGCATTTTACCAAACTTAATGCCAAACATTGATACACTTTGACGAAGAATTGAGTTTGCTCACATGGTTCAATACTCCATTTGGTAAGTACAGATATTTAAGGTGTCCTTTCCATTTTAAGATGTCACAAGACACCTTCAAACAAAAAATGGACCTACTAGAAGAGTGTGAAGAAGCCATTACCATATCTGATAATATCTGCATATACAGCAAAACAGTTGAAGAGCACGAAAGAAGATTGAGAAAGACAATCAATACAATCCGAAGGTTTGGTTTGGTTTTTTAATAAAGAGAAATGAATATTAAGACAAAAACAGATAAAATTCTATGCTCTTATTTTGGATGAGAATGGTTCACACCCAGACCCAGGAACGTCTGACAAAATTAAAGTAAAACCGGCAAGAACTCCAACATTTCTTAGACCCAATTCGTACCAGGACTCAGTTCCAAAACAGTTCCATTGACATCATTACTCAAAAAAGACACTGAATATTAATGGAACGAAACATATGGAAAGGCTTTCCAAAACCTGAAAGACTATATTCATGGAAATCTTTACCTAGCTTACTTCAAGGCAAATGCAAAAACAACAATTCATGTAGGCAAGCATGTTAGGATTAGGCGCGACATTAATCAACAACAATTCATGTAGGCAAGCATGTTAGGATTAGGCGCGACATTAATCAACAACAATTCATGTAGGCAAGCATGTTAGGATTAGGCGCGACATTAATCAACAACAATTCATGTAGGCAAGCATGTTAGGATTAGGCGCGACATTAATCAACAACAAAATTATTGCATTTGCTAGCAAAAGCTTGACTGATACGGAATCCCCTTATGCGAATATTGAAAGAGAGTTACTTGCAGTGTTGTTTGGTCGTAAAAGATTTATACAGAAAAGAATTCCAGATATAATCCGATCAGAAACCACAAGAAAATACACAAAATAAAACAATTATACAAGCAACACTGTTCGAACATGTTTTTCTTACATATACACACCCACATGTACGCACGCACATACGCACACACACACATATAGACATCCTCATACACACACATGTATGCACACACATACACACAGACACGTACATATATTCACGTTCACGTATATACACTCACATTCGTGTGCATACACACACACGCTAACGTACACACATGTACGCACATGAACGCACACATAGGAGACGTCACTTCCTCTGAAAGGAATTCTAGACATGCGCAGTCAGAACACTCACCCCGATATAAAAGTCAACAACAAACATTCAACTTCCTTTTTCTTCCCTTTTTGCCTGGGTTCGTCAACCAGGCAAGTTCGCGCCCACAGCTCTTGGCTTGAAGACTTTTTCACGTGGACGATTGCTATCATGAACGCACGGCTTTACTGAGGCCAACACACACACACTCTCTCTGTCTCTCTCGCTCTCTCTCTCTCTTTTTACATGCAAGACTGCCATTTCTCATCCTCTACTTCATTCCTTTCTTTTCCACACGCGTAGTCGTCAACGACTGAATGAACACTTGTTCCACCTTAAACCTTTTATTTTCGACAGAAAATAAACGACATGTTTATTTTATCCAGTAATTGAGTTTTGTTTCCTTCATTCCATTCGTTTCATTATTTTCTTTTGTAGCGAGCTAGGATATTTATATCATGGTCCGCAACAACACCAAGTCTGCAAAAGATGCTATTAAGTTTACAACCATATGATGCTCAGATCATATATAAACCAGGTAAAGAGATGAGAATAGCAGATTATTTGTCGATAACACAACCAACACAAAGTGAAGAAATTGAACTGTCGACATAGCAGTACGGAAACAAACAGAATTACAAGAAGCTACAGAAGATGAAGAATTGAAAATGCCAAAACAAGTAATAGTAAATAGATGTTCAGCGGATGTAAAAGATACACTCAAACTTATAAATAATTACAGGTCAATGAAAGATTGTCTATCAGTACAAGATGGATTAGTAACTAAAGGCGAATGTATAGTCATATCAAAAAGTATGCAAAACACAGTCCTTAAAAGAATTCATGATAGACAACAAGGGATCAATATTGTTGCATCCAATATAAAATATTATAATATAGAAAGAAAAGTTCAGTAAATGTTATTGTTTTTATTTTATATTTTTACATTTAATAATTCAATTTTGGTACTCATTGTTCTTTTTCATTTAGATTGAAGCTTTTAAATCGTTTGAGACATGCAATAATAAAGATTCCGTTTGTGTAGATTTGAATTCGTGAGAGAATTTCTAAGTTAATCTATAATAAAGAATACATTTTATCATTATTTCTAGACGAAAGCAAACAATTGGGATGTCGGTTATAAAATTATTATGGAATTTTAACATTCATTTCTGGTTCGAATTAAAGCCAGAAACAAAGTGCACAGTGAGTGTTAAAATGATTATTTATTTAAAAAAAAATGGATTGCCAAATTCATTTTTTTAATTATCTTTGTAAATAAATTAACTGAATATATGTGTTCGAAATATGTTTTACTCATAGACACTCGTGTACAAACGTTAACACACGGATGATATGAGATCATTATCCATGTATTTAAAATTATTATGAATTTTTAAAACTCATTTATAGTGCGAATCAAAGCTAGAAACAAAGTGCATGGTGACTGTTAAAATGATTACTTATTAAAAAAATTGGGCTGTCAAAATGCATATTTATTTTAAAAAAAAAATATATTTTTGTTATTGACGCTATTGCTATAAAACACTTTCTTTCTTAGCAAGTAATTTTTCATCAGAGTTATCAAAAAAAAAAAAAACAATGGTGATTTGGAAATTTATAGTTTGCAATCGATTATGGTGGACGATAACTTAGTATGCTTTTATGTGTTTTGTATAAAAATATAAACATTGTTTTCGAAAAACATTGTGTATGTTTACATTTATATTTCATTTACATTTTTTGTTTAAAAAATGGACCAATATAGTCTACTGTATATACTAAGTTATTGACGGTTTTGCTATGAAACACCTTCCTTCCTTCCCAAGTAATATTTAAAGTAATTGAAAAAAAAAAAAAAAAATGATATGCAAACAATAACGTACCTTCGTTGTGAACGAACATATTTTTCACAACGCGGGGTAATGTATTCACAAAATCCGTTTCTTTATCAGTTTCTTATGCAGAGGTGTTTAAATATTCAATATTGATTGTAGATTATACATTAAATTAAAATAACATCTTAGCAATACAAAATGTAGGAATTTTAATCTATGTCAAAGGCTGAAAATGACACTATAAATAACGTCGTTAAACTAAGAATTACGAACCTACAATTATACAACGACTTCTTTATTAGTAAAATAGCAAATGCCTACTGACTGAAATCTGAATATTAGAATAAAAACTATCAAAGCAAAATGCATCGATCATCATATTTATTTGCAGTTTTTGTGCTAACATATTGCGAACAGTTTTTATGTTACCACATTGCGAACAGTTTTTATGTTGACATATTGGGAACAGTTTAATGTTGACATATTGCGAACAGTTTTTATGTTAACATATTGTGAACAGTTTTTATGTTAACATATTGTGAACAGTTTTTATTTTAAAATATTGTGAACAGTTTTTTATGTTAACATATTGCAAACAGTTTTTTAATGTTAACATATTGCAAACAGTTTTTATGGTTACATATTGCAAACAGTTTTTTATGTTGACATAGTGCGAACAGTTTTTATGTTAACACATTGCGAACAGTTTTTATGTTTACATTGGGAACAGTTTAATGTTGACATATTGCGAACAGTTTTTATGTTAACATATTGTGAACAGTTTTTATGTTAACATATTGTGAACAGTTTTTATTTTAAAATATTGTGAACAGTTTTTTATGTTAACATATTGCAAACAGTTTTTTAATGTTAACATATTGCAAACAGTTTTTATGGTTACATATTGCAAACAGTTTTTTATGTTGACATAGTGCGAACAGTTTTTATGTTAACACATTGCGAACAGTTTTTATGTTAACATAGTGTAAACAGTTTTATGTTAACATATTGCAAACAGTTTTTATGTTAACATATTTCAAACATTTTTATGTTAGCACATTGCAAACAGTTTTTATGTTAACACATTGTGAACAGTTTTTATGTTGACATATTGCGAAGAGTTTTTATGTTAACATATTGCAAACAGTTTTTATGTTGACATATTGTGAACAGTTTTATGTTGACATATTGTGAACAGTTTTTATATTGACATATTGTGAACAGTTTTTATATTAACATATTGCGAACAGTTTTTATGTTGCCATATGCTGACATATTGTGAACAGTTTTAATGTTAACATATTGCAAACAGTTTTTACATTGACATATTGTGAAGTTTTTATGTTGCCATATTGCGAACAGTTTTTATGTTGACCTATTGTGAACAGTTTTTATGTTAATATATTGCGAACAGTTTTTATGTTAACATATTGCAAACAGTTTTATGTTAACATAGCGTAAACAGTTTTTTTGACATATTGAAAACAGTTTTTATGTTAGCACATTGTGAACCGTTTTTATGTTATCACATTGTGAACAGTTTTTATATTAACACATTGTGAACAGTTTTTATGTTAACACATTGTGAACAGTTTTTATGTTGACATATTGTGAAGAGTTTTTATGTTAACATATTGCAAACAATTTTATGTTGACATATTTCGAACAGTTTTTATGTTGACATATTGCAAACAGTTTATATGTTAACATATTGCAAACAGTTTTTATGTTGACATATTGGGAACAGTTTTTATGTTGACATATTGCGAACAGTTTTTATGTTGACATATTGCGAACAGTTTTTACATTGACATATTACAAACCATTTTTATGTTAGCATATTGAAAACAGTTTTTATGTTAACATATTGCGAACAGTGTTTATGTTTAAATATGGCCAACAGTTTTTATGTTGACATATTGCGAACAGTTTTTATGTTAAGATATTGTGAACAGTTTTTATGTTGACGTATTGTGAACAGTTTTAATGCTAACATATCGTAAACAGGTTTTATGTTGACATATTGCGAACAGTTTTTATATTAACATATAGCGAACAGTTTTTATGTTAACATATTTCAAACAGTTTTTATGTTTACATATTGCAAAGTTTTTATGTAAACACATTGCGAACAGTTTTTATGTTAACATATAGCGAACAGTTCTTATGTTAACATATTGCAAACAGTTTTTTATGTTAACATAGTGCAAGCAGTTTTTATGTAAACACACTGTGGACAGTTTTTATGTTAACAAAGTGTAAGCAGTTTTTTGTTAACATATTGAAAACAGTTTTTATGTTAGCTAATTGTAGAACAGTTTTGATGTTAACACATTGCGAACAGTTTTTATGTTAACAAATTGCGAACAGTTTTTATGTTGACATATTGCGAAGAGTTTTTATGTTGACATATTGCGAAGAGTTTTTATGTTGACATATTGCGAAGAGTTTTTATGCTGACATATTGCGAATAGTTTTTACATTGACATATTACGAACAATTTTTATGTTAACATATTGCGAACAGTTTTTATGTTGACATATTGCAAACAGTTTTTATGTTGAAATATTACGAATAATTTTTACATTGACATATTACGAACAATTTTTATGTTAACATATTGAAAACAGTTTTTATGTTAACGTATTGCAAACAGTGTTTATGTTGAAATATGGCAAACAGTTATGTTAACATATTGCAAACAGGTTTCATGTTAACATATTGCAAACAGTTTTTATGTTAACATATTGTGAACAGTTTTTATATTGACGTATTTCAAACAGTTTTAATGTTAACATATTGCAAACAGTTTTAATGTTAACATATTGGAAACAGTTTTTATGTTAACATATTGCAAACAGTTTATTAATTTAAAAGTTTTTTTAAAAAATCGTGTTATTTGGATTTAAAGTGTTAAATGTAGCACGCCTCTTATTTGATTTTCAAATTTCACTCAACGCCTTTACTGCATAAACCGTCCTAGACTTTAATTTTTGCTAGTGTAGTTTTTCTCATTGCTCCCTCTACTTCAAAATCTAGCCTTTTCCCTACGCTTATTAATTAACTCGTCTTTCTTGAGTTTACCAAGGCTATCCAGGGATGGGTCTTTTAGAAAACTTTCTATGCTCGCCATCTTGCCGTGTGAATCGTTCAGGGATTTTTTTTTATGAGCCAATGAAAAATCAAATGGCGAGCCCCAAATTTATGTTACGGACAGGTATGAAGCTGAGTCAGGGTGGATGTCCCCTGGTAAGAATCTTATGCTTCTAGGTCAGTGCTTCACCCTACGTTGTCCGTAACACAAAATAAAAATAAAAATAAAATAATGACAAGTAAAGTGTCGGCCACGATTTATGACCTATTTGACACCTTGTGTGAGGTTCTTATTAGCACATTTTGTTCCGAACGATTGAAACTCAAAGCAAGAATGACATAACGCTAGAATCTTAAAACAGGAATTTTATTCAACATCCTTAAATTTAATATAACACCGCAATAGGTTGGGGTGAAGTCGGATGATAAAAAAACATCATAAAAGAAAGAAAAGAAAACAAGGTGACAAACAAAAAATAATAACATAAGAGAAAATGTATATACCATTTCTATTATGGTATGACAGTTCGGCCAAGGACAAGGAGCGGGGATATCGGAATGGGGAAATCATAATAGTCACTTAACTTTAACCAATTGAACTTTCGTGTTTCATAATGTCTCTGCAAAGTTCATCATTTGCGATATTTCCTATTTGGGTTCTTCTTGGATGGGGACGCCCGTCGACATGACGATATTTTGTTCCTTGCAACCCTATTCTTAATCTTCCTTAATACCTTCATCGTGAACTTTCTATGATATCAATTCTCGGCCGAAAGAATTCAACTCCTGTTTATTTCAGGGAAATCTGTTTATGCTGTGCTTTGGGCATTCCTGAGCACCACCGACTCATAGCGAGATTTTTTGGGGGGATTCGCTTGAAGGTAAACAAAACAACCAGTCCATTGGACACCGTTCACTGCTCTTCCCAGTCTCTTTTCTTTTGTATCTTTTTTGCTCTTGCCTCTCAATTTTTTTTATATGAACGCTATCATTCTTCACCGTTGACAAAACGCTCAGTTAAAAAACTGCTTTCTTTATTCGTCCACGTCGATTTCACTTTTTTCTCTCTCCCTTTTCGTAAGCTTCGCTGACAGTGGGCTCACTCGCGCATTGAATTTTCAGAGGGAGGGAGTGGGGGTGTATGCCTCAAATGCTAGTACGTTTATTTATTTGTTATTATTATTTTTTTTTAATAAAATTTAAATTCACGCTCGCCAAAGGCAAGGGGGGTACATGCTTTCATATTTAAATTTGAATTTAAATTCACTGTAAGCCTTCCATAAGAGATAAAAAAAGTATTTTTCATTCCGTTATGATTATTTCTTAATTTCTCAACTGATATAAACCAGCCTCTCTACCAATATATATTACATATATGTATTATGTATATGTATATATTATATATATATATTATATATAATATTATATATATACATATTATATATAAATTATATATAATATACATATTATATATTACATATACATATTATATATTACGGACATATATTATATATATATACATATTATATATATATTATATACAATATATACATTATATATTACATATAACATTTTATATATATATTATATATATATAATATATATAATATATATATATTATATAACATATACATAAAATATAGATATTATATACTCTATATATTATATATATATTATATATTACATATTATATAGCTTTTATATATAATATATATAATACATATATTATATATTACATATAGATATTAAATAGATATTATATATAATATATATATAATATATATTACATATCCATATATATAATATATGTATTATATATTACATATACATATTATATATGTAATATATATTATATATTACATATGCATATTATAAATATAATACATATATTATATATTACATATACATATTATATATATATTATATATTACATATACGTATTATATATAATATATATTATATATTACATATACATATTATATATAATATATATTATATATTACATATACATATTATATGTAATATATATTATATATTACATATACATATTATATATAATATATATATTATATATTAATATATACAATATATATATATTATACTACATATACATATTATATATATATATATTATATATTACATATACATATTATATTGTATATAACTTATACATATTATATATATTATATATTACCTATTCTTATTATATATATTATATATTACATATACATATTATATATATTATATATTACACATACATATTATATATATTATATATTACACATACATATTATATATATTATATATTACATATACATATTATATATATTATATATTACATATACATATATTATATATTACATATACATATTATATATATTATATATTACATATTATATATAACATATACATATTATATATAAAATATATATATATATATAATATATTATATATTACATATACATATTATATATATAATATATTATGTTACATATACATATTATATTATATATATTACATATTACATATACATATTATTTATATCATATATATATTATATATTACATATTATATATGTATTATATAATATATATATATTAAATATACATAATATACATATATACAATATATATGATATGTGTATATATTTTATATTACATATACATATTATATGTCTAATATATATTACATATACATATTATTTATATAATATATATATTATATATATATATTATATATTTATATACTATATATATTACATATATATTACATATACTTATATAATATATATATTATATATTACATATATTTATATAATATATATATAATATATATATTATATATTACATATATTTATATAATATATATATATTATATATTACATATATTTATATAATATATATATATATTATATTACATATATTTATATAATATATATATATATATTATATATTACATATATATTATATATTACATATATATATATATTATATATAATATATATTACATATATATATTATATATAATATATATATTATATATTACATATATATATATTATAATATATATATTATATATTACATATATATTACATATATTTACATAATATATATTGCATATATATATTATATATAATATATATATTATATATTACATATATTTATATAATATATGTATAAAATATATATATATATTATATATAATATATAGATGTATATATAATATATATATAATATATTATATATTATACATATATATTATATATATTTATATATATTACATATATATATTATGTATATCATATATATATATGTTATATTACATATATATATTGTATATATATATCATATATACATATGGTATATATAATATATATTATATATATAAATATATGTATGTATATATATATATTGTATATATATTATATATATATTATATATATAATATATATATATATGATATATATGTAATATATATTATATAAATATATGTATGTATATATACATTAAATATATATAATATATATTATATATATAAATATATGTATGCATATTTATATTATATATATAATATATATATGTGATATATACATAATATATATTACATACATTAATATATGTATGTATATTTATATTATATATAATATATATATATATGATAAATATATAATGTATTACATATATTAATATACGTATGTATATTTATATTATATATAATATAGATTACATATATAAATATATGTATGTACATATATATTATATATATATGATATATATAATATATATTACGCATATAAATATATGTATATATATATTATATATAATATATATATTACATATATAAATATATGTATGTATATATATATATTATATATATATGATATATAATATATATATTACATATATAAATATATGTATGTATATATATATATAATGTATAGTGGCGGCAAAAAGAATGTCCACACTTGTAAGTTTTCAAAACTACAAATTGAAGTTAACTGTTTAAACCTATACCTCATTTTATTCGTCTATAATTTTACCTTTTCATATTTGAGTTTTAATTGAAATATTCAATTTTAAAAAAATTATATATATATATATATATATATATATATATATATATATATCAGGGGTCTCCTATCCAGCATTCGTCAAAAACTGTGCAAACATCTTCTAACAATTTCCAAGTGTTGTAGTATCAAGTAAAGTTGACGTCAATTTTAAAAAATTATATATAAATTATTTTTGCTAATTGGTATCGTTCATATTATTTGACAATTTTGTTTTAATGTTTCTCCACTACTGACAAGACACACAAAAGACAGTGTAAATTTTCCAAGATAAAAATGTAAGTGTATACTTTTAAAACTATTTTAAAAACAGTAAAAATGTGTGTGTGTGTGTGTGTGTGTGTGTACAAACATAGGTCGTATGCAATTCGGCGGCCGCGAAATGGTGTAAAAAATGGAACGAAACACAAATTTTAGTGAAACGAAATTAACAAGTCGACTGTACACAGCCTAGCATAGTTTTCACACAACTTTTTTCTTAACTAAAAAAAACATGAAAATTACTTTGTTTGCTATTCTGGAGGATTAAGTTTTTTTTTAATTATTAAATTTTATTGTTTTTGCTTTATTTTTCATTTCATGGTTTTGTTTTGGTAATTAATTATACAGAGAAAGGACGATGAAATTCAATATTTACGGTATCTTTGTTTATTAGAATGTTATGGGAAACTACAGTCTAGTTGAAGAGAAAATGTAGTTATTTCATTATTAATATATTCCTAACAAGTACAAATTAGTTAACAATTAAAATACGCTATTAATTTGTTATCATCCACAGAAAAAACCTACTAGGTTATCATCCACAGTTAAGTAGGTTTTTTCTTGCTAGGCTGTACAGTGGACTTGCTAATTTCGTTTCTCTAAGATTTGCGTTCTGTTCCATTTTTTATATCCATTCATAGCCGTCATCTTCCATTTATATATATATATATATATATATATATATATATATATATATATATATATATATATATATATATATCAGGGGTCTAGTTATATATATATGTTTAACTACTCTGTACTTGTTATATGGTTATAATGAAATGAAATAACTTATATATACACATACATATATATACATATATATATATATATATATATAATCAATAAGAAAAGTATGTAAATGTTTATATCTTTTCTGTATTTACGTCTTATTTGTTGACCTGTAGGAATACAAAATGTCACTCGGAAAAAAACTGAAACGTTTTTTTTATAAAAGCACAAAATCTTTTACCAATCCTTCGGTCTTCTTCGGTGCAGGAGAAGAACTGATATAGCCAATGAAGTTAATACATATATGACCATTCCAAAATCTTGACTTGGAATAAAATGTTCTATTTTAAGTTCATATTGTTGTAACTTTAAAAACGAATGTCAAATACTGTCGAGTTTCTTAGGTGCACTGCACAGTAGTACCAGGTTTTCTGAAAAAGCATGCATTTCATTTATTTTCAAAACCGAAACCTGGATAATCATGAAACGACCGAACCGTCCAAGCGGCTATAAGCAATGTCAAGTTAAAAAAGAAAAAGAGGCGGTACTAATCGACATTAAGGATTGTTTTCCAAAGATGACAAGGCTCCTGGAACATCTGCTTTCGTCACTGATTTTGAAGCGAAATTTCTCGTGCTGGGAGAATTGGAAAACGCTGGTTTCATGACTCCAGATGCAAAAAACTGTTGATGAAACGCACATTTCCGTTATGGAAAAAGAGAAAAGTGCAGAGACATTCTGGACAGAGATTTAGACGTAATACTTTTTCTTGCATGACAGAATCTGGCATTTAGAGAGCACTGCAAGAATACGTCCTCATTAAACAAAGGTAACTTCTTCAAACTTGCGAATTTTTATCTCACTATGATGTAATGTTACAAGAGCACTGTTCAGTTACCAGCAAAGCACGGACATCGTGTGAAAGAAGTTTCTCGAAAATGAAACTTCTAAAAAATTACCAGACTGTTGGATCAGGCTGTTCTGTCCATTGAAAACGAGCTTACAAGACAAATAGAGTTTGACAATGTACTTGACCAGTTTACCACAAGGAAAACATTCATTGAAGGACTATAATATCGAAGTACATCCTTTTATGAATTGCCGTTCTTTGCATTTAAATGTTCCAAAAGTTAATATTTGCTTTTCAAGATCAAATTACAAGCGTTTTATGCAATGTTTATTGGGATTGGTTTTGTCCTCGCTTTTAAATTTATTTTTTGTTTTAAATAAATACAACTACAAACCAGAGTGAAAAATGGAAGAAACGAAAATTTCTTTTTCTTTTACACATGTCTATTTCAAACAAAACTGTAAAATAGTATAAAAGTTTTTTTGGTACTTAGTTTTGTTACAGCGATTTTCATGAAGTTTCTGAGAAGACCATAAACCCAAATAACGAAAAATAGTTGCTAAAGAGTAACATCTAACTGTTCAAACTGTTATTTTTACAAGAAAACTAAAACGAAGTAAAATAAGATATGGAAAAAAATTGTCAATGTCTTTTTATAAAACATTTTAATTATTTTTTTATTTATTTATTGTCGTTTTGGGGCCAATGATGGTCATGTTTATATTTTGTTTGTTTTTATTTTAGAAATATAGAAGGTAGGGAGTTGACAAATTTTCTGTTGCTGCAAGGGCAGACGATAACCGCAAAGGTAAAGAAGAGTGCATAGAGAAAGTGGAGGGAAGCTGAGGGTAATATTGAGCTACCTGCTTCATTATGCAGGCGAAAGGCTCTTTGAATTTCTGTCACCACATGAAGTCTGTCAAGTAGCTTTCTAATAATTCTGTATTGGTCCCACATTTTATTTTGTTTCGTTGCTTTGCTTCCCTCCACGTTCTTTCGACATTGTTCATTGTCGTGTGTGTAATAAGGTCAACAAAATCTATAGATCCATTATCTAAATTATTTAGAAATTTTGGCAAAAAAGAACGTTATTAAAGTGTGAATTGTGAAAAACAGATAATTGAATAAAAAAATTAATTGAATTTTTTAGCGTCTGTTAACTTGAATTTGATTGGCTAACTGGCTTGACGTATCCAAGTTCTTCTTGATATCTGCGTGAAAACGTCTGTGAAGGTTCAGAAAAATTGCGGTAGCAAAACAGCATAAGTACCGTATATATAAATATAAAACAAAAAGATCGTTAACTCAGTTTCTTTTTTCTATTCTTTTTTTAAGTGTCTTTTTTGTTCTTTTCTTCATAATTTGTTTTTCCACCCATTTGATCCTCTTCTACTTTATTGTATTCAGTAAGAAATGTTAGGAATGTTAAAATTAATACGTTTTTACATTTGTTTACAATCAACATAAGTAAACAGACGACAGCAAATCAAGTGAAGCCATTGATTTATGTTTTGTAAATGTGCATATGCATATAATAGTGTGTGCGTGAGTTGGCAATTGTAGTAACATGCAAAACGAAAAGGGGGTAATATATTTGTTAACATTGTCTTGATTTTTTTGTCTCAATTGTATGAGGAAAAATCTGGTGTGCAGTTTAAAAACGATTGAATGTCAAACTTTTAAACTGTGCATGGTTGCATAAGAGTAATTACTTCCAGCATTCATTTATTAAGTCATTTTAAGTCAATAATAATTCGCTTTAATAAATTTTTATGAAATTATAATAGCGGTATGAAACCAATTTAACATAGATTTTTGACAGTAGCTACAGAGTTGATTATTTTATCGAATTATAAACAGATCTGAAAAATCGTAATGATGACTTAATTACTAAATTACAAAAAATTAAATTTGATAAAATTAATAAATGTAATGCCCATTTAATAAAATCCATGGTTTTCAATGTAGACAAAGTTCAAGCCATTGATTTATGTTTTGTAAATGTGCATATGCATATAATAGTGTGTGCGTGAGTTGGCAATTGAAGTAAGTAATATGTAAAACGAAAAGGGGGAAAATATATTTGTTAACATTGTCTTTGATTTTTTGTTTCATTTGTATAAGGAAAAATCCGATGGATGCAAAATAACAATTCTGACCAATTAAAAATCTACAAGAATATAAATTATAATAAAAAAGTTCATAAAAAATATCTCCTTTTTAAATTTTAGTTCAGATACTTCTTTCCTAAACCAACATTATTGTGTAGATTTCTTAATCAATTACATTTTTATCTGCGTAGATATTTAATAAATATTGCTAGGAATGTTAAAATTAATACATTTTTACATTTGTTTACAATCAGCTTAAGTAAACAGATGACAGCAAATCAAGTGAAGCCATTGATTTATGTTTTGTAAATGTGCATATGCATATAATAGTGTGCGTGAGTTGGCAATTGTAGCAAGTAATATGTAAAACGAAAAGGGGGTAAAATATTTGTTAACATTGTCTTTGATTTTTTGTTTCAATTGTATGAGGAAAGATCTGGTGGATGCAAAATAACAATTCTGACCAATTAAAAAATCAACAAGAATATAAATTATAGTAAAATACTTCATAATAATATTGTTTCTTTCCTTTTTAAATTTTAGTTCGGGTAATTCTTTCCTAAACCAACGCTAGATTTCTTTATCTATTACATTTTTATCTGCGTATATATTTATTAAATATTGCTGACTTCTTTAGATCATGATTGATTTGTTTTAGTTGAGTATCTTGATTAGACTATATGTTTCTATTTGTATTAAAATCGATACAAGGTGGAGCCACATTACTGTCAGTGCGTACTCATGCAAAGAAGGTGTTATGTAGATTTCAAATAGTAAATATCACTTGGCATTTGGCATAAGATGTGTTTCAAAGGAGAAGTATCCTCATGTCAAGATTTTTTAAGAAATCATTGTACAGATAGACTCATGAGAAATCACGGATAGCGTCTAGCATTCAATCATTCTTTATTGTCATGTTTATTAAAATTTCCTTTCTTCGAAAATTATTTACTGCATATTTTAAAAGAATATAGTTTCACTTTTATATGTCCGTTGCTATATTTGTCTTTTAAGTATGAGTTTCGATATGTTTATTTAATTTATTTTGTCCCAAAATGATTTTCCACAAATTTTACAAGAATATGGCTTTTCATGGTTGATAATATTGCAAAGACATTCCACACAAAGCACGTGAATATGGCTTCTCTCCAGTATGTATTCTCATATGTTTTTTTCATGATTGACATCTCTGTAAAAGACATCTTGCACACATCACAAGATTATGGCTTTTTCTTTTTTTTTTTTCATTTTTCTTAAACTTTTTCTTCTAGGGGATGGGACATCCAACCAGATGTCTGACATTTACCCCTATTTTAGTGAGTCCAACCAAGAGATCTTTTCAGGATTCTAGCCGTCCCTTTCAGTGCAATCGTTTGTATTTCACTTGCACTTGGTTCACCGGGTATGCTTACTATGTACTTTTTAAAGTTCTTTTTCATAAGCCCAGTTGCTCCTATGATGACTGGTATAATTGAAACGTCTTTTAATTTCCAATTTCGTTTCATATCATACATAAGTCCTTGATACTTTATCTTTTCCCTCTCAGCTCTGTTAAGCCCTGTATCATTGGGTACACTGACCTCTATTACGGTCGCTTTTTTGTTTGCTCTGTCCCAAATCACTATATCAGGTTTAACAGCTGCGTTTTCTAGATATGTAGCAGAAGGGATTATGTAGTCATAGTGAATAGTGTAGTTGTCATTCCAAACTGTTCGTTCGGGTATATGCTCCCAGGATTTTTTACTACACTGAATGTTGAGTTTCTTACATATCTTCCAGTGAAGGTATTTGCAAACTCCGTTATGGCGATCTGTATAATAACTATCTCCAAGTAGGACTTTGCAA
Organism: Euprymna scolopes; assembly: GCF_053919585.1. Lineage (NCBI taxonomy): Eukaryota > Metazoa > Mollusca > Cephalopoda > Sepiida > Sepiolidae > Euprymna > Euprymna scolopes. The sequence goes on along the minus strand of NC_136527.1, from coordinate 66,147,338 downwards.
CTAGAAATCAGGTGGCCCACACTCTCAACCTCAGTGCTACAGAACCTGCATTTATTATTGTTGCTTAGACCACACATCTTTTTGAAGGCGTTTGTCATGAGGCCCTGGTCTTGTGCAGCCAATATCAACCTCTCTTGGTCGTAATGGAGGGATCCTCTTTTGAGCCAGTCCAGGGAACCATCCCTATCAATATATTCTTGGGATATTTCAGTCGGTAGGTATTTTGCCTGTTTATGGTTGGTCCATTCTTCTGTTTGAACACTATGGAACTGGCTAGTGTATTTTTTCCGACTTTTCTGGGCTATGTCAGTGGCAGGCTTGTTTGGGTTCTCAGCATCATTTGTAAGGGAATCCTTTCCAAAATGAGTGGCAAGTTGTGTTATAGATGTTGTACTACTTGCTCGATTCTGATAATGGTCTTTAATTTTCATAAGCTTGGGGTTACAGGAACTTATTATGTACTGACCTATGCTGACGATTGTGGCTCTGTGTTGATGATTGACTTCCGAGAGTCCCATACCTCCTTCTTGCCTGGGTAGGTACAAATGAGGCATGCACTGATTTCGATAAAGAACTCGGTACAAGGTTAGCATTTTCCTTGTCTTTGTGTCGAGCCAATTTATGTCTTTCTGATGCCAGTCAATAATGCCAAAACTATATGTTAGTACTGGCATGGCAAGTTGGTTAATTGCCGTAACTTTGTTCTTGTTTGTGATTTCAGTTTTGCAGATTTTTTTCTCCAGAATGACTTCGAATATGTTTGGTTAGATTCTTTTTAGTTGTATATGATTTATCACATGCATCACAATAATATGGTTTTTCTCCAGTATGACTCCGGATATGTATTTTTAAGGTTTCTTTCTCCAAAAATGATTTACCGCATATTTCACAAAAATGTGGTTTCTCTCCAGTATGTGTTCTAATATGGTTTTTCATAGGGGACAATTGTGCAAAGGACATCCCACACACATCACAAGAATATGGTTTTTCTCCAGTATGAGTCCGGATATGTGTTGTTAAGGTTCCTTTCTGCAAAAATGATTTACCGCATATTTCACAAGAATGTGGTTTCTCTCCAGAATGACTTTGAATATGTATAGTTAGATTATTCTTAGTTGTGTACGATTTACCACATACATCACAAGAATATGGTTTTTCTCCAGTATGAGTCTTCACATGTATTTTTAAGTTTCCTTTCTCCAAAAATGATTTACTGCATATTTCACAAGTATATTGCTTCTCCTCAGTGTGTATTCGAATATGTTGTTGCAGAGATTCCATTCGTGGAAAAGATGCCCCACACACCTTGCAAGAATATTGCTTTTCTCCAGTATGACTTTGAATATGAAAAGTTAGATTCTGTTGAGTTGTATATGATTTACCACATACATCACAAGAATATGGCTTTTCTCCAGTATGAGTTCGGATATGTATTTTTAAGGTTTCTTTCTCCAAAAATGATTTACCGCATATTTCACAAAAATGTGGTTTCTCTCCAGTATGTGTTCTAATATGGTTTTTCATAGGGGACAATTGTGCAAAAGACATCCCACACACATCACAAGAATATGGCTTTTCTCCAGAATGACTTCTAATATGTATAGTTAGATTATTATTAGTTACATACGATTTACCACATACATCACAAGAATATGGTTTTTGTCCAGAATGACTTCGAATATGTATGGTTAGATTCTGTTCAGTTGTATACGATTTACCACATATATCACAAGAATGTGGTTTTTCTCCAGAATGACTTCGAATATGTATAGTTAGATTCTCTTTCCTTGTATACAATTTACCACATGTATCACAAGAATATGGCTTTTCTTCAGTATGAGTGCGGATATGTATTTTTAAGTTTCCTTTCCCCAAAAATGATTTACTGCATATTTCACAAGTATATTGCTTCTCTTCAGTGTGTATTCGAATATGTTGTTTTAATCTTGATTCCTGTGAAAATCCTCTTCCACATATATCGCAACAAAATGCTCTCTTTTCCAAATCACAATTCGGCATTTTAGCAGAATCTGTGTTTTTTTCTGGAAATAAAAAATAAGATTATTATCAGACTATAAGAGATTACATATATAAATGCAAATACAATTTTCTTTAGTGTTCAATTATATATTTACAGCAATAAGTGTTGCATCATGTTCAACAATATGCTTTCTCTTCAAACTTCGGCATTTTAGCAGAATCTTTGTTTCTCTGTAAAAGAAAGATAAGAGTTCTATCAGACTAAGATATTAAATTTATAAGTGCAAGCAAAATTGTTTCTCCTTAGTGTTCAATTATATATTTACAGCAGTAAGTGTTGTCGCATGTTGAAAGGATTCCATGGTTAAAATATAAATGATTGTAATGTTGAAACTGTACATTCTAATTTGGGAAGATCAGATGGGGCAGATGAGTAAATTAAGATTACATCTTTATGTCTTAAATTATTTCGAAAAATTAATCATCTTTGACATTCAGAGCATTTCCAACATTTCAGTTTTGTATGGTTTTTATTGTGTAGATAGTTGTATGAGAGTTATTCAAGAGTGTTATAATAATAAGAATGGGTATGTAGGTCGATGTAGCTAAAACACAGATCTAAATACTATTTGATACATTCAAATTTTTAAATCAAAATAAAGATCCAGATACTATTTGATACATTCAGATTTTTAAATCAAAATAAAGATCCAGATACTATTTGATACATTTAAATTTTTAAATCAAAATAAAGATCCAGATACTATTTGATACATTCAGATTTTTGCATCATTTGATACTGTAATAACGTTACTTTAAATAAAAATACAGCAAGAAACTCAGGGTTATGGGTGAAAGACAAAGGGTTTATTTACAAGGGAATACAGGTAACATCAGAGTTACTCGACATCTTGTGTTATTCTCTTCCTGTCTTTTTTCCTTCTCACTCAGTCACGTGAGAGGGTATAGTTCATTTCATCTATGAAGGGATTTTAGGTCATTCCATTACATCAGATACATTCAAATTCTTCCATAGAATTTTGCTTCTACTATTTTTTCCGATCCTTTTCCTTTCACTTCTCCTCACCATTTGTATTTGCCGATTTTTACTTTTGGAGAGTGATTGGATTTCTGAGTTACTGGTACTTCCTTGTTTGGAGGTTGTATATGGAAAGTGTCATATAGCATTTCCATTGGTAACTCTTAGTTTCTGACTGTTTCTATGTATCGGGGTCTCAGTTGGTTAATATGATTTTTGTGGAAAAAATCTGCCCTTTTATAATGTAATCCATTCTCCCAATTTTTCTTGAGATTATGCCTTCTTCCCAAAAACTCTTCCCTGTCCTATAACTTTTGAAGAAAACTTTATCCCCATCATTGTAAGTCTTGTATCTTATATTATCCTTGCTATTTTTTTTACTTTTTCTCTTGGGATTAAACGGTCGAACACCGAAGTACCTTCATGGCAAACATAATTTCAGCTAGGAATAATTTAGCATTTGTATTTGTATTCTATATATTGCTAAGAATTTTTAATGCTTTTTCCTTCAGTGTCAATGTTACTATTCTTTTTTAAAGCTTGTTTAAAAGTATCGACAAATCTTTCCGCTTGTCCGTTTGATCGAGGGTTAAAAGTTGGTGTTGTAATGTTTTCAATGGTAGTGCTTGAATTGTTGACCTGTGAACATTAACCGACTAAATACTGCTTTTACTGTTTGCCGCTGTACAGTGTTTGTATTTTAAAATTTCTGGCCATTTTGACATGCTATCTATGATTACTAGATAATAATATCCCTTCAGAGGTCCGGCGTAATCGATATGCATGCGTGTCCAGGGTACATCTGTTTTAGGCCAAGGTTGCGTCTGTATGGGGGGAGATCTTGCGGCTAGTTTGCAACTTCTACATAATTTCCCCATTTTCTCAATGTCCTAATCCATTCCAGGCCAGTATGTGAATCCTCTCATTAGGGCCTTCATTCTGGAGATTCCAGAATGTCCCATGTGGAACTCCTTTAGGATTTTCTTTTGTAATACTTGCGGTATTACCATTCTGTCTGCGTACATCAGAGTTTCATCACACATAGAAAATGGAAACACTTTTAATCCTTTTCTATTCTTTTCGTCTTGTCCCACTTGTTTTTTTTATCTCATTAATATATTTATCTGTTTTCACTGCTTTCTTTATTTCCTCAAGTGTAACAGGAAGTTCTCTAACAGTATTTATTAATATATCTGTTAGTTCATTTTCTTCTTTTAGTGCTGCTATAACAATTTCTTCAAATTCAGTTTTACTGGAGATCAATCTCGACAAACCATCTGCATGTGCAATTTTACTAGATGCTAGGTGTTTCATTTTGAAATCGTAATTGAGCAAAATAATACTACATCTCTGTAATCTATTTGCCGTATTATGAGAAATCCCTTTTTTCGAACCAAAAATCAATAGTAATGGTTTATGGTCAGTTTCCAAGACGAAACATCTTCCATGAATGAATCTATGAAACTTTCTCACGGCATACACAATCATCAAACCGTCTTTTTCTGATCTGGCTGTACTTTCTTTCAGCAGGTAATAAAATCCCCGAGGCATGAGAAATTGGTTTAGTAGATCCATCTTCCATTCTGTGTAGAAGCACCTAAACTGTATTTGCTCGCATCTGCCACTACAATTAAATCCTTTTTTGGATCGCAATGTGCTAACGCTAGATCAGATATCAAATATCTTTTAATTTTTTTGAATGCTTCCTCACATTTCTTTGTCCAGAGCCATGTTTTATACTTCTTCAATAATTCATTTAATGGTGCTCTTATTTCATGCATATTTGGGATATAAGAATTATAGTAGTTTGCTAGACCCAAGAATGACTGTAATTTCACTACATTGTCTGGTCTAGGCATGTCTCTAATTGCTTCTGTCCTATTTGGGTTAGGTCTTCTACCTTTCCAATCAATTATTTGTCCCAAATAATCACTCTTATCCATACTAAAATTACATTTTTCGAGAGACACTTTAAATCCGTAGTCTTCTATTTTCTCGAATACCTTCCGAATATGGTTTTTATGTTCTTCAACATTTTTACTTCTGATCAAAATGTCGTCTAAATAAGCCATTGCAAAATCCAAGCCTGCTAACATGGCATGCATAATTTGTTGGAATAAATTTGGTGCTACTTTCAACCCAAACGCCAATCATTTTAGGGAAAATAATCCTTTATTAATTGTCAGGTATTTAGAACAATCTTTGTGGACTCTGACCTGCAAATATGCCTCTGACAAGTCAATTTTTGTGAAAATTTTTCCTCTATTTAACTTAGAAAATATTTCCTCAGGGTTAGGGAGTGGATAGTTATGATCCTTTAAGGAATCATTAAGTCCCGTCGAAAAATCTCCACATACCCTGATTTTTTTCTTTTTCTTTTTCACATAAACTGTGGGTGATGTCCATTCAGAGTAGTCCACTTTTATATTACTCCGATTTCTTTGAGTCTATTTAATTCTTTCTCAATTGTTTCTAATACCGAATACGGAACCTTCCTTTTGGGTTTAAACACTGGTTTCGCTTCATCTTTCAGTTCAAATTTCACTTCTGTTTTCGTGCAGCAACCTAGACCTTCAGAAAATACATTTTTAAAATCCTTCTTCAAATCCTCAACAAATCTTCCTGGCAGTTTGGGACTTTCAGATCCTGTCAAATTTACTCTTTTGCAAAATTAGTTTATTGGTTTCTCCCATAAAGTGAAAACTATCATCAAATCTATACCGAATGGATTAGAATTTTTTCCAGGTATCACATATATTTTAGCTTTTAACGTCTTTTCATTCAGGGTCATATTAGTATAAAATTCACCTTTAAATTTTAATCTATTTCCAGACATTCCCCTGGAAATTTTCTTTGTGTTTTGCAGCTTTGGAGAACCAATTTTCTTCCATGTTGTTTCATCAATTAAGGATATGTCACTTCCAGTATCCAAAAGACAGTTTACTTTCCGGCCGTTGATTCTAACTTCAATATATTTCCTTTTTTTACCATAGATGGACTCTTTTTAGAACCAATGGTCTTTATATCAGGCTTGCAGTATTTCTCCTTTTTGCATACTGTTGACTTGTGTCTTTTACGCCCGCACTTATAGCACATTTTGCTTTTGAAGTAGCACTCTTTTGTGAAGTGATTCTTTCCTCCACACATCTTACCGTATTTTTTTACATAGTGGTCACCTTGCTTTACTCTTTGTATTTTGTCAATATTTTTCTCTTCAATGCTAGTATTATCCTGTTTTAAGTTGAACAGTTTCTGGCATTCCTCAGTAACTTTTTGTAAGGTTATTTCTATGTCTTGGTTCATAATAGAATGAATCTCTTTATCCTTCGAGGATGTTAACCCTTGCACAAATATCAAGCATTTAAACATGTCCTCTTTTAGGTCTTTCAACTTAAATAACTCGCATTGGGCATTTACTCTCCCAGCATAGGCGATAAAGTCTTCATCATCTTGTTTCAAAATATTTAAACATCTACAACGAGTATAAAATAAGCTCTCCCGTTCCCCGAAAATGTTTGATAAAATTTCTATAGTCTTTTTAAAAGAAATATCTTTGGGTTTCCTTGGGAGTATAAAATTTGTATACTTGGTATTTTCATGGGAACCCAGTTTTGTCAATAGTAAAATAATTTTTTCTTCATCCGACCAGGCCTGACATCGTTTGGAAAAAAAATATTTTCGTATCTATGATAATATGCTGAAAACGTTATGCTACTCGTTGGTTCATATAAAAATTCTGTCAGCAAATTTGCACTCTCACTAGCCAACAATCCTTTTTTTCTTCTTGTTTTATTAATATTTTTCTTAATATGTCACATTGTTTTAACTGCTCTTTTTGTAAAAATTCTATATGACTTTGCTGCGTTGCCAATGCTAATTTTATCGTTTTTGTAAACTCGGCTGATTGTTCCATGTTGAATACCTACACAAAGCATTAAATAAATTCACTGAATAGTTTTTTTAAACCATACAAAAAACATTCTTCCGTAGACAAGGTTTTTACAACATACATGAAATTGTCACTAAAACACATCCTACATGTGCTTTTCTTACGCCATATTTTTTTTCTTCTTATGAAACAAAAGAAATTTGAAATGGACACTTTCAGAAATTGTTCCTTTCAATGCTTCATAAAATGTCAATTTCTCTCTTTTTTTTCGGTGGACCGTAACAGACTGAATTTAAAAAAATATATAAATTACTTTTTGTGTGTCTTAGCCTTTTTTTATCAGTAGTTGAATTTATCAATGCCGTATATTCTTCTCTTGGTTTTCCAATATTTTTGGCTTAAAGTGCCGTTTTTTTTTGTTTGTGAGCTCGAATCCTGTAGCCATTCGTTATATCCTTGTTAGTTTTGACTAATCTAAGGCATTCAGTCCTGGTTTTGTTGTTCACAAAGATTGTATTCTTGAACTTTCTCCTAATCCCTCAAAATAGTTCAATCTTCTTGTCTCAGTCTTGTTTAATGGAAAGTTTGTTTATATTCGGGAAGGTCTGGGCCTCTTTATTGGCTTTTGCCTTTTTCGTTCAACAGCTGATCTACTTTCCGTTCTCACTTAATGCTTCTGTCAAATTATGAATAATTCAGGAGAGGGTAGAGACATTGACATTTCAAAGGCGTTCAAAAATGTGTGGCATCCTGGTCTTCAACATTAAGTTTGAGAAAATTGTTGACATTAGATCCTTTCTTTCTGATCAATGCTTGAGTAAGTAGATCTTCATTTTCTTTTCCTATCAATGCCAGGGTTTCTGCAAGGGTCTATTCGAGTCTCAACACTATTCTTTCTTAATATTAACATTTACGCTGGAGACACCACCCTCTATTCTAGTATTGTTTCTCACCCATTTTCCTTGGATTAATTGAAATATGCAGCGGATTTAGAAGTTGATCTGGGTTCAGTTACAAATTTTAGTAAAAAATGGCTTGTTTTGTTTTATCTTAAGACTCAGCAATTGTCTTTCAATCGTATTCATGTCCCTTTTCTGCCTGAGATTCTTGTAAGTGGCTTTGCTCTCGATAATTAAACAATATAAAAACTTCTTTCTCCTCAAATCTTTCTGAGAATTCATATATTTAATCTATTACTCTTTCTGCTTCTTGTAAAATCAGTATTCTATTTCGCTTTAAAAATTTTCTAACACCGAAATCTCTTCTCTATCTCTACAAATCTATTAGACCATGCATGTAGTACTGTTGCCATATTTTCATCTTATTATTTATATCTTATATTACTTAATTGGAATTCATTGTTGAGAGGAGTATTAGTTAGTAATTGTCTATATAGGTGATTTCATCATGGATTTCGTTTTTCAGACTCACTTCCTCATCTTCGGTGTGTTTTCCACTGTTTCGGCCGTATCATCCTTCGGCCTTCTTCAGGTGTATCTCGAACTCGGGAACTGTTTTGTGTGTGCTGTTTCTTTGAGTTTTCACACTTTTTGAAAAGCAGTGACTAGAGGGGAGACGGAAAAGTCGGGTATAGCATACCATGTATGGAAAGAAAAGGGTTACCATCGCCCCCTCTGGGATGAAGTTAAAATAATAAACAGTGAACCCCACTGCAAAATGCGAAAATTCAAAGAAACAGCACACATGCTAGGACATAAGAATCTCCTGAGCAAACCGAGTAAAGAACCAAAGACAATTTGGGAACCTCTAATCCTAAGAGAGAGCCGATAATAACAACTTAGGTTTAACAGTCCCAAACATTGATATATCATAATCCTAGTGACACATGGCCGAGGCGACAAAGGCGTTGGAACAGACATTGCAAATCTCCAAGGTGCTGAGTTCAATCCTGAGCATTGGCAGAGACAACATAATGGCAGCGATAGACGCAGCAACAACAGCATTAAGCGGTAGCAGCAGGGACGGCCTGAATAGCACGAGAACATGGTACCCCCGTAACAATAAAGGGTTGTGTTCGAAATTCCAAAAAAACAGTTCCCGAGTTTGAGATACATCTGAAGAAAGCCAAAGGATAATACTGCCAAAACGTAGTGGAAAAAACACTGAAGATGAGAAAGTGAGTCCGAAAAACGAAATCCATAATGAGTATTATTTATTAATTTATCTATTGCGGACTATTATCCTCATCTTTCTTAGTTGTTGTTTCACGACATTTCGGCCAACTATTCCTCAGGCCTTCATCAGGTGGTAACTGCAACAGGGTAGGAAATCCGAATCTCCTAACTGCATCCTCAGCAATTACTGCCATCCATGATGAAGGCCTGAGGAATAGTTGGCCGAAACATCATGAAACAACAACTAAGAAAGATGAGGATAATAGTCCACAATAAATAAATTATTTCTGTTTTATTTTAAGGTTCTTGATAATTTGCAGAAACATATCAGTAATTTGATTGGTCCCTTTCTTCTCTATAGCAACCTCTCTTTAACAAACATGATGTTGATAGTCTCAGTCTTTTCTATAAATACTATTATGGGATGTGTTCTTTCCTACGTTTCTATTTGTCCTGCTTGTTAAATTCATTGATCCAGTGGTCACCATCAGTTCGTTGCTTTAATATCCAATTATAATACAGCTTTCTATTCCAGCAGCTTTGATCCAAAGGACTTCAAGGTTGTGAAACTCCCTTCCTGCTTACTGTTTTCCTTCTACCTTTTCAAGACTAGGATCAATAGGCATTTTTTGTCTTTGCAATGATCATCTGTGTTTTTGTTAGTTCCATAATAATTTGGCTTCATGCCTTGTCTCAAGCAATATCCATTAAAAAAACTATTGGACAAATGTTAAGGAACGATCCTGTTAATACTTGATTGTGAACAACATATCAACAAAATTTTATATTTGGTAAGAATTACATTATTTTCCATGACTTCTATGCATCTTCAACCACGTGATCTAATTTATTATTGAAAAAAAGTCTGCAGTAATTCTCTTTTATTCATATTTTTATAACTCCAACATGTGATCTTGATTTTTTGGGGTTTCATTTCTGAGGTCTTTATTCAATTAACTTCCAAACATTTTCTATTAAATTTGGCTAGGAGCTCTGTGCTCGAAATATCATTAGAGTTATTTCTTTCTTTAAATAGTCACAAATTTATGAACGTTCTGTTAATTTGCATTGTGCTGCATGAAAGCAAGATTCATAAAAATGACATAATCTTGCTACCATATGCTATTGAAGAAGTCTTTTGTCAATCTTAGCATTTATATTGCCAAGTATGAACATGAAAGGACCAACTCGTGCAGATGAAATCATTCCCCAGCCTATCCCACTGCCACCACCAAACTTAACAATTTTATTGACACATCATAACAAAACAAATCACTGAAATGAATTGTATCCTATCATGAGTTAAGTGTACCTTTTGTTTCGATTTGAAATGAACATCTTTGATGCTGCATCCAATCCTGTATTTCTTTAGATCTTATCTGACTCTTCATTAAATTTACACAAATTTTTATTTATTTAATAAATGTATAGCATGTATTTTTTTAATTTTGGTGAATGTTTAAAAATTTTAAAATATATTACATCATACATAAGAATATACGTATATTCTTATGTATGATGTAATATATTTTAAAATTTTTAAACATTCAAAAATTAAAAAAATACATGCTATACATTTATATTTATATATATATAAAGCCTATATTTAAAATAAAATGAAGCAAAACTATTTAAAGACGATATATGTTAAAAATTGAAGTCAAATAATTATTTAAAGACAACATATTTTCAAAATATGCAATAATAAAGCAATAAAACTATATTTATTTACAATAAATAAATAAACGTAAATACTAGAGAAACTAAACTAGAACCAGACGATCAAGCCTTTATGTGCTTTAGAATTAACATGCAACATTTATTTTCTCTACCACTCTTCCTCGACCATGGACTGTATCCTAATAAACAAAGTCTGACAGCATTTTCCCTCGACACTAGCGCACAAGTGCATGTATTTGGTGACTTCAATGTTCAGCACAACAAATGCCTTGGATTTCCTATTTACACCGACACACCTGGTAGCACAAGATACAGCTTCTCTATATCTCATCCCCTATAACATATGGTTACATTTTAAACCCGTTTCCCAGGCAAGCAAGAAAATGCATCGCTCCTGATCACAGTTCCTGGTGATTGTGTAATGAATGCCCGCAGCCCACTTGGGAATGCTGACTTCCCTTTGCAGACAGATGCCACACTAGAATATCTGAAAATCACTCCTTCTCAGGGGCATGCTATCATAAAAATTCTTGACACTTCAAAAGCATGTGGACCTGATCTCATCCTGGCTGTGCTATTAAAAATGAGCTCCACTAAAATAGCTCCAGTTCTCTTAAAACTTTACAACAAATACCTTAATGAGTCTTACTTTCCTGCCTGTTGGAAAACTGCTTCTGTGGTACCAGTTTTCAAGAATTCTGATGAAAGAACTGGCCCAGTAAATTATTGCCCCATTAACCTACTCCCACTTTTCGACAAAATATTTGAGTCCATAATTATCCAAGCTCTAGTCAATCACCTTACAGATGCTAAACTTCTGACCACCCAACAATATGGATTTAGGCAAGCCTGTTCCACAGCAGACGTCCTAACTGTAACCTCTGAACATATATACCATTCACTGGACAAAGCTGGGAAGGGTAGAGGAGTAGCTCTGGATATATCTAAGGCTTTTGACATGGTATGGCATGAAGGTCTTCTCAGGAAAATCAGATCATGCAGTATCACTGGAAGAATACTTAACATAATTAACTCCTTCTTAGATAAGAGAAAAATCCAGGTTGTCCTCAACGGTCGTACATCTAAACAACATGATATAAATGCGGGAGTGCATCAAGGGTCTATCCTTGGATCTCTATTATTCCTAATAATCATAAATTACCTCCCTGACAAAATTGTCTGTGAGATGGGTATATATGCTGATGACACCACACTATAACAGACACGACAGGAAAACAAATGAACACATATCTAAAGAAATGGCAGAAACACTAGAGGATGACCTCCAATCTGTAGTGGATTGAGGACAAAAATGGATGGTCACATTCAATGGTGCCAAGGCTAAGCTTGTTTCTTTCAATAATTACAAGAAACCTTCTCTACCACTAATAGCAATGGCCAAAGACTCTTTATCTGAAAGTACATCTTTTAAACTCCTAACCCTAAAGTTCACAGGAAACATGAGTTGGAACAATTACATTGAGAACATTGCCAGAACCACTGCAAAGAAAGTAGGTTCTCTCTACCGTGCTAGAAGGCTACTAATGCTCGAAAGTATCCTGTACCTCTACAAGGCCACCATTCACCCATGTATGGAGTATTGTTGTCATATTTGGGCTGGTGCATCTGCTACTAGTCTCTCACTCCTAGACTAGGTTCAAAAGAGAGTTGCTAACCTGATAGATCCTGAACTGTCATCTAAGCTTCATGCTTTGTCCAATCGATGAAATGTTCCATCCCTCTGCCTGTTCTACAAGTACTTTAATGCTCTGACGAACTGCAAGCACTCATACCCCCTCGACATAAATACCCCCCGACAAACAGCTAAATCGCACCCCTTCACAGTAGAGATCCTTAGATGTAAGAGAGCCTTCTACTCCAGTAGTTTCTTCCCCAGAACCACTAGACTTTGGAATTCTTTTCCAGGTCCCTGCTTACCCAACTGTATTGACATACAGAAGTTCAAGTGTAACATGACCCGACACCTTGCTGCCCAACTCCCTACATAGAACCCCTGTAGCTTTAAGTGTATCAGAAACTGACCTCACGAATGCGTGAAAAATATTGAATAATTCGACCCCGTCTTTCCAAGCTTATAACTACTCGAAAAATGCAATTCGAACCATAATTTTTTTTTCAGTTAAAGGAGCAATGACATAGTTTTCATTTAAAAACAAAACAAAAACAAAAAAAACGTGATTTAAAAAAAAAGGTTTAGAACTTCGGACTTTACAGGTAAATTTCTGTTGTTTTTCATTTGAATATATCATTTATTGATCTTTTATCTGCAATTTGTGATGTAAGAAACTTTGGTGAGTAAATTAATTATTTACTTTTTAATAGACATTTAAAAATGGGGAGGAGGCGTGAATTAAAAGAAAAACGTTTATCTAAAATATTATATTCGGTTTATTGGAAAGAGCATAAAATTTCACATTGACCCTGAAAATATGGTAAAAATAGAATCAATAGAAAAATTTTGATAGATTTTTAAAGTTTAAAAATTGAAAAATACTGAACTCGTAAAATTCAATTAATTTCATTACTGTTTAAAAAAAATATAGAAATAATATTTCTATTACTTTTATACAACTTTAATAGTTTATTTTGCAATCTATAAAGAAAATAAACAACCCACTTTTAAAAGAGAAATTGCGAGTTTTTTTATATTTTATTTGCAGTTTAGTGTTAGACACCTACTGTAGCTTTAGCAGTATCAGAATTTTTGGGGAATTTTCAGCCGAGTCGCCATTTTGAATAGACACCTATCTTTCTATCAGATTTTAATAATATGAAACCGTAATTTAAACCCGTAAATTTTATTTCAATAAAACGAGCAAAGACCAAATTTTAATATCATAAAAGCTTTAATAGAGAAATAAACAATTTTATTTTTCCTTCGATTTCTTCACTTAACATTACACGGATTGTCGAACAATAACATTACTTGAATCTTACGATAATTATTTTAACGGCAAAATAAAGAACTTACCTGGTTAATGAGTAAGATATGCTTTCTTTTAATCTTCCTGTATGAGAATTTATTCATATTTATGTATCATAATCCATGTATTTTTTAAATGGAAGGATTTTTCCAACACATATCGCGACAACGCGTGTCTTTCAAGAAAGTTGTAAAGACACCGGATGTTAAAATTATCACTTACTTATGTACGGAAGCCTATAAGTGTAAAAAAAAACACTAATTCAGAAACCTTAATAATCTCGATATTGGATTATATTCCTTCAAATTTTCCACTTTTAAAGGTTTTCGGAGGCGCTGAAAACGGAAATAACCATTTATATATACGGCAAACGAAACTAGTAGTTTCCAAGATAAAAAATTTTACAAATGGTCATAAAGTGGGGGGGTCACTTTTCTATACTGATGTACCGTCAAATGGGCACCCACTTTATGGCCACATTGCAATGAACAGATTTGGCCGTAATTTTAAAGGAATTTTCGAGGGTGGCTTCATATTGACCCTATATGAATAAAGGGAGATAACATCGTCCTTTTTTTTAATGTGGGCGCCTTTACACTATCGTACATGAAAACTGGGATTTTTCATTTTTGGATTTACACGGATTACGAAATGACGAAGATATGCAATGTTATTTTTTTTTTATATCTTAAAGAAATACCTGATTTTTTTATTTTTTATACTATAAATCTGCATTATCGGGTTTCGTCTTTTTTTTTTTTAATATCGAAAAAAAAAGGAAACCAGGAATTAAATATAAAAATATACACTGACCGAACATTAATGACTGGAAAATTCTAAACAAAAATTAAGCTTCCACGTAAAAAAAACAAAAAAAAAAAAACATGTGGTTATCGAAAAAAGAAGGATTTACATTTTGGACTTTACCGGTAAATTTACAGATAAGTGATATTTTTTTGTTGTTTTAAATTTGAGTATTTAATTTATTCATGTTTTATCTTCAATTTGTGATATATAAAACGTGTTGACCAAAATTAATTATTAAAATTCTCATAGACATTTCAAAATGGGGGGGTGAATTTATAAAACAACGTTTGTCTAAAATATTATATCCAGTTTATCGGAAAGAGCATAAAATTTTGCATTCACCCTGAAAAAAACGTAACAATTGAACGAATAGGAAAATTTTGATAGATTTTTAAAGTTTAAAAATTGAAAAATATTCATCTCATAAAAATCAATTGATTTCATTACGTAACAAAATGGCTCCCAGAGCGCGCGCACGCACGCACTTTGTAAACACTGTTTTTTAAACAATGAAAAATAATATTTCTATTACTTTTTAAACAACTTAAATAGTTTATTTTGGAAGCATATTCTATAAAGAAAATAAATAACCCACTTTAGAAAGAGAAATTACGAGTTTTCTATATTTTATTCGCAGTTTTCTGTTAGGGGTGTCAAAAATTCCCCCAAAATTCTGATACTGCTACTCGCTACTGTCTTATGTCTCTGTTATTAGCCCCCTATCTCAAAGTGGCAACGTGCCTTGACCGGGGTGAAAATTTAATAATAAAAAAACAAAAAAAACATTTAAAGTCAATACTGAAAGGAAATAAATCGAAATTGGTAGGAACGGGTACGAGAATCACTCTATGACAGTGTAGATCGACTTCCGGTTTACGTTATTGCAGATAAGAATGAGTTAAACTTCATAATTGAATATATATATATATATATATATATATATATATATATATATATATATATATATATATATATATATATATATCGTATTGCATAGAATTCTGTATTACCATTCTTCGTTTATACGCAAACACGGAATGTTGATTCATTTGTAAATCATATCAAAGCAAAAAAGGAAACGTAATGGTTTGGACGCGCCTCTGTAATAAAAAAGAACATTTAAAAGTATTTAAATTCAAGTGATACTTACTTTTTGTTTGGCAATCTGCTTTCAACAAAGAAACGATAATAAAACGTCTTAATTCAAACGAGGTGAGTTTGAAGCGTGGAAATTAACGTTGAAAATGGCGACCGGAAAAGCAAGTTCGCAGAAAATTAAAATAATTATTTTCATTTATTATGATTTCTAGTTCTGTATTCCTTTTTTGTCGTGGCGTGTTGTTCAAGTAAATATTACGATTTTTTTGTTGACATGTATTTTTAACACTAAAAAACACACCTAAAAAAATCAAGTCACTTAATATGAGTTGGGATAAAAACAAAGATAAAAACGATTTATTCATAAATCAAATTGAACAACAAAAACGGCCATACAAGAAGGTCAATATTGCATCAGTTTATGTCAATATTTTTCTGATGTCAGAAAAAAATATCGATAAATGATGATTTTATGAAAAAGGTCAATGTGAATAAGATATGAAGATATGAAATTTGGGTGCTTGTTCAGATAAAATCGATAGATCGATTTTTTAAAATATGCCGTTTTTTAATTACGTATATAATTGTCATGTTAAAACTATAATATTGCCCAAAATTATAAAAATTTATCGAGTGGAAAGTTATTGTGAAAAATAATGTTTACGGAAAATTTGGTAAAATTGCATTTTTCTTAGATGTTATAAAATAGACGTTGCTTATAATTGTTTTGTGTAAAAAAATGAAATAAACAATGCTTAATTGCGCAATGACCAACCACACCTTTCCTAAATTGACTTTGTTTGAGTCCAGTGGAAAGGAAAAGACCAGGACGACTGGAAACAATGCCGAGATAAGCGGACAGACAACACATACAGCACCTGGAAGTTCCAAATGGTCACCCATTTAGTACTGATCAGGTTCAACGTTGCTTAACTTCAGTGATCCGGCGAGAACCAGTGTGTCCACGTGAGTATGCCCTACATTTGAGTTATATCAGATTAATTAATACAGAATCTAGGGGCTTTTCTCGTAATGTTACTGTAAAATTTAAATAATTTTTTAAATTGTAATAATTGACGATGCTTTATTTTCATTAAAAAAGCAAACATAAATTAATTCCTTTTTTTTTACTACTGAAAACCATAACTTTAGTAAAGGTATTATTTTTAACCAAAATAATACATTTTCACTGAGATATAAATAAAAATAATGGATTCATTGTATTCCGTGATCATTATTTGATAAATACTGAAAATTTCATTAAAATTGGTTTATTTCCTAATTTTTGGTGATTTTTTAAAGTAAATGGAGGAGTCAAAATGTTTATATATTTATAGCATCGGCATTCATTTTGCACTTTGGGGAATAAAAATAAGGAATTTCAACAAAAATCATATTACCATGCAATTTTTAGTTTCATATTAGTTAAAAGAAAAGTTTGGCACTCTAGCAGAATATGACCCTGCTCCTCGTGCTTTTCCGTCAATTATGGTTTGGGCTCAACAGGTATTTATTCAAGAAAAAAAAAATAGTATGCTGTAAAAAAATCAATTTTTAAAAAAAGCAAAATTGTTTTTTTTTTTGTTGTAAATTTTTACGACGTGCCCCACTCCCCAGTGTATTATAAACACCTCAACCTCCCCATGTTAAGAACGGGTTCGGAATAAACACCCACAACGTCCCCATGTTAAGAACGGCTTTAGAGGTTGGGGAGTGTTTATTCCGAAAACTGTTCCTAACATGAGGAGATTGGGGCGCTTGTAATACGCTGTCGCTGGGGCACGTCGTAAAAATTGACCTTTTTTTTTTTTCAAGTAATTTTGGTATTTTTTTTTTTTTTTTTTTCTTAATAGAAGAAAGATATTTTTGGTACTTATCAACTTATGTTACTGTGTAGTTTTTATCCCCGGTGTATAATGGGTCAGGATGAGGACTAATTATTTAGAGAAGGGCAATTATGCGACTCCCTCTAAATGGTACTGGATGAGAAATTGACCGCTGAATAGACATTTATAGTACCTATTTACTATGCCTCCCCACGGGACAGAGTTAGACACCAGGGTCGTTTTTTAACGTGGAGAAAAGGTACAAAAATAAAAAATTGTCTCAGTCGTGAAGGATTTCTCCTCCACTGAAAGAGAACAAGAAATGGAAATGCAGCATCTGGAGAACAGATGGTATTTATTTGCTCCCCCACTGAGCAAATTAGGCACAAGGCCGTTTTTAATGTGAGGTAAAAACCAGCTCCCCTAAAAGTAGGCAAAAAGGGGGCACTCTGGTTACCAAAAATAATAATTGCCCCAGTATAGAGGGTTTCCCCTTCATTGACTGGTACAAATTATCTTAAGTGCAGCATCTGTCGGAACAGATGGTGTTTATTTGCTCCCCCACTGAGCAAATTAGGCACAAGGCCGTTTTTAATGTGAGGTAAAAACCAGCTCCCCTAAAAGTAGGCAAAAAGGGGGCACTCTGGTTACCAAAAATAATAATTGTCCCAGTATAGAGGGTTTCCCCTCCATTGACTGGTACAAATTATCTTAAGTGCAGCATCTGCCGGAACAGATGGTATTTATTTGCTCCCCCACCGAGCAAATTAGGCACAAGGCCAATTTTTAATGTGAGGAGTGAAGGGAGGGGGAAGGGAAAAGGGGACCAGCTCCCGAGAGGTGGGAAATGGGAGCTGGTTAAAGGTCAGGCATGTGGGGTTACCCCCACATCTGGTCTTTGCTTGTCATAGCTTGCAGTATCTGCCGGAACAGATGGTATTTATTTGCTCCCCCACCGAGCAAATTAGGCACAAGGCCGATTTTAAATGTGAGGAGTGAAGGGAGGGGGAAGGGAAAAAGGGGACCAGCTCCCGAGAGGTGGGAAATGGGAGCTGGTTAATGGTCAGGCATGTGGGGCTGCCCCCACATCTGGTCTTTGCTAGTCATAGCTTGCAGTATCTGCCGGAACAGATGGTATTTATTTGCTCCCCCACCGAGCAAATTAGGCACAAGGCCAATTTTTAATGTGAGGAGTGAAGGGAGGGGGAAGGGAAAAAGGGGACCAGCTCCCGAGAGGTGGGAAATGGGAGCTGGTTAAAGGTCAGGCATGTGGGGTTGCCCCCACATCTGGTCTTTGCTAGTCATAGCTAGTCATAGCTTGCAGCATCTGTCGGAACAGATGCTACACTTTGATCTTGACCAAAAGTAGTGAATAAAATTGGAAGATATTGATGAAGAAATGGTATGCAACTAATGCGGCCATACTGTAATTTTATGTGGCCTGCATGTTTGGAAAGTAATTTTTCATTCAAGAGGGAATTTCTGCAGTCAAATTATTATATATGGAGATTATTAGTAGTAGTAGTAGTAAAGTTGGTAACAGAGTGCAACCTGTCTGTGGATGCGGTACTGGTCACTCCAAATTGCAACCCTGCTGATAGGCTCACTCGGATGTGTTATATCGCAAGATCCCCACGCAGTTACATAAACGAAGCAAAGCACGGAACGGGGAGGAACTATGGAACACCAATGGCGACGCGGAGACAAATGTTGTTTGTCGGCAAAATGTTCAGAGCCGTATTAAATACACATCGAGGTGTCAAAACACATCCACTCCCACACCCACATCAACAGCATAACCCGCAAATCATCCGGGCGGGAAACACATTAACGGCATCAACTAAATTAGGAGTGGAAATATTAATAACACACCTGACAACCCCTCTCACATGTACTTCAAACATAAATATTTAGGTCACAGAGTGCGGTCACGACGTGATTCCTACATAAACTGATTCACAATGTTTACAGCTTTGATTGGATATATACAATTGAATATACCTCCAAATAAGCGAATCCCCGATGTGTGGTTAATTACAAAAAACTAACACAAATAAAAAATACGACGGCCATTTTGACTCCGGAGCCGCTATGCTTCCTACTACGCCCGCACTCACTGTATAAATTAGCCGACCGTCAGAGAAAAAAGTCAGTTACCAGCAGATTGCCGACAAGAGCAGATCGCCTCGCTAACGGTAGCAGCAGCAGCAGCAGCAGAGCCACAGCTGATCTCTCAACTCTTTGCAGCAGCAGCCACAGCCGCTCCCCTCAACTCTTTCCAGCAGCAGCAGCGGCAGCTCCCCTCTTGGCGACAGCAGTTGATTCAAAAGTGCTTAGTCACCTATCACTGTTTGTTCCCTGAGGCCTACCACCAGAGGACTCCACTTCTCTCCAGCAGCTCCCCTCTCGGCGACAGCAGTTGATTCAAAGTGCCTAGTCACCTATCACTGTTTGTTCCCTTGAGGGATACCACCAGCGAACCCCAACTCGTCCCAGCGACTCCTTAGTGGCAACAGCGGTGGTGATACTCCTCCTATTCCAGTCTGGGTCGTCATCACTAGACCGTATCAGCATCTATGCTCCTGTACCTGTCAGATCCTGATCAAGCCAAGACTCCAACCTCTCTAACATCTGGATCCCAATTCCGGCCTTCCTAACGCCTAGCTGACCGTATATACCTATTCACCTTGACCCTCAATAAAGGTTTAAACTGAATTACTTTGTTTGTTCTCCTTGCTTCCATACGCTCGTGTTATTCTATAACAACTGGTGTCAGAGCGTTCAGCAAGATGAGTACAGACAGCTACGAGGGTTTCACGCGGTCGGAACTATTCACACTAATCAAAGAACAGAGGTATCTGCTATTCAACCTGAGGACAGGCTCGACACAACCATCAGAAGAGGCACTTCAGGAGATCCGAAATGGCATAGATGCCATGACAACTGCCCTGAGATCAACAGCAATAACAACAGCTACCACCCATCACACAAACAGCGACTACAGCATGCTAATGCGCCAGCAAACAATTCGGGACGCCATGAGACAACAGAAGCCCTTCCGCCCTGGACAGGACGTAAACCAATTCATATCAGCGCTCACCAAAATATATGCAATACACGTCTTACCGGAGGTAACAACATACCCAAGTGTGGAGGGCAAATTTGTCAAGTCCGCGAAAGACATGCTGGACCAGGGTATATTTCAGCAAATGTTGGACTCTGCACAAGACACATCCACCTTCAACAACCTGAAGGAGTATCTACTAACAACCCACGGCAGCCAAATGACCACCTTCCAACATCTAAGCAAGGCCTGGGACTTAGAACGACATGACGGCGAAAAACTAACAGATTTTGCTCGTCGACTCGAAACCACGCTCAGGGAAGCGGCCGTCCACATCAAGGCAAAACACAGAAAGGACAAAAACAACGAATTATCCGTTGATGGACACATATCAATCATAGGAGCAATGCTTATTAGTGAAAAGGTGAAAGCATGGAACACAAACATCTACCCTCACCTCGTCAGAACAATGGACAACCACTATACAGCAACTGGTATAGCGGCTGAAGCACAACGATACCTGGATCGCGGCATAAAATCTGATGTAACCACTTCCCAAGACTCCGCACTTCTCTCTCAAGATCACTACCTAAGCCAAAGAAAGTCCCACCATGTAACAAACATGCACACGCACTCTAGTGGACGCAATTGCTCGAACTTTATAGACGCACACAAGAAAACCGATCAACGTCAACATCAGCAACAAGAAGCGCGCAGACAAACAGTAGGTTTCCCTGTATGCCAGAGATACCTCAGAGGCCTACCCTGCTTTAAGTAAAATTGCAGATACCGTCACCCACCCTGCACCCAAACACAAGCCCTTGTCGCAACAAAAGACGACAACATGCCAGAGACAGAGGACCAGGATTTTCACTTCGGTCAGGACGAGATGTGATGCCCCGCCCGACCCGCTCCAATATCAGCCATCACGTCTTCAATTTTCAAGAACAAACTCACCACTTGTCTACTCCACCTTTTACATTGGCAACACAAAATTCTCAGACATCGCGATGCTCGATTCAGGATGCTCGATCTGCATCATACCAGCATCGCAGCTGCCAGACGAGGCCAAGAAACACATAAAACGCTCGGACGTCCAAGTGAGGGGCATCAATGGTAGCATTACTGCGCTTGGCCAACTAATATGTGACGTTATAATCGGCAACCAGGACACACCCACATTCTGTGGCATAAACGCCCTAATAACGGCACAATCTACACCAATCCTGATCGGCCAAAACATCTTATGCCATGATACCCTCATCTCGTACATGGTCGACAACGAAAAAGCGAAAGTGGAGTTCAAACGCACACTCGCCCAAGGAGGCTCCACACAGACAGCTAATATCGTACGGCAAACGTCGTCACCAAACAGTCCCACAGGCGACTCCCATACCAATGTCATCCAGGACTACCTAGCTATTGGACCCCATCATGAACTCCACACCTTGGACAAAAACTTACATGGCTAAAACACAACACAGGACTCACACTACCAAACCATCCTAACCGAGACGAACTAGAGGCCACCACCAACCTTTGTAGACATCATCGGTACTGAAAATGGCGACAAGGGCACATTCATCCGTTCCATTCGGTACCAACCAACGGCCAATCATGCAGCCAAAAACAACATCCAATTGCTCAAGCCCTAGAAGAGGAGGTCAATGCCGAGATTGGCCGCATGGCAAACAAAGGCAGCATTGAAGCCTGCAGCGACCCCAATATTTGCCATACATAAGAAAAATGGGTCAATTCGCATTGTTGCAAACTTTAAAAGAACGCTAAACAAGGTGCTCGTCGACCTGGACCCCTACCCAATACCCAGGTGGATCACCTGCTCAACAAAATCGGCAAGGGCAACACGTATTTTGCATCCCTTGATCTGCGTAGTGGATATTGGCAGATTGAAATAGATGAGCAGGACCGGCACAAAACAGCCTTCACATGGAAGGACAAATGCTACCAGTACACTCGCCTGGCTTTTGGTCTCACTTCGGCTGGACAAATCTTCTCCCATTGCGTAGCAGAGGCTTTAGCCACGGTCACATCACGCAGCAACATATCATCTTACATCGACGACAACCTGGTGCATGCTAAGACGTTCAAGGACTACATCATCGTGCTAAAACAATTGTTCATGGCCCTCCAAAAGTTTGGACTTAAGCTGAACCCAGACAAATACTCCTTCCTCACACCTGAGGCTAAATTTCTCGGCCGCATAATAAACAGCGAAGGGTTAAAGACTGACCCCGAATATGTTCGTGCCATAGGAGAAATGAAACCCCCAACCTCAAGAAAGGAACTCCAAAGTCTCATCGGCCACCTGATTTGGATCAGACAATTCCTTGAGATGCGCCTTCATGAACAGATCAAAGCAAGTATGTTCTCAAAACTCATGGCTCAAATCTACACGAGCTCAACAAGGCCAACAAGCCATTCCACTGGACCGAGAATGCGGACAGAGCATTCCGGAAGATCAAGGACCGAGTATCCTCCCCGCCGGTTATCTCATTTCCAGACTTCTCCGTGCCCTTCACGCTCACTACTGATGCCAGTGATGTCGCATGCGGAGCAATCCTGATGCAAGAGTCCAGCAGCAGGAAGAAGAACACCTGGATCCCAATTCCGGCCTTCCTAACGCCTAGCTGACCTTATATACCTATTCACCTTGACCCTCAATAAAAGTTTAAACTGAATTACTTCGTTTGTTCTCCTTGCTTCCATACGCTCGTGTTATTCTATAACAGATGGCACAGAGATGGTATGACACCATGAAGAAGAAAGCCGAGCCAGTACCATTATGTGCCGCCTCTATTGAGGTGGCAGATGAAAACAGGAAGATACACCACCTCAGTGGACACCCCGGAGTGAGACGGATATGTTTTTTTGTGCAGTTCTCCAATCCATCGGTGTCCAAAAGTACAGTGAAAGCGGTAGTCAGGGAATGCCAAACATGCCAGTCAACTTACCCTGCCCCGACCAGATGGCGGAAAGGTCAGCTGGGAGTAAGCGTGACTTGGAGCCAACTGGGTATGGACATAACTGCTGCAAGCACACCCACCAATGTGATCCATTGCTAATGAGTACGCATTAAGGACATTGATGCCCGCCTGCCTGATCGGCAGGAAACCTGAGGTCCGTATGAGATAGGGGACACTGTTTGAGTGAAGCCTTCCAATAATCGATGCACCAGCAGCTTTCAAAGAGGGCGAATCACTGGCATCATCAGTGAGCAAGCTGTTCTAGTCAATTGTACTCCATGCCATGTGAAGGATGTCCGGCCTGCCCTGAATACAAACCAGTTGGCAAGTAGCAGTGATGTTGAATCGCCCAATGATGACCTGTGGATCTGTCCTATTCCCCGCGATGGTACAACTGTGAACCCCAATGCTGACGCCGATAGTTCCAGCATCCCTTCTGAAAGCTCCGGTGAAAATGAAGAAGTCCAGCCTGATGGTATGACTGTATGCCCTTACGCTGATGCTAATGGTTCCGACGCATCTTCTGAGAGCTCCAATGAATATGAAGTAGTCCGGCCAATCGCCATTCGTAGGAGTGGCCGCAACAAATGACCACGTCCACCATGCCAAATGTGTGGTCTGGAGACCAGGGGGAAGTGTAGAGTTGAATGCAATAATCAAAGAGGAAAGCGCCCCCCCCCCCGCGTGTGTGTGTGTCGTGCCGTCATACAACTTATCTTCGAATGGGATCTGAGAGAAAGAGAAATTAAAGATGGCAACCATGGATTTATAAGTTGTAGTCTCGTGGAATCTTACAAGATCTCATTTTCCACTGCACATGTATGCAAATGGAATGGGGTCAGCTTTCTGTTGGCAGAGGCAGTGGGGAGAGACGTGCTGGAAGTCGAGAGAGAAAGTTGTCAGTGACGAATTCTAGCTGGCCTTTTGCATATTGTATTTGGTTTATTTTGTTTTGCTGTTTACCAGCCCATTTAACGTCAAATAGTAGTAGTAGTTATGTTATATATTGGAATTTATGTATGTGTACGTGTTATTATTCTCTATCTTGGGTGTGTGTGCCATACATGTATTCGACATAACTTTTCTCAACTGTGTCATTGATCTTGTGGTTACCTGCATGTCATTTGTTCTTGGAGGGAAGCTGGAAACTGTTTGAACGACTGCATTTTACTTCAAAATGATGGTTGTTTTATATATAGTTTTTTTTTCACTTTCCAAGTGTCAACCCAGAAGAATGGAAAGTAAGGATCTTTATCTTGTGGTTAATTATGATTTCCAATTTGGAGACACGTCATCTCCCTCTTAAGTGGGGGGGGGGCGTGTAAGACAACCGTTAACCCGTCTGCTCTTCTTTATGTCCAACTTCCAACTCTATATACAGCTAACCAGATCACATCTTTCCTGTCCATTATTTTTAGAGCTTCAGGTGCAACTTTTCCATTTTATAGATTTTACCAAGTTTATCAAAACATATTCACATATCATCTCTTGTTTATCTCGACAGTTGGGTAGATAGCTAGATCGAGATAGCTAGATAGCTAGATCGATAGATATCACATAGATATTAGATCGACAAAAAAGATAAATAACAGATAATTTCTCGTGTTCCCAATTACATAAAAGTAGTAGTGGAAGCAGTAGGAGTAATGTATTCCATACAAACCCTTTTCTTAATTGGAATGCCACCTGCATCATATTATGACAGGTGAAGAAGCTGTATCGAAACATTTTCTGGTTGCAGGAAGCGTAAGATGTAACTTTCTTTCAGGTTGAAGTAACTTTCTGGCACAATAGAGAGAGCTCGCTTTCCTCACAGCAGACTTGGCAATACTCTCATTGTATCTGTTCCAACTCATGTTCTCTGTGAACGTTAAGCCAAGAAGTTTGAAAGAAGTAATTTCAAGTAATGTATCTTTAGCCATAGCTACAGGTGGTTAAGAAGGTTTCTTGGCATTATTGAAGAAAACAAGCTTAGTCTGGGCAGCACTGAATGTGACCATTCATTTTTGTCCCAATTCCACTAAATTTCCAGGGAGGTCATCATCTAGTATTTCTGCCATTTCCTTAGCTATGTGTTCATTCCTTAGATATGTCTATTTCCTAGTGTCTTTTATAGACCGTAGTGTAATCAGCAAATATACCCATCTTAGAGACAATTTTATCCGGGAGGTCGCTTATGAATATTAGGAATAATAAAGGTTCAAAACCATGATGCCATATTGTGCAAAGAAGATAGGCTCTCTCTCTACCGTGCTAAAAAATTACTAACACCCGAAAGTATCCTGTACCTCTATAAGGCCACCATTCGCCCATGTATGGAATATTGCTGTAATATTTGGGCTGGTGCTTCTGCTACTAGTCTCTCGCTCCTTGACAAGGTTCAAAAGAGAGTCGCCAATCTGATAGGCCCTGAACTGGCAGCTAAGCTTCAGCCTTTGTCTCATCGACGAAATGTTGCATACCTCTGCCTGTTCTACAAGTATTTTAATGGAGAATGCTCTGACGAACTGCTAGCACTTGTGCCCCCACGAAGTAAGCATCCTCGCCAAACCCGACAGGAAGCTAAATCTCACCCCCACACTTTAGAGATCCCTAGATGTAAAAGATCTTTCTATTCCAGTAGTTTCTTCCCCAGAACCGCTAGACTCTGGAATTCCATTCCGGGTCCCTGCTTCCCCAACTGTACTGACAAGCAGAAGTTCAAGTGTAACGTGAACAGACACCCTGCTGCCCAAATCCCTACATAGTACCCCAGTAGATGTTACCCCTGATAGTAGCCCCCTACACCAAAGTGGCAATGTGCCTTGTTTGGGGTGAAAATGTAATACAAAAAATAATGATAGTAAGCCTTAGACATATCTAGGGCTACCGCTATACCCTATCCTGTTTTTTCCACTGTATGGTATATACATTCAGCAATATATGCTTAAATCCATATTGTTGGTCGATCAGAAGTTTAGCCGCTGTAAGGTGATGGGGTAAAGCTTGGTTAACACTCAAGTAGACTCAAATAGTTTGGTGAAAAGCGGGAGGAGGCTAATGGGGTGATCAGTTAATGGGTCAGTTCTTTCGCCATAATTCTCATAAACTGGTGCCACAGAAGAAGTTTTCCCGTAGCCAGGAAAACAAGATTCGTTAAAGCATTTGTTGTAAAGTTTGGAGAGGACTGGAGTAACCTCAGCGGAGCGTTTTTTAAGAGGACATCTGGGATGAGGTCAGGTTCACATGCTTTTGAGGTGTCTAGATTTTTTATATCGTGTACCTGAGAAGGGGTAATTTTCAGATCATCTAGTGTGGCGTCTTTCCGCCAAGAGAATTCTCGGGATGGAGTGGTTTGCTGGGTCGAATGTGGAGTTTGAGGCAAACAGACAGGCCAGCAGAAAAAAAAAACTCGAATAAACCTAGACCCCTACTACCAGGTTTCCTTCTCCAACATCAGGGGTCTACGTTCCAACCTTCCATAGGTTGAAACCCAATTACAGGAGATGAAACTGGACATATTCTTTCTAAGTGAAACTGGAATAGGGCCGACCACTTCCCTAGATGAGTTCATAATTAACGGATACTCTAACTTAACAACTAAATCTGACCCCCAAGATCGCCATGGGCATGGAATATGTGCATACATAAAAGATGGCTTCCTGTGTGGCAGGGATATCTCTAGAGAAGATCCTAATTTACCCTATATGTGCTTCCGGGTTGCACTTGCTTACACCACTGCATTTATATTTGCACTCTATCGGCCCCATAACAGTGGAGTTACTATCTTTAAGAGTATATCTGAGAAAATAGACCACATCCTGTCTGCACATCCCTCGGCTAACATCCACATCTGTGGTGACTTCAACGTCCATAACATGGAATGGCTGACCCATTCAAATTAGACAGACGACGAGGGAAGGTTTTGTCATGATTTTGCCATTGCTTATTACCTCGCTCAGATTGTTCGTGAACCCACCCATGTGCCCGATACTACTGGTCAATATGCAAGCCTCCTAGACCTTTTTCTCTCAACTTCCCTTGAGCTATGTTCATGTTCCGTTCATTCCCCTCTAGGATCCTCCGACCACTCCATCGTATCAGTTAAGATAAAAATAGAATATAATAAGTCTCCAGACGTAGCCCTCCACCGTACTGTATACCGATACTCTATGGCTGACTGGGACAGCTTCCCTACATTCATATCTGATTTACCTCTGCATTCCATGTTGAAAAAGGATGTGTCCTCTATAGCATCATATCTGACCGAATGGTTAATTGTAGGCATAGACCAATTCATACCATCCAAAAAATTCCAACAAAAACCTAACAGCCAGCCATGGTTCTCCCCAGACTGTGCTGCTGCTATCGCGCACAGAAATCATTTTTTCCATAACTACCAACGTAATAGATGCACTGAGACTAAAGCTGCTTTCAGGAACGCCAGCAACCATTGTAAAAGAGTATTAAAAAATGCAAGAGAGCTATATGCCCAGTCTGTTAAATCCAAAGTAGCTGATCAGCGGCTTGGTTCCCACCATTTTTGGCAAATAACAAATAGGATCCTGAACAGAAGTGTGCGTTCTATCCCAACCATTATCAATGGACCAGAGGTCATCTCGTCAGCATCAGACAAGGCTAAACTATTTGCCAAGAACTTTGCAGCTACTTCTACCCTATGCAACGAAGGCCATCAACTACCCATATTTCCTTCTATAACACAGAACACTCTAGGTAACATACAAATATCTGTGCATGAGGTCGCCAAGCTAATCAAGAACCTTGATTCCAGTAAAGCAACTGGTCCTGACGGCATCCCAATTATAGTGTTAAAAAAACTTCAACCAGAACTTGCTCCCATACTTACGAAACTGTTCAAGTGTTGCCTTAAGGAGAAGTGCTTTCCAACTCCCTGGAAAACCTCATCAGTTTGCCCTGTATTTAAGAATTCAGGTGATAAGCCATCTCCCTCTCAGTACAGACCAATAAGCCTCCTGTGTGTTATGAGTAAGTTGCTGGAATCCATATTAAATAGAGAAATAGTAAACCACCTCAGCAGAAACAATCTTCTTAGTGACACACAATATGGTTTCCGTTCTGCAAGATCTACCGCAGATGTGCTGACGGTTATATCTCACAGGATTAGTGAATCTTTTGACAGAGGCTTCCTTTCTAGGGCAATTGCTCTTGACATATCAAAAGCCTTCGACAAGGTATGGCATAAGGACCTTCTTCACAAGATTTCCAGCTACGGTATAACTGGAAATGTTTTCTCAATCATTAAATCACTTCTCTCCGATAGGCTCATAAGAGTAGTGGTCGATGGACAAAAATCAGAGGCCTGCAGTCACTCAATGATCAATCCTGGGCCCAACTCTCTTCCTGATCTACATCAATGACCTCCCTAAACACATACTTAAATCATTCGTTGACATTTATGCTGATAACACGACCATCTACGGCAACACATCAAAGGCTGTAAATGACAAAGTTCTCTCTGATTCTCTCTCCTCTGATCTCGAGTGCGTGGTTCAGTGGGGGAAGTCGTGGCTGGTTACCTTTAATGCATCCAAAACCAAACTCCTATCTTTACATCATCAATGCTCTGATCGCCATCTGGCATCAATTGAAATGGATGGCTCTCGTCTGGGAGAAGCCCCGTGTTTTGACAAGCTTCTGGGTTTGTCCTTTACTCCTGATCTGAAATGGAACACGTACATCAAGTCTGTTGCCAAGGTCGCTGGAAAGATGGTGGGATCCTTCTACCGCCCCAGAAGATATCTCATTACTGATGCAATTCTCTATCTATATAAAAGCCAAGTACGTCCAAGGATGGAATACTGCTGCCATATCTGGGCAGGAGCTGCTAAAAACAACCTATCCTGCCTTGACAGAGTACAAAATAGACTTCGTGGCTTAGTGGGAGATGCCCTTTTCTCTACCCTGCAACCTCTCTCCCACAGAAGAGACGTTGCGAGCCTATCCTTGTTTTATCGTTATTTCCATGGCAGGTGCTCGTCTGAACTCCAATCTCTTGTCCCCCCTTGCCGATCTTTCACGAAAAACATCCGTCTAGCTGAATCCACTGTGAAAAATTTCTCCCACTCTTTATCTGTGCCTAAACCAAAACGTGAATTCCATGAACAAAGCTTCTTTCTTAGAACTGCACGCCTGTGGAACTCTGTTCCGTCTGCCTGCTTCGCACCTGACTACAACTTGGATGTCTTAAGGTCCAACGTTAACAAATTCCTGATGAACAGCCCCCTTAAGTAAACACTTCATCAAATCTCCACACTAACGTACTATACTTGCAATAACCCTTATCCCTGAGTGGCTTCTGGGCCTTGAAAAGTCGTGACCACCATGTAAAAAAAAAATGTTAACCTTTTCAGTTGCTGTGGAAATTTTATTTTCAAGTTGTTAAAATGTAATAATAAAAAGAACCAAACGATCTGTTATTTCTTTATTTTTGTTTCTAATTTGGAGTATTGCGTTTTTGGGGATCATAGTAAAAGTTCGAATTTGGGGAAACAATTTTTGTGGAAGGCCAGTTTCAGATGTTAATTTATAAAGAAAAGGGTTTCATGTGATATTCAAAATGTGAGATTGTATGAAAAATGTTAAAGGATAAACACAAACAAAATAACAAGTTTAAAAACATAAATTGATAAGAAAGATATTTCATATATTGAAACGTATTTAAACGAAACAATAATAAAACATTTAAACGTTAAGTTTTGTACAGATATTATTTTATATATTGAAATGTACGTAAACGTAAAAGTTTGTACAAATATTATTTTATATATTAAAACATATTTAAACGAAAAAAAAAAAATGGAACGGAACACAAATTTTAGCGAAACAAAATTAGCAAATCGTCCGTACAGCCTAGCATTGTTTTCCACACTACTTTTGTCTTAACTAAAACAGACATTAAAATTGCTTTGTTTACTATTCTGGAGGATTACAGTTTTTTTTTTTTTAGTTATTTCATTCATTTGATTGTTTTATTTTTTATTTCATGGGTTTGTTTTGGTAATTATACAGAGAAATGACGATGAAATTTAATTTTTAGAGTATCTTTTGTTTATTAGAATGTTATGTGAAACTAAAGTCTAGTTGGAGAAAAAAATGAGTTATTTCATTTCACTGTTAACATATCCATAACAAGTACGGATTAGTTAACAATTAAAACAAGCATATTATTAGTTGTTGTTATCTGCAGTTGAGTAGTTTCTTTTCTTGCTAGGCTGTAACAGTCGACCTGCTAATTTCGTTTTTTTTCTTGCTAGGCTGTAACAGTCGACCTGCTAATTTCGTTTCTTTTCTTGCTAGGCTGTAACAGTCGACCTGCTAATTTCGTTTTTTTTTTTTCTTGCTAGGCTGTAACAGTCGACCTGCTAATTTCGTTTCTTTTCTTGCTAGGCTGTAACAGTCGACCTGCTAATTTCGTTTTTTTTCTTGCTAGGCTGTAACAGTCGACCTGCTAATTTCGTTTTTTTTTTCTTGCTAGGCTGTAACAGTCGACCTGCTAATTTCGTTTTTTTTTCTTGCTAGGCTATACCAGTCGACCTGCTAATTTCGTTTTTTTTTTCTTGCTAGGCTGTAACAGTCGACCTGCTAATTTCGTTTCTTTTCTTGCTAGGCTGTAACAGTCGACCTGCTAATTTCGTTTTTTTTTTCTTGCTAGGCTGTAACAGTCGACCTGCTAATTTCTTTTTTTTTTCTTGCTAGGCTGTAACAGTCGACCTGCTAATTTCGTTTTTTTTTCTTGCTAGGCTGCAACAGTCGACCTGCTAATTTCGTTTTTTTTTCTTGCTAGGCTGTAACAGTCGACCTGCTAATTTCGTTTTTTTTTTCTTGCTAGGCTGTAACAGTCGACCTGCTAATTTCGTTTTTTTTTCTTGCTAGGCTGTAACAGTCGACCTGCTAATTTCGTTTTTTTTCTTGCTAGGCTGTAACAGTTGACCTGCTAATTTCGTTTTTTTTCTTGCTAGGCTGTAACAGTCGACCTGCTAATTTCGTTTTTTTTTCTTGCTAGGCTGTAACAGTCGACCTGCTAATTTCGTTTCTTTTCTTGCTAGGCTGTAACAGTCGACCTGCTAATTTCGTTTTTTTTTTCTTGCTAGGCTGTAACAGTCGACCTGCTAATTTCGTTTCTTTTCTTGCTAGGCTGTAATAGTCGACCTGCTAATTTCGTTTCTTTTCTTGCTAGGCTGTAACAGTCGACCTGCTAATTTCGTTTCTTTTCTTGCTAGGCTGTAACAGTCGACCTGCTAATTTCGTTTTTTTTTTCTTGCTAGGCTGTAACAGTCGACCTGCCAATTTCGTTTTTTTTCTTGCTAGGCTGTAACAGTCGACCTGCTAATTTCGTTTTTTGTCTTGCTAGGCTGTAACAGTCGACCTGCTAATTTCGTTTTTTTTTTCTTGCTAGGCTGTAACAGTCGACCTGCTAATTTCGTTTTTTTTTTCTTGCTAGGCTGTAACAGTCGACCTGCTAATTTCGTTTCTTTTCTTGCTAGGCTGTAACAGTCGACCTGCTAATTTCGTTTTTTTCTTGCTAGGCTGAAACAGTCGACCTGCCAATTTCGTTTCTTTTCTTGCTAGGCTGTAACAGTCGACCTGCTAATTTCGTTTCTTTTCTTGCTAGGCTGTAACAGTCGACCTGCTAATTTCGTTTCTTTTCTTGCTAGGCTGTAACAGTCGACCTGCTAATTTCGTTTTTTTTTTCTTGCTAGGCTGTAACAGTCGACCTGCTAATTTCGTTTTTTTTCTTGCGAGGCTGTAACAGTCGACCTGCTAATTTCGTTTTTTTTTCTTGCTAGGCTGTAACAGTTGACCTGCTAATTTCGTTTTTTTGAAACAAAACTGTAAAAATTGTATAAAAGTTTTTGTGTACTTATGCAGTTTTGTTACCGCGATTTTCATGAGCGTTTCTGAGAACACCAAAAACACAAATGATGAAAAATAGTTGCTAATATATCTTAAAGAGAAAATAATTAAAACACCACTGGTCAAACATTTATTTTAACAAGAAAACGAAAACGAAGTAAAACAAGATATGGAAAAAAATTGTAGATGTCTTTTTATGAAACTTTTTTAATTAAGTTTTTGTTTTATTTATTGTTGTTTTGGAGCAATTGTTTTTTTTTCTTGGCGCCATTATGAATTTTTTTCTTGTTAGTTATTAATTTTTTCGCCGATGTTCATGTTTAAGTTTTGTTTGTTTCGTTTTTATTTTTAAAATAGGGAGGAGGGTAGGGAGTTGGCAAATTTTCTGTTGCTTCAAGGGCAGACAATAACCGCAACGGAAGAGAATAGTGCGTAGAGAAAGTGCAGGGAAGCTAAGGGTAATATTGGGCTAACTGCTTCATTAAGAATGCGAAAGGATCTTTGAATTTCTGTCACCACATGAAGTCTGTCAAGTAGCTTTCTAATAATTCCCTATTGGCCTCACATTTTATTTTGTTTCGTTGCTTTGCTTCCCTCCACATTCTTTCGACATGATTTGTTGTCATGTGTGTAATAAGTTCAACAAAGTCACTCATTATCTTAATTATTTATGGATTCATTATCTGTTGGAAAAAAAAAAGTCTATAACTAAGAGTAGCTAACCTGAAGTGAGGTTGCGAAAAAAATACAATCTTCTTCGCGACCTTCTTCTCAGGTCTTGTAACCACAGTAACATTAAAAAAATAATAAGTGACTCTTCACAAAGGAGGAAGGTTTTTATAACAATTTACCTTACTCTATTAGTATAAATAACCACAAGGCTATTGTTCTTCTTGATTGTGGAAGAGCATCCTCACCTCCGGCAGCTACACTCAGGTAAGCTATGTATTATTCACGACATATCTTAATTATATATAGATGCATTATCTTAATTATTTATTGATCCATTATCTTAATTATTTATTGATTCATTATCTTAATTATTTATGGATTCATTATCTTAATTACTTATGGATTCATTATCTTAATTATTTATTGATTCATTATCTTAATTATTTATTGATTCATTATCTTAATCATTTATTGATTCATTATCTTAATTATTTATTGATTCATTATTTTACTTATTTTTTGATTCATTATTTTGATTATTTATAGATTCATTATCTTAATTATTAATGATTCATTATTTTAATTATTTATTGATTAATTATTTTAATTATTTATTGATTTATTATTTTAATTATTTATTGATTAATTATCTTAATTATTTATTGATTCATTATCTTAATTATTTATTGATTCATTATTTTAATTATTTATTGATTCATTATCTTAATTATTTATTGATTCATTAACTTAATTATTTATTGATTTATTATTTTAATTATTTATTGATTCATTATTTTAATTATTTATTGATTCATTATCTTAATTATTTATTGATTCATTATCTTAATTATTTATTGATTCATTATATTAATTATTAATTGATTCATTATCTTAATTATTTATTGATTCATTATCTTAATTATTTATTGATTCATTATCTTAATTATTTATTGATTCATTATCTTAATTATTTTTTGATTCATTATCTTAATTATTTATTGATTCATTATCTTAATTATTTATTGATTCATTATCTTAATTATTTATTGATTCATTATCTTAATTATTTTTTGATTCATTATCTTAATTATTTTTTGATTCATTATTTTAATTATTTATTGATTAATTATTTTAATTATTTATTGATTCATTATCTTAATTATTTATTGATTCATTATCTTAATTATTTATTGATTTATTATCTTAATTATTTATTGATTCATTGTCTTAATTATTTATTGATTTATTATTTTAATTATTTATTGATTAATTATCTGAATTATTTACTGATTCATTATATTAATTATTCATTAATTCATTTTTTTAATTATTCATTGATTCATTATCTAAATTATTTATTGATTATTTTAATTATTTATTGATTAATTATTTTAATTATTTATTGATTCATTTTTTTAATTATTTATTGATTCATTATCTAAATTATTTATTGATTCATTATCTTAATTATTTATTGATTCATTATATTAAGTATTTATTGATTCATTATCTTAATTATTTATTGATTCATTATTTCAATTATTTATTGATTAATTATCTTAATTATTTATTGATTCATTATCTTAATTATTTATTGATTAATTATTTTAATTATTTATTGATTCATTATCTTAATTATTTATTGATTCATTATTTTAATTGTTTATTGATTCATTATCTTAATTATTTATTGATTCATTATCTTAATTATTTATTGATTCATTATCTTAATTATTTATTGATTCATTATATTAATTATTCATTGATTCATTATTTTAATTATTCATTGATTCATTATATTAATTATTTATTGATTCATTATATTAATTATTTATAGATTCATTATCTCAATAATTTAGTCATTCATTATATTAATTATTTATTGAGTTATTATCTTAATTATTTATTGATTCATTATTTTAATTATTTATTGATTCATTATTTTAATTATTTATTGATTCATTATCTTAATTATATATTGATTCATTATTTTCATTATTTATTGATTCATTATATTAATTATTTATTGATTCATTATATTAATTATTTATTGATTCATTATTTTAATTATTTATTGATTCATTATCTTAATTATTTATTGATTCATAATTTTAATTATTTATTGATTCATTATTTTAATTATTCATTGATTCATTATATTAATTATTTATTGATTCATTATTTTAATTATTTATTGATTCATTATCTTAATTATTTATTGATTCATTATTTTAATTATTCATTGATTCATTATTTTAATTATTCATTGATTCATTATATTAATTATTTATTGATTCATTATATTAATTATTTATAGATTCATTATCTCAATTTTTTAGTCATTCATTATATTAATTATTTATTGAGTTATTATCTTAATTATTTATAGATTCATTATTTTAATTATTTATTGATTCATTATTTTAATTATTTATTGATTCATTATCTTAATTATTTATTGATTCATTATATTAATTATTTATTGATTCATTATTTTAATTTTTTATTGATTCATTATATTAATTATTTATTGATTCATTATTTTAATTATTTATCGATTCATTATCTTTATTATTTATTGGTTCATTATTTTAATTATTTATTGCTTCATCATCCTAATTATTTATTTATTCATTATCTTTATTATTTATTGATTCATTATCTTAATTATTTATTGATTCATTATCTTAATTATTAATTGATTCATTATCTTAATTATTTATTGATTTATTATTTCAATTATTTATTGATTCATTGTCCTGATTATTTATTGATTCATTATTTTAATTATTTATTGATTCATTATCTTAATTATTCATTGATTCATTATCTTAATTATTTATTGATTTATTATTTTAATTATTTATTGATTCATTATCGTAATTATTTATTGATTTATTATTTTAATTATTTATTGATTCATTATCTTAATTATATATTGTTTCATTATCTTAATTATTTATTGATTCATTATCTGAATTATTTTTTGATTAATTATTTTAATTATTTATTGATTCATTATCTTAATTATTTATTGATTCATTATCTTAATTATTTATTGATTCATGTTCTTAATTATTTATTGATTCATTATCTTAATTATTTATTGATTCATTATTTTAATTATTTATTGATTTATTATTTTAATTATTTATTGATTCATTATCTTAATTATTTATTGATTCATTATCTTAATTATTTATTGATTCATTATTTTAATAATTTATTGATTCATTATCTTAATTATTTATTGATTTATTATTTTAATTATTTATTGATTCATTATCTTAATTATTTATTGATTTATTATTTTAATTATTTATTGATTCATTATCTTAATTATTTATTGATTCATTATCTTAATTATGTTTTGATTTATTATTTTAATTATGTATTGATTCATTATCTTAATTATGTATTGATTCATTATTTTAATTATTTATCCATTCATTATCTTTATTATTTATTGATTCATTATTTTAATTATTTATTGATTCATTATATTAATTATTTATTGATTCATTATTTTTATTTTTTATTGATTCATTATATTAATTATTTTTTGATTCATTATCTTTATTATTTATTGATTCATTATTTTAATTATTTATTGATCCATTATCTTTATTATTTATTGGTTCATTATTTTAATTATTTATTGCTTCATCATCCTAATTATTTATTTATTCATAATCTTTATTATTTATTGATTCATTATCTTAATTATTTATTGATTCATTATCTTAATTATTTATTGATTCATTATCTTAATTATTTATTGATTCATTATTTTATTATTTATTTATTCATTATCTTAATTATTTATTGATTCATTATTTTTATTATTTATCGGTTCATTATCTTTATTATTGATTGATTCATTATATTAATTATTTATTGATTCATTATATTAATTATTTATTGATTCATTATTTTAATTATTTATTGATTCATTATATTAATTATTTATTGATTCATTATCTTAATTATTTATTGATTCATTATTTTAATTTTTTATTGATTAATAATCTTAATTATTTATTGATTCATTATCTTTATTATTTATTGATTCATTATATTAATTATTTATTGATTCATTATTTTAATTATTCATTGATTCATTATATTAATTATTTATTGATTCATTATTTTAATTATTTATTGATTCATTATCTTAATTATTTATTGATTCATTATTTCAATTATTTATTGATTCAATTTTTTAATTATTTATTGATTCATTGTTTTAATTATTTATTGATTCATTGTTTTAATTATGTATTGATTCATTATCTTAATTATTTATTGATTCATTATCTAAAATATTTATAGATTTATTATCTTAATTATTTATTGATTCATTGTCTTAATTATTAATTGATTCATTATTTTAATTATTTATTGATTCATTATCTTAATTATTTATTGATTTATTATTTTAATTATTTATTGATTCATTGTCTTAATTATTTATTGATTCATTATCTTAATTATTTGTTGATTCATTATTTTAATTATTTATTAATTCATTATTTTAATTATTTATTGATTTATTATTTTAATTATTTATTGATTTATTATCTTTATTATTTATTGATTCATTATCTTAATTATTTATTGATTAATATCTTAATTATTTATTGATTCATTGTCTTAATTATTTATTGATTCATTATTTTAATTATTTATTGATTCATTATCTTAATTAATTATTGATTTATTATTTTAATTATTTATTGATTCATTGTCCTGATTATTTATAGATTCATTATTTTAATTATTTATTGATTCATTATCTTAATTATTTATTGATTCATTATCTTAATTATTTATTGATTTATTTTTTTAATTAATTATTGATTCATTATCTTAATTATTTATTGATTTATTATTTTAATTATTTATTGATTCATTATCTTAATTATTTATTGTTTCATTATCTTAATTATTTATTGATTCATTATCTGAATTATTTATTGATTCATTATTTTAATTATTTATTGATTCATTATCTTAATTATTTATTGATTCATTATCTTAATTATATATTGATTCATTATCTTAATTATTTATTGATTCATTATCCTTATTATTTATTGATTAATTATTTTGATTATTTATTGATTCATTATCTTAATTATTTTTTGATTCATTATTTTAATTATTTATTGATTCATTATCTTTCTTATTTATTGATTCATTGTTTTAATTATTTATTGATTCATTGTTTTAATTATTTATTGATTCATTATCTTAATTATTTATTGATTCATTATCTTAATTATTTATTGATTTATTATCTTAATTATTTATTGATTCATTGTCTTAATTATTTATTGATTCATTATTTTAATTATTTATTGATTCATTATCTTAATTATTTATTGATTTATTATTTTAATTATTTATTGATTCATTGTCTTAATTATTTATTGATTCATTATCTTCATTATTTATTGATTCATTATTTTAATTATTTATTAATTCATTATTTTAATTATTTATTGATTTATTATTTTAGTTATTTATTGATTCATTATCTTAATTATTTATTGATTCATTATCTTAATTATTTATTGATTAATTTCTTAATTATTTATTGATTCATTGTCTTAATTATTTATTGATTCATTATTTAAATTATTTATTGATTCATTATCTTAATTATTTATTGATTTATTATTTTAATTATTTATTGATTCATTGTCCTGATTATTTATTGATTCATTATTTTAATTATTTATTGATTCATTATCTAAATTATTTATTGATTCATTATCTTAATTATTTATTGATTTATTATTTTAGTTATTTATTGATGCATTATCTTAATTATTTATTGATTTATTATTTTAATTATTTATTGATTCATTATCTTAATTATTTATTGTTTCATTATCTTAATTATTTATTGATTCATTATCTGAACTATTTATTGATTCATTATTTTAATTATTTATTGATTCATTATCTTAATTATTTATTGATTCATTATCTTAATTATTTATTGATTCATTATCTTAATTATTTATTGATTCATTATCTTAATTATTTATTGATTCATTATCTTAATTATTTATTGATTCATTATTTTAATTATTTATTGATTCATTATCTTAATTATTTATTTATTCATTATCTTAATTATTTATTGATTCATTATCTTAATTATTTATTGATTCATTATTTTAATTATTTATTGATTCATTATCTTAATTATTTATTGATTCATTATTTTAATTATTTATTGATTTATTATTTTAATTATTTATTGATTCATTATCTTAATTATTTATTGATTCATTATCTTAATTATTTATTGATTCATTATTTTAATTATTTATTGATTCATTATCTTAATTATTTATTGATTTATTATTTTAATTATTTATTGATTCATTATCTTAATTATTTATTGATTTATTATTTTAATTATTTATTGATTCATTATCTTAATTATTTATGGATTCATTATCTTAATTATTTATTGATTAATTTCTTAATTATTTATTGATTCATTATTTTAATTATTTATTGATTCATTATCTTAATTATTTATTGATTTATTATTTTAATTATTTATTGATTCATTGTCCTGATTATTTATTGATTCATTATTTTAATTATTTATTGATTCATTATCCTAATTATTTATTGATTCATTATCTTAATTATTTATTGATTTATTATTTTAATTATTTATTGATTCATTATCTTAATTATTTATTGATTTATTATTTTAATTATTTATTGATTCATTATCTTAATTATTTATTGTTTCATTATCTTAATTATTTATTGATTCATTATCTGAATTATTTATTGATTCATTATTTTAATTATTTATTGATTCATTATCTTAATTATTTATTGATTCATTATCTTAATTATTTATTGATTCATTATCTTAATTATTTATTGATTCATTATCGTAATTATTTATTGATTCATTATTTTAATTATTTATTGATTCATTATCTTAATTATTTATTGATTCATTATCTTAATTATTTATTGATTCATTATCTTAATTATGTATTGATTTATTATTTTAATTATGTATTGATTCATTATCTTAATTATGTATTGATTCATTATTTTAATTATTTATCCATTCATTATCTTTATTATTTATTGATTCATTATTTTAATTATTTATTGATTCATTATATTAATTATTTATTGATTCATTATTTTAATTTTTTATTGATTCATTATATTAATTATTTATTGATTCATTATTTTAATTATTTATCGATTCATTATCTTTATTATTTATTGGTTCATTATTTTAATTATTTATTGCTTCATCATCCTAATTATTTATTTATTCATTATCTTTATTATTTATTGATTCATTATCTTAATTATTTATTGATTCATTATCTTAATTATTAATTGATTCATTATCTTAATTATTTATTGATTTATTATTTCAATTATTTATTGATTCATTGTCCTGATTATTTATTGATTCATTATTTTAATTATTTATTGATTAATTATCTTAATTATTTATTGATTCATTATCTTAATTATTTATTGATTTATTATTTTAATTATTTATTGATTCATTATCTTAATTATTTATTGATTTATTATTTTAATTATTTATTGATTCATTATCTTAATTATATATTGTTTCATTATCTTAATTATTTATTGATTCATTATCTGAATTATTTTTTGATTAATTATTTTAATTATTTATTGATTCATTATCTTAATTATTTATTGATTCATTATCTTAATTATTTATTGATTCATGTTCTTAATTATTTATTGATTCATTATCTTAATTATTTATTGATTCATTATTTTAATTATTTATTGATTTATTATTTTAATTATTTATTGATTCATTATCTTAATTATTTATTGATTCATTATCTTAATTATTTATTGATTCATTATTTTAATAATTTATTGATTCATTATCTTAATTATTTATTGATTTATTATTTTAATTATTTATTGATTCATTATCTTAATTATTTATTGATTTATTATTTTAATTATTTATTGATTCATTATCTTAATTATTTATTGATTCATTATCTTAATTATGTTTTGATTTATTATTTTAATTATGTATTGATTCATTATCTTAATTATGTATTGATTCATTATTTTAATTATTTATCCATTCATTATCTTTATTATTTATTGATTCATTATTTTAATTATTTATTGATTCATTATATTAATTATTTATTGATTCATTATTTTAATTTTTTATTGATTCATTATATTAATTATTTTTTGATTCATTATCTTTATTATTTATTGATTCATTATTTTAATTATTTATTGATCCATTATCTTTATTATTTATTGGTTCATTATTTTTATTATTTATTGCTTCATCATCCTAATTATTTATTTATTCATTATCTTTATTATTTATTGATTCATTATCTTAATTATTTATTGATTCATTATCTTAATTATTTATTGATTCATTATCTTTATTATTTATTGGTTCATTATTTTAATTATTTATTGCTTCATCATCCTAATTATTTATTTATTCATTATCTTTATTATTTATTGATTCATTATCTTAATTATTTATTGATTCATTATCTTAATTATTAATTGATTCATTATCTTAATTATTTATTGATTTATTATTTCAATTATTTATTGATTCATTGTCCTGATTATTTATTGATTCATTATTTTAATTATTTATTGATTCATTATCTTAATTTTTTATTGATTCATTATCTTAATTATTTATTGATTTATTATTTTAATTATTTATTGATTCATTATCTTAATTATTTATTGATGTATTATTTTAATTATTTATTGATTCATTATCTTAATTATATATTGTTTCATTATCTTAATTATTTATTGATTCATTATCTGAATTATTTTTTGATTAATTATTTTAATTATTTATTGATTCATTATCTTAATTATTTATTGATTCATTATCTTAATTATTTATTGATTCATGTTCTTAATTATTTATTGATTCATTATCTTAATTATTTATTGATTCATTATTTTAATTATTTATTGATTTATTATTTTAATTATTTATTGATTCATTATCTTAATTATTTATTTATTCATTATCTTAATTATTTATTGATTCATTATTTTAATAATTTATTGATTCATTATCTTAATTATTTATTGATTTATTATTTTAATTATTTATTGATTCATTATCTTAATTATTTATTGATTTATTATTTTAATTATTTATTGATTCATTATCTTAATTATTTATTGATTCATTATCTTAATTATGTTTTGATTTATTATTTTAATTATGTATTGATTCATTATCTTAATTATGTATTGATTCATTATTTTAATTATTTATCCATTCATTATCTTTATTATTTATTGATTCATTATTTTAATTATTTATTGATTCATTATATTAATTATTTATTGATTCATTATTTTAATTTTTTATTGATTCATTATATTAATTATTTTTTGATTCATTATCTTTATTATTTATTGATTCATTATTTTAATTATTTATTGATCCATTATCTTTATTATTTATTGGTTCATTATTTTAATTATTTATTGCTTCATCATCCTAATTATTTATTTATTCATTATCTTTATTATTTATTGATTCATTATCTTAATTATTTATTGATTCATTATCTTAATTATTTATTGATTCATTATCTTAATTATTTATTGATTCATTATTTTATTATTTATTTATTCATTATCTTAATTATTTATTGATTCATTATTTTTATTATTTATCGGTTCATTATCTTTATTATTGATTGATTCATTATATTAATTATTTATTGATTCATTATATTAATTATTTATTGATTCATTATTTTAATTATTTATTGATTCATTATATTAATTATTTATTGATTCATTATCTTAATTATTTATTGATTGATTATTTTAATTTTTTATTGATTAATAATCTTAATTATTTATTGATTCATTATCTTTATTATTTATTGATTCATTATATTAATTATTTATTGATTCATTATTTTAATTATTCATTGATTCATTATATTAATTATTTATTGATTCATTATTTTAATTATTTATTGATTCATTATTTATTTATTGATTAATAATCTTAATTATTTATTGATTCATTATCTTTATTATTTATTGATTCATTATATTAATTATTTATTGATTCATTATTTTAATTATTCATTGATCTATTATATTAATTATTTATTGATTCATTATTTTAATTATTTATTGATTCATTATCTTAATTATTTATTGATTCATTATTTCAATTATTTATTGATTCAATTTTTTAATTATTTATTGATTCATTGTTTTAATTATTTATTGATTCATTATCTTAATTATTTATTGATTTATTATTTTAATTATTTATTGATTCATTGTCTTAATTATTTATTGATTCATTATCTTAATTATTTGTTGATTCATTATTTTAATTATTTATTAATTCATTATTTTAATTATTTATTGATTTATTATTTTAATTATTTATTTATTCATTATCTTTATTATTTATTGATTCATTATCTTAATTATTTATTGATTCATT
The DNA here is from genome assembly GCF_053919585.1 of Euprymna scolopes. NCBI lineage: Eukaryota > Metazoa > Mollusca > Cephalopoda > Sepiida > Sepiolidae > Euprymna > Euprymna scolopes. The sequence goes on along the minus strand of NC_136527.1, from coordinate 66,103,799 downwards.
ATCTTTATTATTTATTGATTCATTATCTTAATTATTTATTGATTCATTATTTTATTATTTATTTATTCATTATCTTAATTATTTATTGATTCATTATTTTTATTATTTATCGGTTCATTATCTTTATTATTGATTGATTCATTATATTAATTATTTATTGATTCATTATATTAATTATTTATTGATTCATTATTTTAATTATTTATTGATTCATTATATTAATTATTTATTGATTCATTATCTTAATTATTTATTGATTAATTATTTTAATTTTTTATTGATTAATAATCTTAATTATTTATTGATTCATTATCTTTATTATTTATTGATTCATTATATTAATTATTTATTGATTCATTATTTTAATTATTCATTGATTCATTATATTAATTATTTATTGATTCATTATTTTAATTATTTATTGATTCATTATTTATTTATTGATTGATAATCTTAATTATTTATTGATTCATTATCTTTATTATTTATTGATTCATTATATTAATTATTTATTGATTCATTATTTTAATTATTCATTGATTCATTATATTAATTATTTATTGATTCATTATTTTAATTATTTATTGATTCATTATCTTAATTATTTATTGATTCATTATTTCAATTATTTATTGATTCAATTTTTTAATTATTTATTGATTCATTGTTTTAATTATTTATTGATTCATTATCTTAATTATTTATTGATTTATTATTTTAATTATTTATTGATTCATTGTCTTAATTATTTATTGATTCATTATCTTAATTATTTGTTGATTCATTATTTTAATTATTTATTAATTCATTATTTTAATTATTTATTGATTTATTATTTTAATTATTTATTGATTTATTATCTTTATTATTTATTGATTCATTATCTTAATTATTTATTGATTAATTTCTTAATTATTTATTGATTCATTGTCTTAATTATTTATTGATTCATTATTTTAATTATTTATTGATTCATTATCTTAATTAATTATTGATTTATTATTTTAATTATTTATTGATTCATTGTCCTGATTATTTATAGATTCATTATTTTAATTATTTATTGATTCATTATCTTAATTATTTATTGATTCATTATCTTAATTATTTATTGATTTATTTTTTTAATTAATTATTGATTCATTATCTTAATTATTTATTGATTTATTATTTTAATTATTTATTGATTCATTATCTTAATTATTTATTGTTTCATTATCTTAATTATTTATTGATTCATTATCTGAATTATTTATTGATTCATTATTTTAATTATTTATTGATTCATTATCTTAATTATTTATTGATTCATTATCTTAATTATATATTGATTCATTATCTTAATTATTTATTGATTCATTATCCTTATTATTTATTGATTAATTATTTTGATTATTTATTGATTCATTATCTTAATTATTTATTGATTCATTATTTTAATTATTTATTGATTCATTATCTTTATTATTTATTGATTCATTGTTTTAATTATTTATTGATTCATTGTTTTAATTATTTATTGATTCATTATCTTAATTATTTATTGATTCATTATCTTAATTATTTATTGATTTATTATCTTAATTATTTATTGATTCATTGTCTTAATTATTTATTGATTCATTATTTTAATTATTTATTGATTCATTATCTTAATTATTTATTGATTTAGTATTTTAATTATTTATTGATTCATTGTCTTAATTATTTATTGATTCATTATCTTCATTATTTATTGATTCATTATTTTAATTATTTATTAATTCATTATTTTAATTATTTATTGATTTATTATTTTAGTTATTTATTGATTCATTATCTTAATTATTTATTGATTCATTATCTTAATTATTTATTGATTAATTTCTTAATTATTTATTGATTCATTGTCTTAATTATTTATTGATTCATTATTTTAATTATTTATTGATTCATTATCTTAATTATTTATTGATTTATTATTTTAATTATTTATTGATTCATTGTCCTGATTATTTATTGATTCATTATTTTAATTATTTATTGATTCATTATCTTAATTATTTATTGATTCATTATCTTAATTATTTATTGATTTATTATTTTAGTTATTTATTGATGCATTATCTTAATTATTTATTGATTTATTATTTTAATTATTTATTGATTCATTATCTTAATTATTTATTGTTTCATTATCTTAATTATTTATTGATTCATTATCTGAACTATTTATTGATTCATTATTTTAATTATTTATTGATTCATTATCTTAATTATTTATTGATTCATTATCTTAATTATTTATTGATTCATTATCTTAATTATTTATTGATTCATTATCTTAATTATTTATTGATTCATTATCTTAATTATTTATTGATTCATTATTTTAATTATTTATTGATTCATTATCTTAATTATTTATTTATTCATTATCTTAATTATTTATGGATTCATTATCTTAATTATTTATTGATTCATTATTTTAATTATTTATTGATTCATTATCTTAATTATTTATTGATTCATTATTTTAATTATTTATTGATTTATTATTTTTATTATTTATTGATTCATTATCTTAATTATTTATTGATTCATTATCTTAATTATTTATTGATTCATTATTTTAATTATTTATTGATTCATTATCTTAATTATTTATTGATTTATTATTTTAATTATTTATTGATTCATTATCTTAATTATTTATTGATTTATTATTTTAATTATTTATTGATTCATTATCTTAATTATTTATTGATTCATTATCTTAATTATTTATTGATTAATTTCTTAATTATTTATTGATTCATTGTCTTAATTATTTATTGATTCATTATTTTAATTATTTATTGATTCATTATCTTAATTATTTATTGATTTATTATTTTAATTATTTATTGATTCATTGTCCTGATTATTTATTGATTCATTATTTTAATTATTTATTGATTCATTATCCTAATTATTTATTGATTCATTATCTTAATTATTTATTGATTTATTATTTTAATTATTTATTGATTCATTATCTTAATTATTTATTGATTTATTATTTTAATTATTTATTGATTCATTATCTTAATTATTTATTGTTTCATTATCTTAATTATTTATTGATTCATTATCTGAATTATTTATTGATTCATTATTTTAATTATTTATTGATTCATTATCTTAATTATTTATTGATTCATTATCTTAATTATTTATTGATTCATTATCTTAATTATTTATTGATTCATTATCTTAATTATTTATTGATTCATTATTTTAATTATTTATTGATTCATTATCTTAATTATTTATTGATTCATTATCTTAATTATTTATTGATTCATTATCTTAATTATGTATTGATTTATTATTTTAATTATGTATTGATTCATTATCTTAATTATGTATTGATTCATTATTTTAATTATTTATCCATTCATTATCTTTATTATTTATTGATTCATTATTTTAATTATTTATTGATTCATTATATTAATTATTTATTGATTCATTATTTTAATTTTTTATTGATTCATTATATTAATTATTTATTGATTCATTATTTTAATTATTTATCGATTCATTATCTTTATTATTTATTGGTTCATTATTTTAATTATTTATTGCTTCATCATCCTAATTATTTATTTATTCATTATCTTTATTATTTATTGATTCATTATCTTAATTATTTATTGATTCATTATCTTAATTATTAATTGATTCATTATCTTAATTATTTATTGATTTATTATTTCAATTATTTATTGATTCATTGTCCTGATTATTTATTGATTCATTATTTTAATTATTTATTGATTCATTATCTTAATTATTTATTGATTCATTATCTTAATTATTTATTGATTTATTATTTTAATTATTTATTGATTCATTATCTTAATTATTTATTGATGTATTATTTTAATTATTTATTGATTCATTATCTTAATTATATATTGTTTCATTATCTTAATTATTTATTGATTCATTATCTGAATTATTTTTTGATTAATTATTTTAATTATTTATTGATTCATTATCTTAATTATTTATTGATTCATTATCTTAATTATTTATTGATTCATGTTCTTAATTATTTATTGATTCATTATCTTAATTATTTATTGATTCATTATTTTAATTATTTATTGATTTATTATTTTAATTATTTATTGATTCATTATCTTAATTATTTATTGATTCATTATCTTAATTATTTATTGATTCATTATTTTAATAATTTATTGGATCATTTTCTTAATTATTTATTGATTTATTATTTTAATTATTTATTGATTCATTATCTTAATTATTTATTGATTGATTATTTTAATTATTTATTGATTCATTATCTTAATTATTTATTGATTCATTATCTTAATTATGTTTTGATTTATTATTTTAATTATTATATTGATTCATTATCTTAATTATGTATTGATTCATTATTTTAATTATTTATCCATTCATTATCTTTATTATTTATTGATTCATTATTTTAATTATTTATTGATTCATTATATTAATTATTTATTGATTCATTATTTTAATTTTTTATTGATTCATTATATTAATTATTTTTTGATTCATTATCTTTATTATTTATTGATTCATTATTTTAATTATTTATTGATCCATTATCTTTATTATTTATTGGTTCATTATTTTAATTATTTATTGCTTCATCATCCTAATTATTTATTTATTCATTATCTTTATTATTTATTGATTCATTATCTTAATTATTTATTGATTCATTATCTTAATTATTTATTGATTCATTATCTTAATTATTTATTGATTCATTATTTTATTATTTATTTATTCATTATCTTAATTATTTATTGATTCATTATTTTTATTATTTATCGGTTCATTATCTTTATTATTGATTGATTCATTATATTAATTATTTATTGATTCATTATATTAATTATTTATTGATTCATTATTTTAATTATTCATTGATTCATTATATTAATTATTTATTGATTCATTATCTTAATTATTTATTGATTCATTATTTTAATTTTTTATTGATTAATAATCTTAATTATTTATTGATTCATTATCTTTATTATTTATTGATTCATTATATTAATTATTTATTGATTCATTATTTTAATTATTCATTGATTCATTATATTAATTATTTATTGATTCATTATATTAATTATTTATTGATTCATTATCTTAATTATTTATTGATTCATTATTTCAATTATTTATTGATTCAATTTTTTAATTATTTATTGATTCATTGTTTTAATTATTTATTGATTCATTGTTTTAATTATTTATTGATTCATTATCTTAATTATTTATTGATTCATTATCTAAATTATTTATAGATTTATTATCTTAATTATTTATTGATTCATTGTCTTAATTATTAATTGATTCATTATTTTAATTATTTATTGATTCATTATCTTAATTATTTATTGATTTATTATTTTAATTATTTATTGATTCATTGTCTTAATTATTTATTGATTCATTATCTTAATTATTTGTTGATTCATTATTTTAATTATTTATTAATTCATTACTTTAATTATTTATTGATTTATTATTTTAATTATTTATTGATTCATTGTCTTAATTAATTATTGATTTATTATTTTAATTATTTATTGATTCATTGTCCTGATTATTTATAGATTCATTATTTTAATTATTTATTGATTCATTATCTTAATTATTTATTGATTCATTATCTTAATTATTTATTGATTTATTTTTTTAATTAATTATTGATTCATTATCTTAATTATTTATTGATTTATTATTTTAATTATTTATTGATTCATTATCTTAATTATTTATTGTTTCATTATCTTAATTATTTATTGATTCATTATCTGAATTATTTATTGATTCATTATTTTAATTATTTATTGATTCATTATCTTAATTATTTATTGATTCATTATCTTAATTATATATTGATTCATTATCTTAATTATTTATTGATTCATTATCCTTATTATTTATTGATTAATTATTTTGATTATTTATTGATTCATTATCTTAATTATTTATTGATTCATTATTTTAATTATTTATTGATTCATTATCTTTATTATTTATTGATTCATTGTTTTAATTATTTATTGATTCATTGTTTTAATTATTTATTGATTCATTATCTTAATTATTTATTGATTCATTATCTTAATTATTTATTGATTTATTATCTTAATTATTTATTGATTCATTGTCTTAATTATTTATTGATTCATTATTTTAATTATTTATTGATTCATTATCTTAATTATTTATTGATTTATTATTTTAATTATTTATTGATTCATTGTCTTAATTATTTATTGATTCATTATCTTCATTATTTATTGATTCATTATTTTAATTATTTATTAATTCATTATTTTAATTATTTATTGATTTATTATTTTAGTTATTTATTGATTCATTATCTTAATTATTTATTGATTCATTATCTTAATTATTTATTGATTAATTTCTTAATTATTTATTGATTCATTGTCTTAATTATTTATTGATTCATTATTTTAATTATTTATTGATTCATTATCTTAATTATTTATTGATTTATTATTTTAATTATTTATTGATTCATTGTCCTGATTATTTATTGATTCATTATTTTAATTATTTATTGATTCATTATCTTAATTATTTATTGATTCATTATCTTAATTATTTATTGATTTATTATTTTAGTTATTTATTGATGCATTATCTTAATTATTTTTTGATTCATTATTTTAATTATTTATTGATTCATTATCTTAATTATTTATTGATTCATTATCTTAATTATTTATTGATTCATTATCTTAATTATTTATTGATTCATTATCTTAATTATTTATTGATTCATTATCTTAATTATTTATTGATTCATTATTTTAATTATTTATTGATTCATTATCTTAATTATTTATTTATTCATTATCTTTATTATTTATTGATTCTATATCTTAATTATTTATTGATTCATTATTTTAATTATTTATTGATTCATTATCTTAATTATTTATTGATTCATTATTTTAATTATTTATTGATTTATTATTTTAATTATTTATTGATTCATTATCTTAATTATTTATTGATTCATTATCTTAATTATTTATTGATTCATTATTTTAATTATTTATTGATTCATTATCTTAATTATTTATTGATTTATTATTTTAATTATTTATTGATTCATTATCTTAATTATTTATTGATTTATTATTTTAATTATTTATTGATTCATTATCTTAATTATTTATTGATTCATTATCTTAATTATGTATTGATTTATTATTTTAATTATGTATTGATTCATTATCTTAATTATGTATTGATTCATTATTTTAATTATTTATCCATTCATTATCTTAATTATTTATTGATTCATTATCTTCATTATTTATTGATTCATTATTTTAATTATTTATTAATTCATTATTTTAATTATTTATTGATTTATTATTTTAGTTATTTATTGATTCATTATCTTAATTATTTATTGATTCATTATCTTAATTATTTATTGATTAATTTCTTAATTATTTATTGATTCATTGTCTTAATTATTTATTGATTCATTATTTTAATTATTTATTGATTCATTATCTTAATTATTTATTGATTTATTATTTTAATTATTTATTGATTCATTGTCCTGATTATTTATTGATTCATTATTTTAATTATTTATTGATTCATTATCTTAATTATTTATTGATTCATTATCTTAATTATTTATTGATTTATTATTTTAGTTATTTATTGATGCATTATCTTAATTATTTATTGATTTATTATTTTAATTATTTATTGATTCATTATCTTAATTATTTATTGTTTCATTATCTTAATTATTTATTGATTCATTATCTGAACTATTTATTGATTCATTATTTTAATTATTTATTGATTCATTATCTTAATTATTTATTGATTCATTATCTTAATTATTTATTGATTCATTATCTTAATTATTTATTGATTCATTATCTTAATTATTTATTGATTCATTATCTTAATTATTTATTGATTCATTATTTTAATTATTTATTGATTCATTATCTTAATTATTTATTTATTCATTATCTTAATTATTTATTGATTCAATATCTTAATTATTTATTGATTCATTATTTTAATTATTTATTGATTCATTATCTTAATTATTTATTGATTCATTATTTTAATTATTTATTGATTTATTATTTTAATTATTTATTGATTCATTATCTTAATTATTTATTGATTCATTATCTTAATTATTTATTGATTCATTATTTTAATTATTTATTGATTCATTATCTTAATTATTTATTGATTTATTATTTTAATTATTTATTGATTCATTATCTTAATTATTTATTGATTTATTATTTTAATTATTTATTGATTCATTATCTTAATTATTTATTGATTCATTATCTTAATTATGTATTGATTTATTATTTTAATTATGTATTGATTCATTATCTTAATTATGTATTGATTCATTATTTTAATTATTTATCCATTCATTATCTTTATTATTTATTGATTCATTATTTTAATTATTTATTGATTCATTATATTAATTATTTATTGATTCATTATTTTAATTTTTTATTGATTCATTTTATTAATTATTTATTGATTCATTATCTTAATTATTTATTGATTCATTATTTTAATTATTTATAGATTCATTATCTTTATTATTTATTGGTTCATTATTTTAATTATTTATTGCTTCATCATCCTAATTATTTATTTATTCATTATCTTTATTATTTATTGATTCACTATCTTAATTATTTATTGATTCATCATCTTAATTATTTATTGATTCATTATCTTAATTATTTATTGATTCATTATTTTTATTATTTATCGATTCATTATCTTAATTATTTATTGATTTATTATTTTAATTATTTATTGATTTATTGTCCTGATTATTTATTGATTCATTATTTTAATTATTTATTGATTCATTATCTTAATTATTTATTGATTCATTATCTTAATTATTTATTGATTTTTTTTTAAATTAATTATTGATTCATTATCTTAATTATTTATTGATTTATTATTTTAATTATTTATTGATTCATTATCTTAATTATCTATTGTTTCATTATCTTAATTATTTATTGATTCATTATCTGAATTATTTATTGATTCATTATTTTAATTATTTATTGATTCATTATCTTAATTATTTATTGATTCATTATCTTAATTATATATTGATTCATTATCTTAATTATTTAATGATTCATTATCTTAATTATTTATTGATTCATTATTTTAATTATTTATTGATTCATTATCTTAATTATTTATTGATTCATTATTTTAATTATTTATTGATTCATTATCTTTATTATTTATTGATTCATTGTTTTAATTATTTATTGATTCATTGTTTTAATTATTTATTGATTCATTGTTTTAATTATTTATTGATTCATTATCTTAATTATTTATTGATTCATTATCTTAATTATTTATTGATTTATTATTTTAATTATTTATTGATTCATTGTCTTAATTATTTATTGATTCATTATCTTAATTATTTATTTATTCATTATTTTAATTATTTATTAATTCATTATTTTAATTATTTATTTATTTATTATTTTAGTTATTTATTGATTCATTATCTTAATTATTTATTGATTCATTATCTTAATTATTTATTGATTAATTTCTTAATTATTTATTGATTCATTGTCTTAATTATTTATTGATTCATTATTTTAATTATTTATTGATTCATTATCTTAATTATTTATTGATTTATTATTTTAATTATTTAATGATTCATTGTCCTGATAATTTATTGATTCATTATTTTAATTATTTATTGATTCATTATCTTAATTATTTATTGATTCATTATCTTAATTATTTATTGATTTATTATTTTAGTTATTTATTGATTCATTATCTTAATTATTTATTGATTTTTTATTTTAATTATTTATTGATTCATTATCTTAATTATTTATTGTTTCATTATCTTAATTATTTATTGATTCATTATCTGAACTATTTATTGATTCATTATTTTAATTATTTATTGATTCATTATCTTAATTATTTATTGATTCATTATCTTAATTATTTATTGATTCATTATCTTAATTATTTATTGATTTATTATTTTAGTTATTTATTGATTCATTATCTTAATTATTTATTGATTTATTATTTTAATTATTTATTGATTCATTATCTTAATCATTTATTGATTCATTATCTTAATTATTTATTGTTTCATTATCTTAATTATTTATTGATTCATTATCTGAACTATTTATTGATTCATTATTTTAATTATTTATTGATTCATTATCTTAATTATTTATTGATTCATTATCTTAATTATTTATTGATTCATTATCTTAATTATTTATTGATTCATTATCTTAATTATTTATTGATTCATTATTTTAATTATTTATTGAATCATTATCTTAATTATTTATTGATTCATTATCTTAATTATGTATTGATTCATTATCTTAATTATTTATTGATTCATTATTTTAATTATTTATGTATTCATTATCTGAACTATTTATTGATTCATTATCTTAATTATTTATTGATTCATTATCTTAATTATTTATTGATTCATTGTTTTAATTATTTATTGATTCATTATCTTAATTATTTATTGATTTATTATTTTAATTATTTATTGATTCATTGTCCTGATTATTTATTGATTCATTATTTTAATTATTTATTGATTCATTATCTTAATTATTTATTGATTCATTATCTTAATTATTTATTGATTTATTATTTTAATTAATTTTTGATTCATTATCTTAATTATTTATTGATTTATTATTTTAATTATTTATTGATTCATTATCTTAATTATTTATTGTTTCATTATCTTAATTATTTATTGTTTGATTATCTTAATTATTTATTGATTCATTATCTGAACTATTTATTGATTCATTATCTTAATTATTTATTGATTCATTATCTTAATTATTTATTGATTCATTATCTTAATTATTTATTGATTCATTATCTTAATTATTTATTGATTCATTATTTTAATTATTTATTGATTCATTATCTTAATTATTTATTGATTCATTATCTTAATTATTTATGTATTCATTATCTTAATTATTTATTGATTCATTATCTTAATTATTTATTGATTCATTATTTTAATTATTTATTGATTCATTATCTTAATTATTTATTGATTCATTATTTTAATTATTTATTGATTTATTATTTTAATTATTTATTGATTCATTATCTTAATTATTTATTGATTCATTATCTTAATTATTTATTGATTCATTATTTTAATTATTTATTGATTCATTATCTTAATTATTTATTTATTTATTATTTTAATTATTTATTGATTCATTATCTTAATTATTTATTGATTTATTATTTTAATTATTTATTGATTCATTATCTTAATTATTTATTGATTCATTATCTTAATTATGTATTGATTTATTATTTTAATTATGTATTGATTCATTATCTTAATTATGTATTGATTCATTATTTTAATTATTTATCCATTCATTATCTTTATTATTTATTGATTCATTATTTTAATTATTTATTGATTCATTATATTAATTATTTATTGATTCATTATTTTAATTTTTTATTGATTCATTTTATTAATTATTTATTGATTCATTATCTTTATTATTTATTGATTCATTATTTTAATTATTTATAGATTCATTATATTTATTATTTATTGGTTCATTATTTTAATTATTTATTGCTTCATCATCCTAAGTATTTATTTATTCATTATCTTTATTATTTATTGATTCATTATCTGAACTATTTATTGATTCATTATATTAATTATTTATTGATTCATTATTTTAATTATTTATTGATTCATTATATTTATTATTTATTGATTCATTATCTTAATTATTTATTGATTCATTATTTTAATTTTTTATTGATTCATTATCTTAATTATTTATTGATTCATTATCTTTATTATTTATTGATTCATTATATTAATTATTTATTGATTCATTATTTTAATTATTCATTGATTCATTATATTAATTATTTATTGATTCATTATTTTAATTATTTATTGATTCATTATCTTAATTATTTATTGATTCATTATTTTAATTAAATATTGATTCATTATTTTAATTATTTATTGATTCATTGTTTTAATTATTTATTGATTCATTGTTTTAATTATTTATTGATTCATTATCTTAATTATTTATTGATTTATTATTTTAATTATTTATTGATTTATTATCTTAATTATTTATTGATTCATTGTCTTAATTATTTATTGATTCATTATTTTAATCATTTATTGATTCATTATCTTAATTATTTATTGATTTATTATTTTAATTATTTATTGATTCATTGTCTTAATTATTTATTGATTCATTATCTTAATTATTTATTGATTCATTATTTTAATTATTTAATTATTCATTATTTTAATTATTTATTGATTTATTATTTTAATTATTTATTGATTCATTATCTTAATTATTTATTGATTCATTATCTTAATTATTTATTGATTCATTATTTTAATTTTTTATTGATTCATTTTATTAATTATTTATTGATTCATTATCTTAATTATTTATTGATTCATTATTTTAATTATTTATAGATTCATTATCTTTATTATTTATTGGTTCATTATTTTAATTATTTATTGCTTCATCATCCTAATTATTTATTTATTCATTATCTTTATTATTTATTGATTCATTATCTTAATTATTTATTGATTCATTATTTTAATTATTTGTTGATTCATAATCTTAATTATTTATTGATTCATTATCTTATTGATTCATTATTTAATTATTTATTGATTCATTATCTTAATTAGTTATTGATTCATTATATTAATTATTTATTGATTCATTATTTTAATTATTTATTGATTCATTATATTAATTATTTATTGATTCATAATTGTATTATTTATTGATTCATTATATTAATTATTTATTGATTCATTATCTTAATTATTTATTGATTCATTATTTTATTTTTTTATTGATTCATTATCTTAATTATTTATTGATTCATTATCTTTATTATTTATTGATTCATTATATTAATTATTTATTGATTCATTATTTTAATTATTTATTGATTCATTATATTAATTATTTATTGATTCATTATTTTAATTATTTATTGATTCATTATCTTAATTATTTATTGATTCATTATTTTAATTATTTATTGATTAATTATTTTAATTATTTATTGATTCATTGTTTGAATTATTTATTGATTCATTGTTTTAATTATTTATTGATTCATTATCTTAATTATTTATTGATTCATTATCTTAATTATTTATTGATTTATTATCTTAATTATTTATTGATTCATTGTCTTAATTATTTATTGATTCATTATTTTAATTATTTATTGATTCATTATCTTAATTATTTATTGATTTATTATTTTAATTATTTATTGATTCATTGTCTTAATTATTTATTGATTAATTATTTTAATTATTTATTGATTCATTATTTTAATTATTTAATTATTCATTATTTTAATTATTTATTGATTTATTATTTTAATTATTTATTGATTCATTATCTTAATTATATATTGATTCATTATCTTAATTATTTATTGATTCATTATTTTAATTATTTATTGATTCATTATCTTAATTATTTATTGATTTATTATTTTAATTATTTATTGATTCATTGTCCTGATTATTTATTGATTCATTATTTTAATTATTTATTGATTCATTATCTTAATTATTTATTGATTCATTATCTTAATTATTTATTGATTTATTATTTTAATTAATTTTTGATTCATTATCTTAATTATTTATTGATTTATTATTTTAATTATTTATTGATTCATTATCTTAATTATTTATTGTTTCATTATCTTAATTATTTATTGATTCATTATCTGAATTATTTATTGATTCATTATTTTAATTATTTATTGATTCATTATCTTAATTATTTATTGATTCATTATCTTAATAATATATTGATTCATTATCTTAATTATTTATTGATTCATTATCTTAATTATTTATTGATTCATTATTTTAATTATTTATTGATTCATTATCTTAATTATTTATTGATTCGTTATTTTAATTATTTATTGATTCATTATTTTAATTATTTATTGATTCATTGTTTTAATTATTTATTGATTCATTGTTTTAATTATTTATTGATTCATTATCTTAATTATTTATTGATTCATTATCTTAATTATTTATTGATTTATTATCTTTATTATTTATTGATTCATTGTCTTAATTATTTATTGATTCATTGTCTTAATTATTTATTGATTCATTATCTTAATTATTTATTGATTCATTATCTTAATTATTAATTGATTCATTGTCCTTATTATTTATTGATTCATTATCTTAATTATTTGTTGATTCATTTTTTTAATTATTTATTAATTCATTATTTTAATTATTTATTGATTTAATATTTTAATTATTTATTGATTCATTATCTTAATTATTTATTGATTCATTATCTTAATTATTTATTGATTAATTTCTTAATTATTTATTGATTCATTGTCTTAATTATTTATTGATTCATTTTTTTAATTATTTATTGATTCATTATCTTAATTATTTATTGATTTATTATGTTCATTATTTATTGATTCATTGTCCTGATTATTTATTGATTCATTATTTTAATTATTTATTGATTCATTATCTTAATTATTTATTGATTCATTATCTTAATTATTTATTGATTTATTATTTTAATTATTTATTGATTCATTATCTTAATTATTTATTGATTCATTATTTTAATTATTTATTGATTCATTATCTTAATTATTTATTGTTTCATTATCTTAATTATTTATTGATTCATTATCTGAATTATTTATTGATTCATTATTTTAATTATTTATTGATTCATTATCTTAATTATTTATTGATTCATTATCTTAATTATTTATTGATTCGTTATCTTAATTATTTATTGATTCATTATCTTAATTATTTATTGATTCATTATTTTAATTATTTATTGATTCATTATCTTAATTATTTATTGATTCATTATCTTAATTATTTATTGATTCATTATCTTAATTATTTATTGATTACTTATTTTAATTATTTATTGATTCATTATCTTAATGTTTATTGATTTATTATTTTAATTATTTATTGATTCATTATCTTAATTATTCATTGATTTATTATTTTAATTATTTATTGATTCATTATCTTAATTATTTATTGATTCATTATCTTAATTATGTATTGATTCATTATTTTAATTATGTATTGATTCATTATCTTAATTATGTATTGATTCATTATTTTAATTATTTATCCATTCATTATCTTTATTATTTATTGATTCATTATTGTAATTATTTATTGATTCATTATATTAATTATTTATTGATTCATTATTTTAATTTTTTATTGATTCATTATCTTAATTATTTATTGATTCATTATCTTAGTTATTTATTGATTCATTATTTTAATTATTTATTGATTCATTATCTTTATTATTTATTGGTTCATTATTTTTATTATTTATTGCTTCATGATCCTAATTATTTTTTTATTCATTATCTTTATTATTTATTGATTCATTATCTTAATTATTTATTGATTCATTATTTTAATTATTTATTGATTCATTATCTTAATTATTTGTTGATTTAATTTTTTAATTATTTATTGATTCATTGTCCTGATTTTTTATTGATTCATTATTTTAATTATTTATTGATTCATTATCTTAATTATTTATTAATTCATTATCTTAATTATTTATTGATTTTTTTTTAATTAATTCTTGATTCATTATCTTAATTATTTATTGATTCATTATTTTAATTATTTATTGATTTATTATTTTAATTATTTATTGATTCATTATCTTAATTATTTATTGATTCATTATCTTAATTATTTATTTATTTATTATTTTAGTTATTTATTGATTCATTATCTTAATTATTTATTGATTTATTATTTTAATTATTTATTGATTCATTATCTTAATTATTTATTGTTTCATTATCTTAATTATTTATTGATTCATTATCTGAACTATTTATTGATTCATTATTTTAATTATTTATTGATTCATTATCTTAATTATTTATTGATTTATTATTTTAATTATTTATTGATTCATTATCTTAATTATTTATTGTTTCATTATCTTAATTATTTATTGATTCATTATCTGAATTATTTATTGATTCATTATTTTAATTATTTATTGATTCATTATCTTAATTATTTATTGATTCATTATCTTAATTATTTATTGATTCATTATCTTAATTATTTATTGATTCATTATCTTAATTATTTATTGATTCATTATTTTAATTATTTATTGATTCATTATCTTAATTATTTATTGATTCATTATCTTAATTATTTATTGATTCATTATCTTAATTATTTATTGATTCATGATTTTAATTATTTATTGATTCATTATCTTAATGTTTATTGATTTATTATTTTAATTATTTATTGATTCATTATCTTAATTATTTATTGATTTATTATTTTAATTATTTATTGATTCATTATCTTAATTATTTATTGATTCATTATCTTAATTATGTATTGATTTATTATTTTAATCATGTATTCATTCATTATCTTAATTATGTATTGATTCATTTTTTTAATTATTTATCCATTCATTATCTTTATTATTTATTGATTCATTATTTTAATTATTTATTGATTCATTATATTAATTATTTATTGATTCATTATTTTAATTTTTTATTGATTCATTATAATTATTATTTATTGATTCATTATCTTAATTATTTATTGATTCATTATTTTAATTATTTATTGATTCATTATCTTTATTATTTATTGGTTCATTATTTTAATTATTTATTGCTTCATGATCCTAATTATTTTTTTATTCATTATCTTTATTATTTATTGATTCATTATCTTAATTATTTATTGATTCATTATTTTAATTATTTATTGATTCATTATCTTAATTATTTATTGATTTATTATTTTTATTATTTATTGATTCATTGTCCTGATTATTTATTGATTCATTATTTTAATTATTTATTGATTCATTATCTTAATTATTTATTGATTCATTATCTTAATTATTTATTGATTTATTTATTAAATTAATTCTTTATTCATTATCTTGATTATTTATTGATTCATTATTTTAATTATTTATTGATTTATTATTTTAATTATTTATTGATTCATTATCTTAATTATTTATTGATTCATTATCTTAATTATTTATTTATTATTTTAATTATTTATTGATTCATTATCTTAATTATTTATTGATTTATTATTTTAATTATTTATTGATTCATTATCTTAATTATTTATTGTTTCATTATCTTAATTATTTATTGATTCATTATCTGAACTATTTATTGATTCATTATCTTAATTATTTATTGATTCATTATCTTAATTATTTATTGATTCATTATCTTAATTATTTATTGATTCATTATCTTAATTATTTATTGATTCATTATTTTAATTATTTATTGATTCATTATCTTAATTATTTATTGATTCATTATCTTAATTATTTATTGATTCATTATCTTAATTATTTATTGATTCATTATTTAAATTATTTATTGATTCATTATTTTAATTATTTATTGATTCATTATCTTAATTATTTATTGATTCATTATTTTAATTATTTATTGATTTATTATTTTAATTATTTATTGATTCATTATCTTTATTATTTATTGATTCATTATCTTAATTATTTATTGATTCATTATTTTAATTATTTATTGATTCATTATCTTAATTATTTATTGATTCATTATTTTAATTATTTATTGATTCATTATTTTAATTATTTATTGATTCATTATCTTAATTATTTATTGATTTATTATTTTAATTATTTATTGATTCATTATCTTAATTATTTATTGATTCATTATCTTAATTATTTATTGATTCATTATCTTAATTATTTATTGATTCATTATTTTAATTATTTATTGATTCATTATCTTAATTATTTATTGATTTATTATTTTAGTTATTTATTGATTCATTATCTTAATTATTTATTGATTTATTATTTTAATTATTTATTGATTCATTATCTTAATTATTTATTGATTCATTATCTTAATAATGTATTGATTTATTATTTTAATTATGTATTGATTCATTATCTTAATTATGTATTGATTCATTATTTTAATTATTTATCCATTCATTATCTTTATTATTTATTGATTCATTATTTTAATTATTTATTGATTCATTATATTAATTATTTATTGATTCATTATTTTAATTTTTTATTGATTCATTTTATTAATTATTTATTGATTCATTATCTTAATTATTTATTGATTCATTATTTTAATTATTTATAGATTCATTATCTTTATTATTTATTGGTTCATTATTTTAATTATTTATTGCTTCATCATCCTAATTATTTATTTATTCATTATCTTTATTATTTATTGATTCATTATCTTAATTATTTATTGATTCATCATCTTAATTATTTATTGATTCATTATCTTAATTATTTATTGATTCATTATTTTATTATTTATTGATTCATTATCTTAATTATTTATTGATTCATTATCTTAATTATTTATTGATTCATTATCTTAATTATTTATTGATTAATTTCTTAATTATTTATTGATTCATTGTCTTAATTATTTATTGATTCATTGTCTTAATTATTTATTGATTCATTATTTTAATTATTTATTGATTCATTATCTTAATTATTTATTGATTTATTATTTTAATTATTTATTGATTCATTGTCTTAATTATTTATTGATTCATTATCTTAATTATTTATTGATTCATTATTTTAATTATTTATTAATTCATTATTTTAATTATTTATTGATTTATTATTTTAATGATTTATTGATTCATTATCTTAATTATTTATTGATTCATTATCTTAATTATTTATTGATTAATTTCTTAATTATTTATTGATTCATTGTCTCAATTATTTATTGATTCATTATTTTAATTATTTATTGATTCATTATCTTAATTATTTATTGATTTATTATTTTCATTATTTATTGATTCATTGTCCTGATTATTTATTGATTCATTATTTTAATTATTTATTGATTTAATGTTTTAGTTATTTATTGATTCATTATCTTAATTATTTATTGATTTATTATTTTAATTATTTATTGATTCATTATCTTAATCATTTATTGATTCATTATCTTAATTATTTATTGTTTCATTATCTTAATTATTTATTGATTCATTATCTGAACTATTTATTGATTCATTATTTTAATTATTTATTGATTCATTATCTTAATTATTTATTGATTCATTATCTTAATTATTTATTGATTCATTATCTTAATTATTTATTGATTCATTATCTTAATTATTTATTGATTCATTATTTTAATTATTTATTGAATCATTATCTTAATTATTTATTGATTCATTATCTTAATCATTTATTGATTCATTATCTTAATTATTTATTGTTTCATTATCTTAATTATTTATTGATTCATTATCTGAACTATTTATTGATTCATTATCTTAATCATTTATTGATTCATTATCTTAATTATTTATTGTTTCATTATCTTAATTATTTATTGATTCATTATCTGAACTATTTATTGATTCATTATTTTAATTATTTATTGATTCATTATCTTAATTATTTATTGATTCATTATCTTAATTATTTATTGATTCATTATCTTAATTATTTATTGATTCATTATCTTAATTATTTATTGATTCATTATTTTAATTATTTATTGAATCATTATCTTAATTATTTATTGATTCATTATCTTAATTATGTATTGATTCATTATCTTAATTATTTATTGATTCATTATTTTAATTATTTATTGATTCATTATCTGAACTATTTATTGATTCATTATCTTAATTATTTATTGATTCATTATCTTAATTATTTATTGATTCATTGTTTTAATTATTTATTGATTCATTATCTTAATTATTTATTGATTTATTATTTTAATTATTTATTGATTCATTGTCCTGATTATTTATTGATTCATTATTTTAATTATTTATTGATTCATTATCTTAATTATTTATTGATTCATTATCTTAATTATTTATTGATTTATTATTTTAATTAATTTTTGATTCATTATCTTAATTATTTATTGATTTATTATTTTAATTATTTATTGATTCATTATCTTAATTATTTATTGTTTCATTATCTTAATTATTTATTGTTTCATTATCTTAATTATTTATTGATTCATTATCTGAACTATTTATTGATTCATTATCTTAATTATTTATTGATTCATTATCTTAATTATTTATTGATTCATTATCTTAATTATTTATTGATTCATTATCTTAATTATTTATTGATTCATTATTTTAATTATTTATTGATTCATTATCTTAATTATTTATTGATTCATTATCTTAATTATTTATGTATTCATTATCTTAATTATTTATTGATTCATTATCTTAATTATTTATTGATTCATTATTTTAATTATTTATTGATTCATTATCTTAATTATTTATTGATTCATTATTTTAATTATTTATTGATTTATTATTTTAATTATTTATTGATTCATTATCTTAATTATTTTTTGATTCATTATCTTAATTATTTATTGATTCATTATTTTAATTATTTATTGATTCATTATCTTAATTATTTATTGATTTATTATTTTAATTATTTATTGATTCATTATCTTAATTATTTATTGATTTATTATTTTAATTATTTATTGATTCATTATCTTAATTATTTATTGATTCATTATCTTAATTATGTCTTGATTTATTATTTTAATTATGTATTGATTCATTATCTTAATTATGTATTGATTCATTATTTTAATTATTTATCCATTCATTATCTTTATTATTTATTGATTCATTATTTTAATTATTTATTGATTCATTATATTAATTATTTATTAATTCATTATTTTAATTTTTTATTGATTCATTTTATTAATTATTTATTGATTCATTATCTTTATTATTTATTGATTCATTATTTTAATTATTTATAGATTCATTATATTTATTATTTATTGGTTCATTATTTTAATTATTTATTGCTTCATCATCCTAAGTATTTATTTATTCATTATCTTTATTATTTATTGATTCATTATCTGAACTATTTATTGATTCATTATATTAATTATTTATTGATTCATTATTTTAATTATTTATTGATTCATTATATTTATTATTTATTGATTCATTATCTTAATTATTTATTGATTCATTATTTTAATTTTTTATTGATTCATTATCTTAATTATTTATTGATTCATTATCTTTATTATTTATTGATTCATTATATTAATTATTTATTGATTCATTATTTTAATTATTCATTGATTCATTATATTAATTATTTATTGATTCATTATTTTAATTATTTAGTGATTCATTATCTTAATTATTTATTGATTCATTATTTTAATTAAATATTGATTCATTATTTTAATTATTTATTGATTCATTGTTTTAATTATTTATTGATTCATTGTTTTAATTATTTATTGATTCATTATCTTAATTATTTATTGATTCATTGTTTTAATTATTTATTGATTCATTATCTTAATTATTTATTGATTCATTATCTTAATTATTTATTGATTTATTATCTTATTTATTTATTGATTCATTGTCTTAATTATTTATTGATTCATTATTTTAATCATTTATTGATTCATTATCTTAATTATTTATTGATTTATTATTTTAATTATTTATTGATTCATTGTCTTAATTATTTATTGATTCATTATCTTAATTATTTATTGATTCATTATTTTAATTATTTAATTATTCATTATTTTAATTATTTATTGATTTATTATTTTAATTATTTATTGATTCATTATCTTATTTATTTATTGATTCATTATCTTAATTATTTATTGATTCATTATTTTAATTTTTTATTGATTCATTTTATTAATTATTTATTGATTCATTATCTTAATTATTTATTGATTCATTATTTTAATTATTTATAGATTCATTATCTTTATTATTTATTGGTTCATTATTTTAATTATTTATTGCTTCATCATCCTAATTATTTATTTATTCATTATCTTTATTATTTATTGATTCATTATCTTAATTATTTATTGATTCATTATTTTAATTATTTGTTGATTCATTATCTTAATTATTTATTGATTCATTATCTTAATTATTTATTGATTCATTATTTAATTATTTATTGATTCATTATCTTAATTAGTTATTGATTCATTATATTAATTATTTATTGATTCATTATTTTAATTATTTATTGATTCATTATATTAATTATTTATTGATTCATAATTGTATTATTTATTGATTCATTATATTAATTATTTATTGATTCATTATCTTAATTATTTATTGATTCATTATTTTATTTTTTTATTGATTCATTATCTTACATATTTATTGATTCATTATCTTTATTATTTATTGATTCATTATATTAATTATTTATTGATTCATTATTTTAATTATTTATTGATTCATTATATTAATTATTTATTGATTCATTATTTTAATTATTTATTGATTCATTATCTTAATTATTTATTGATTCATTATTTTAATTATTTATTGATTAATTATTTTAATTATTTATTGATTCATTGTTTTAATTATTTATTGATTCATTGTTTTAATTATTTATTGATTCATTATCTTAATTATTTATTGATTCATTATCTTAATTATTTATTGATTTATTATCTTAATTATTTATTGATTCATTGTCCTTATTATTTATTGATTCATTATTTTAATTATTTATTGATTCATTATCTTAATTATTTATTGATTCATTATTTTAATTATTTATTGATTCATTGTCTTAATTATTTATTGATTAATTATTTTAATTATTTATTGATTCATTATTTTAATTATTTAATTATTCATTATTTTAATTATTTATTGATTTATTATTTTAATTATTTATTGATTCATTATCTTAATTATATATTGATTCATTATCTTAATTATTTATTGATTCATTATTTTAATTATTTATTGATTCATTATCTTAATTATTTATTGATTTATTATTTTAATTATTTATTGATTCATTGTCCTGATTATTTATTGATTCATTATTTTAATTATTTATTGATTCATTATCTTAATTATTTATTGATTCATTATCTTAATTATTTATTGATTTATTATTTTAATTAATTTTTGATTCATTATCTTAATTATTTATTGATTTATTATTTTAATTATTTATTGATTCATTATCTTAATTATTTATTGTTTCATTATCTTAATTATTTATTGATTCATTATCTGAATTATTTATTGATTCATTATTTTAATTATTTATTGATTCATTATCTTAATTATTTATTGATTCATTATCTTAATAATATATTGATTCATTATCTTAATTATTTATTGATTCATTATCTTAATTATTTATTGATTCATTATTTTAATTATTTATTGATTCATTATCTTAATTATTTATTGATTCGTTATTTTAATTATTTATTGATTCATTATTTTAATTATTTATTGATTCATTGTTTTAATTATTTATTGATTCATTGTTTTAATTATTTATTGATTCATTATCTTAATTATTTATTGATTCATTATCTTAATTATTTATTGATTTATTATCTTTATTATTTATTGATTCATTGTCTTAATTATTTATTGATTCATTGTCTTAATTATTTATTGATTCATTATCTTAATTATTTATTGATTCATTATCTTAATTATTAATTAATTCATTGTCCTTATTATTTATTGATTCATTATCTTAATTATTTATTGATTCATTTTTTTAATTATTTATTAATTCATTATTTTCATTATTTATTGATTTATTATTTTAATTATTTATTGATTCATTATCTTAATTATTTATTGATTCATTATCTTAATTATTTATTGATTAATTTCTTAATTATTTATTGATTCATTGTCTTAATTATTTATTGATTCATTATTTTAATTATTTATTGATTCATTATCTTAATTATTTATTGATTTATTATGTTCATTATTTATTGATTCATTGTCCTGATTATTTATTGATTCATTATTTTAATTATTTATTGATTCATTATCTTAATTATTTATTGATTCATTATCTTAATTATTTATTGATTTATTATTTTAATTATTTATTGATTCATTATCTTAATTATTTATTGATTCATTATTTTAATTATTTATTGATTCATTATCTTAATTATTTATTGTTTCATTATCTTAATTATTTATTGATTCATTATCTGAATTATTTATTGATTCATTATTTTAATTATTTATTGATTCATTATCTTAATTATTTATTGATTCATTATCTTAATTATTTATTGATTCGTTATCTTAATTATTTATTGATTCATTATCTTAATTATTTATTGATTCATTATTTTAATTATTTATTGATTCATTATCTTAATTATTTATTGATTCATTATCTTAATTATTTATTGATTCATTATCTTAATTATTTATTGATTCATTATTTTAATTATTTATTGATTCATTATCTTAATGTTTATTGATTTATTATTTTAATTATTTATTGATTCATTATCCTTATTATTCATTGATTTATTATTTTAATTATTTATTGATTCATTATCTTAATTATTTATTGATTCATTATCTTAATTATGTATTGATTCATTATTTTAATTATGTATTGATTCATTATCTTAATTATGTATTGATTCATTATTTTAATTATTTATCCATTCATTATCTTTATTATTTATTGATTCATTATTTTAATTATTTATTGATTCATTATATTAATTATTTATTGATTCATTATTTTAATTTTTTATTGATTCATTATAATTATTATTTATTGATTCATTATCTTAGTTATTTATTGATTCATTATTTTAATTATTTATTGATTCATTATCTTTATTATTTATTGGTTCATTATTTTAATTATTTATTGCTTCATGATCCTAATTATTTTTTTATTCATTATCTTTATTATTTATTGATTCATTATCTTAATTATTTATTGATTTATTATTTTAATTATTTATTGATTCATTATCTTAATTATTTATTGATTTAATTTTTTAATTATTTATTGATTCATTGTCCTGATTTTTTATTGATTCATTATTTTAATTATTTATTGATTCATTATCTTAATTATTTATTAATTCATTATCTTAATTATTTATTGATTTTTTTTTTAATTAATTCTTGATTCATTATCTTAATTATTTATTGATTCATTATTTTAATTATTTATTGATTTATTATTTTAATTATTTATTGATTCATTATCTTAATTATTTATTTATTTATTATTTTAGTTATTTATTGATTCATTATCTTAATTATTTATTGATTTATTATTTTAATTATTTATTGATTCATTATCTTAATTATTTATTGTTTCATTATCTTAATTATTTATTGATTCATTATCTGAACTATTTATTGATTCATTATTTTAATTATTTATTGATTCATTATCTTAATTATTTATTGATTTATTATTTTAATTATTTATTGATTCATTATCTTAATTATTTATTGTTTCATTATCTTAATTATTTATTGATTCATTATCTGAATTATTTATTGATTCATTATTTTAATTATTTATTGATTCATTATCTTAATTATTTATTGATTCATTATCTTAATTATTTATTGATTCATTATCTTAATTATTTATTGATTCATTATCTTAATTATTTATTGATTCATTATTTTAATTATTTATTGATTCATTATCTTAATTATTTATTGATTCATTATCTTAATTATTTATTGATTCATTATCTTAATTATTTATTGATTCATGATTTTAATTATTTATTGATTCGTTATCTTAATGTTTATTGATTTATTATTTTAATTATTTATTGATTCATTATCTTAATTATTTATTGATTTATTATTTTAATTATTTATTGATTCATTATCTTAATTATTTATTGATTCATTATCTTAATTATGTATTGATTTATTATTTTAATCATGTATTCATTCATTATCTTAATTATGTATTGATTCATTTTTTTAATTATTTATCCATTCATTATCTTTATTATTTATTGATTCATTATTTTAATTATTTATTGATTCATTATATTAATTATTTATTGATTCATTATTTTAATTTTTTATTGATTCATTATAATTATTATTTATTGATTCATTATCTTAATTATTTATTGATTCATTATTTTAATTATTTATTGATTCATTATCTTTATTATTTATTGGTTCATTATTTTAATTATTTATTGCTTCATGATCCTAATTATTTTTTTATTCATTATCTTTATTATTTATTGATTCATTATCTTAATTATTTATTGATTCATTATTTTAATTATTTATTGATTCATTATCTTAATTATTTATTGATTTATTATTTTTATTATTTATTGATTCATTGTCCTGATTATTTATTGATTCATTATTTTAATTATTTATTGATTCATTATCTTAATTATTTATTGATTCATTATCTTAAATATTTATTGATTTATTTATTAAATTAATTCTTTATTCATTATCTTGATTATTTATTGATTCATTATTTTAATTATTTATTGATTTATTATTTTAATTATTTATTGATTCATTATCTTAATTATTTATTGATTCATTATCTTAATTATTTATTTATTTATTATTTTAATTATTTATTGATTCATTATCTTAATTATTTATTGATTTATTATTTTAATTATTTATTGATTCATTATCTTAATTATTTATTGTTTCATTATCTTAATTATTTATTGATTCATTATCTGAACTATTTATTGATTCATTATCTTAATTATTTATTGATTCATTATCTTAATTATTTATTGATTCATTATCTTAATTATTTATTGATTCATTATCTTAATTATTTATTGATTCATTATTTTAATTATTTATTGATTCATTATCTTAATTATTTATTGATTCATTATCTTAATTATTTATTGATTCATAATCTTAATTATTTATTGATTCATTATTTTAATTATTTATTGATTCATTATTTTAATTATTTATTGATTCATTATCTTAATTATTTATTGATTCATTATTTTAATTATTTATTGATTTATTATTTTAATTATTTATTGCTTCATTATCTTAATTATTTATTGATTCATTATCTTAATTATTTATTGATTCATTATTTTAATTATTTATTGATTCATTATCTTAATTATTTATTGATTCATTATTTTAATTATTTATTGATTCATTATTTTAATTATTTATTGATTCATTATCTTAATTATTTATTGATTTATTATTTTAATTATTTATTGATTCATTATCTTAATTATTTATTGATTCATTATCTTAATTATTTATTGATTCATTATCTTAATTATTTATTGATTCATTATTTTAATTATTTATTGATTCATTATCTTAATTATTTATTGATTTATTATTTTAGTTATTTATTGATTCATTATCTTAATTATTTATTGATTTATTATT
Organism: Euprymna scolopes; assembly: GCF_053919585.1. Taxonomy (NCBI): domain Eukaryota; kingdom Metazoa; phylum Mollusca; class Cephalopoda; order Sepiida; family Sepiolidae; genus Euprymna; species Euprymna scolopes. The sequence goes on along the minus strand of NC_136527.1, from coordinate 66,076,213 downwards.
TTAATTATTTATTGATTCATTATCTTAATTATTTATTGATTCATTATCTTAATAATGTATTGATTTATTATTTTAATTATGTATTGATTCATTATCTTAATTATGTATTGATTCATTATTTTAATTATTTATCCATTCATTATCTTTATTATTTATTGAATCATTATTTTAATTATTTATTTATTCATTATATTAATTATTTATTGATTCATTATTTTAATTTTTTATTGATTCATTTTATTAATTATTTATTGATTCATTATCTTAATTATTTATTGATTCATTATTTTAATTATTTATAGATTCATTATCTTTATTATTTATTGGTTCATTATTTTAATTATTTATTGCTTCATCATCCTAATTATTTATTTATTCATTATCTTTATTATTTATTGATTCATTATCTTAATTATTTATTGATTCATCATCTTAATTATTTATTGATTCATTATCTTAATTATTTATTGATTCATTATTTTATTATTTATTGATTCATTATCTTAATTATTTATTGATTCATTATCTTAATTATTTATTGATTAATTTCTTAATTATTTATTGATTCATTGTCTTAATTATTTATTGATTCATTGTCTTAATTATTTATTGATTCATTATTTTAATTATTTATTGATTCATTATCTTAATTATTTATTGATTTATTATTTTAATTATTTATTGATTCATTGTCTTAATTATTTATTGATTCATTATCTTAATTATTTATTGATTCATTATTTTAATTATTAATTAATTCATTATTTTAATTATTTATTGATTTATTATTTTAATGATTTATTGATTCATTATCTTAATTATTTATTGATTCATTATCTTAATTATTTATTGATTAATTTCTTAATTATTTATTGATTCATTGTCTCAATTATTTATTGATTCATTATTTTAATTATTTATTGATTAATTATTTTCATTATTTATTGATTCATTGTTTTAATTATTTATTGATTCATTGTTTTAATTATTTATTGATTCATTATCTTAATTATTTATTAATTCATTATCTTAATTATTTATTGATTTATTATCTTAATTATTTATTGATTCATTGTCCTTATTATTTATTGATTCATTATTTTAATTATTTATTGATTCATTATCTTAATTATTTATTGATTCATTATTTTAATTATTTATTGATTCATTGTCTTAATTATTTATTGATTAATTATTTTAATTATTTATTGATTCATTATTTTAATTATTTAATTATTCATTATTTTAATTATTTATTGATTTATTATTTTAATTATTTATTGATTCATTATCTTAATTATATATTGATTCATTATCTTAATTATTTATTGATTCATTATTTTAATTATTTATTGATTCATTATCTTAATTATTTATTGATTTATTATTTTAATTATTTATTGATTCATTGTCCTGATTATTTATTGATTCATTATTTTAATTATTTATTGATTCATTATCTTAATTATTTATTGATTCATTATCTTAATTATTTATTGATTTATTATTTTAATTAATTTTTGATTCATTATCTTAATTATTTATTGATTTATTATTTTAATTATTTATTGATTCATTATCTTAATTATTTATTGTTTCATTATCTTAATTATTTATTGATTCATTATCTGAATTATTTATTGATTCATTATTTTAATTATTTATTGATTCATTATCTTAATTATTTATTGATTCATTATCTTAATAATATATTGATTCATTATCTTAATTATTTATTGATTCATTATCTTAATTATTTATTGATTCATTATTTTAATTATTTATTGATTCATTATCTTAATTATTTATTGATTCGTTATTTTAATTATTTATTGATTCATTATTTTAATTATTTATTGATTCATTGTTTTAATTATTTATTGATTCATTGTTTTAATTATTTATTGATTCATTATCTTAATTATTTATTGATTCATTATCTTAATTATTTATTGATTTATTATCTTTATTATTTATTGATTCATTGTCTTAATTATTTATTGATTCATTGTCTTAATTATTTATTGATTCATTATCTTAATTATTTATTGATTCATTATCTTAATTATTAATTGATTCATTGTCCTTATTATTTATTGATTCATTATCTTAATTATTTATTGATTCATTTTTTTAATTATTTATTAATTCATTATTTTCATTATTTATTGATTTATTATTTTAATTATTTATTGATTCATTATCTTAATTATTTATTGATTCATTATCTTAATTATTTATTGATTAATTTCTTAATTATTTATTGATTCATTGTCTTAATTATTTATTGATTCATTATTTTAATTATTTATTGATTCATTATCTTAATTATTTATTGATTTATTATGTTCATTATTTATTGATTCATTGTCCTGATTATTTATTGATTCATTATTTTAATTATTTATTGATTCATTATCTTAATTATTTATTGATTCATTATCTTAATTATTTATTGATTTATTATTTTAATTATTTATTGATTTATTATCTTAATTATTTATTGATTCATTATTTTAATTATTTATTGATTCATTATCTTAATTATTTATTGTTTCATTATCTTAATTATTTATTGATTCATTATCTGAATTATTTATTGATTCATTATTTTAATTATTTATTGATTCATTATCTTAATTATTTATTGATTCATTATCTTAATTATTTATTGATTCGTTATCTTAATTATTTATTGATTCATTATCTTAATTATTTATTGATTCATTATTTTAATTATTTATTGATTCATTATCTTAATTATTTATTGATTCATTATCTTAATTATTTATTGATTCATTATCTTAATTATTTATTGATTCATTATTTTAATTATTTATTGATTCATTATCTTAATGTTTATTGATTTATTATTTTAATTATTTATTGATTCATTATCTTAATTATTCATTGATTTATTATTTTAATTATTTATTGATTCATAATCTTAATTATTTATTGATTCATTATCTTAATTATGTATTGATTCATTATTTTAATTATGTATTGATTCATTATCTTAATTATGTATTGATTCATTATTTTAATTATTTATCCATTCATTCTCTTTATTATTTATTGATTCATTATTTTAATTATTTATTGATTCATTATATTAATTATTTATTGATTCATTATTTTAATTTTTTATTGATTCATTATAATTATTATTTATTGATTCATTATCTTAGTTATTTATTGATTCATTATTTTAATTATTTATTGATTCATTATCTTTATTATTTATTGGTTCATTATTTTAATTATTTATTGCTTCATGATCCTAATTATTTTTTTATTCATTATCTTTATTATTTATTGATTCATTATCTTAATTATTTATTGATTTATTATTTTAATTATTTATTGATTCATTATCTTAATTATTTATTGATTTAATTTTTTAATTATTTATTGATTCATTGTCCTGATTTTTTATTGATTCATTATTTTAATTATTTATTGATTCATTATCTTAATTATTTATTAATTCATTATCTTAATTATTTATTGATTTTTTTTTTAATTAATTCTTGATTCATTATCTTAATTATTTATTGATTCATTATTTTAATTATTTATTGATTTATTATTTTAATTATTTATTGATTCATTATCTTAATTATTTATTTATTTATTATTTTAGTTATTTATTGATTCATTATCTTAATTATTTATTGATTTATTATTTTAATTATTTATTGATTCATTATCTTAATTATTTATTGTTTCATTATCTTAATTATTTATTGATTCATTATCTGAACTATTTATTGATTCATTATTTTAATTATTTATTGATTCATTATCTTAATTATTTATTGATTTATTATTTTAATTATTTATTGATTCATTATCTTAATTATTTATTGTTTCATTATCTTAATTATTTATTGATTCATTATCTGAATTATTTATTGATTCATTATTTTAATTATTTATTGATTCATTATCTTAATTATTTATTGATTCATTATCTTAATTATTTATTGATTCATTATCTTAATTATTTATTGATTCATTATCTTAATTATTTATTGATTCATTATTTTAATTATTTATTGATTCATTATCTTAATTATTTATTGATTCATTATCTTAATTATTTATTGATTCATTATCTTAATTATTTATTGATTCATGATTTTAATTATTTATTGATTCATTATCTTAATGTTTATTGATTTATTATTTTAATTATTTATTGATTCATTATCTTAATTATTTATTGATTTATTATTTTAATTATTTATTGATTCATTATCTTAATTATTTATTGATTCATTATCTTAATTATGTATTGATTTATTATTTTAATCATGTATTCATTCATTATCTTAATTATGTATTGATTCATTTTTTTAATTATTTATCCATTCATTATCTTTATTATTTATTGATTCATTATTTTAATTATTTATTGATTCATTATATTAATTATTTATTGATTCATTATTTTAATTTTTTATTGATTCATTATAATTATTATTTATTGATTCATTATCTTAATTATTTATTGATTCATTATTTTAATTATTTATTGATTCATTATCTTTATTATTTATTGGTTCATTATTTAAATTATTTATTGCTTCATGATTTTAATTATTTTTTTATTCATTATCTTTATTATTTATTGATTCATTATCTTAATTATTTATTGATTCATTATTTTAATTATTTATTGATTCATTATCTTAATTATTTATTGATTTATTATTTTTATTATTTATTGATTCATTGTCCTGATTATTTATTGATTCATTATTTTAATTATTTATTGATTCATTATCTTAATTATTTATTGATTCATTATCTTAAATATTTATTGATTTATTTATTAAATTAATTCTTTATTCATTATCTTGATTATTTATTGATTCATTATTTTAATTATTTATTGATTTATTATTTTAATTATTTATTGATTCATTATCTTAATTATTTATTGATTCATTATCTTAATTATTTATTTATTTATTATTTTAATTATTTATTGATTCATTATCTTAATTATTTATTGATTTATTATTTTAATTATTTATTGATTCATTATCTTAATTATTTATTGTTTCATTATCTTAATTATTTATTGATTCATTATCTGAACTATTTATTGATTCATTATCTTAATTATTTATTGATTCATTATCTTAATTATTTATTGATTCATTATCTTAATTATTTATTGATTCATTATCTTAATTATTTATTGATTCATTATTTTAATTATTTATTGATTCATTATCTTAATTATTTATTGATTCATTATCTTAATTATTTATTGATTCATAATCTTAATTATTTATTGATTCATTATTTTAATTATTTATTGATTCATTATTTTAATTATTTATTGATTCATTATCTTAATTATTTATTGATTCATTATTTTAATTATTTATTGATTTATTATTTTAATTATTTATTGCTTCATTATCTTAATTATTTATTGATTCATTATCTTAATTATTTATTGATTCATTATTTTAATTATTTATTGATTCATTATCTTAATTATTTATTGATTCATTATTTTAATTATTTATTGATTCATTATTTTAATTATTTATTGATTCATTATCTTAATTATTTATTGATTTATTATTTTAATTATTTATTGATTCATTATCTTAATTATTTATTGATTCATTATCTTAATTATTTATTGATTCATTATCTTAATTATTTATTGATTCATTATTTTAATTATTTATTGATTCATTATCTTAATTATTTATTGATTTATTATTTTAGTTATTTATTGATTCATTATCTTAATTATTTATTGATTTATTATTTTAATTATTTATTGATTCATTATCTTAATTATTTATTGATTCATTATCTTAATAATGTATTGATTTATTATTTTAATTATGTATTGATTCATTATCTTAATTATGTATTGATTCATTATTTTAATTATTTATCCATTCATTATCTTTATTATTTATTGATTCATTATTTTAATTATTTATTGATTCATTATATTAATTATTTATTGATTCATTATTTTAATTTTTTATTGATTCATTTTATTAATTATTTATTGATTTATTATCTTAATTATTTATTGATTCATTATTTTAATTATTTATAGATTCATTATCTTTATTATTTATTGGTTCATTATTTTAATTATTTATTGCTTCATCATCCTAATTATTTATTTATTCATTATCTTTATTATTTATTGATTCATTATCTTAATTATTTATTGATTCATCATCTTAATTATTTATTGATTCATTATCTTAATTATTTATTGATTCATTATTTTATTATTTATTGATTCATTATCTTAATTATTTATTGATTCATTATCTTAATTATTTATTGATTAATTTCTTAATTATTTATTGATTCATTGTCTTAATTATTTATTGATTCATTGTCTTAATTATTTATTGATTCATTATTTTAATTATTTATTGATTCATTATCTTAATTATTTATTGATTTATTATTTTAATTATTTATTGATTCATTGTCTTAATTATTTATTGATTCATTATCTTAATTATTTATTGATTCATTATTTTAATTATTAATTAATTCATTATTTTAATTATTTATTGATTTATTATTTTAATGATTTATTGATTCATTATCTTAATTATTTATTGATTCATTATCTTAATTATTTATTGATTAATTTCTTAATTATTTATTGATTCATTGTCTCAATTATTTATTGATTCATTATTTTAATTATTTATTGATTCATTATCTTAATTATTTATTGATTTATTATTTTTATTATTTATTGATTCATTGTCCTGATTATTTATTGATTCATTATTTTAATTATTTATTGATTCATTATCTTAATTATTTATTGATTCATTATCCTCATTATTTATTGATTCATTATTTTAATTATTTATTGATTCATTATCTTAATTATTTATTGATTTATTATTTTAATTATGATTCATTATCTTAATTATTGATTTATTATTTTAATTATGTATTATGATTCATTATCTTAATTATTGATTTATTATTTTAATTATGTATTGATTCATTATCTTAATTATGTATTGATTCATTATTTTAATTATTTATCATTTCATTATCTTTATTATTTATTGATTCATTATTTTAATTATTTATTGATTCATTATATTAATTATTTATTGATTCATTATTTTAATTATTTATTGATTCATTATCTTAATTATTTATGGATTCATTATCTTAATTATTTATTGTTTAATTATCTTAATTATTTATTGATTCATTATCTTAATTATTTATTGATTCATTATTTTAATTATTTATTGATTCATTATCTTAATGTTTATTTATTTATTATTTTTATTATTTATTGATTCATTATCTTAATTATTTATTGATTTATTATTTTAATTATTTATTGCTCCATTATCGTAATTATTTATTGATTCATTATCTTAATTATGTATTGATTTATTATTTTAATTATGTATTGATTCATTATCTTAATTATGTATTGATTCATTATCTTAATTATGTATTGATTCATTATCTTAATTATTTATCCATTCATTATCTTTATTATTTATTGATTCATTATTTTAATTATTTATTGATTCATTATATTAATTATTTATTGATTCATTATTTTAATTTTTTATTGATTCATTATATTAATTGTTTATTGATTCATTATCTTAATTATTTATTGATTCATTATCTTTATTATTTATTGGTTCATTATTTTAATTATTTCTTGCTTCATGATCCTAATTATTTTTTTATTCATTATCTTTATTATTTATTGATTCATTATCTTAATTATTTATTGATTCATTATCTTAATTATTTATTGATTCATTATCTGAATTATTTATTGATTTATTATTTCAATTATTTATTGATTCATTGTCCTGATTATTTATTGATTCATTATTTTAATTATTTATTGATTCATTATCTTAATTATTTATTGATTCATTATCTTAATTATTTATTGATTCATTATCTTAATTATTTATTGATTCATTATCTTTAATTATTTATTGATTCATTATTTTAATTATTTATTGATTCATTATCTTAATTATTTATTGATTCATTATCTTAATTATTTATTGATTCATTATTTTAATTATTTATTGATTCATTATCTTAATTATTTATTGATTCATTATCTTAATTATTTATTGATTCATTATCTTAATTATTTATTGATTCATTATCTTAATTATTTATTGATTCATTATCTTAATTATTTATTGATTCATTATTTTAATTATTTATTGATTCATTATCTTAATGTTTATTTATTTATTATTTTAATTATTTATTGATTCATTATCTTTATTATTTATTGATTTATTATTTTAATTATTTATTGATTCATTATCGTAATTATTTATTGATTCATTATCTTAATTATGTATTGATTTATTATTTTAATTATGTATTGATTCATTATCTTAATTATGTATTGATTCATTATTTTTATTATTTATCCATTCATTATCTTTATTATTTATTGAGTCATTATTTTAATTATTTATTGATTCATTATATTAATTATTTATTGATTCATTATTTTAATTTTTTATTGATTCATTATATTAATTGTTTATTGATTCATTATCTTAATTATTTATTGATTCATTATCTTTATTATTTATTGGTTCATTATTTTAATTATTTCTTGCTTCATGATCCTAATTATTTTTTTATTCATTATCTTTATTGATTCATTATCTTAATTATTTATTGATTTATTATTTTAATTATTTATTGATTCATTGTCTTAATTATTTATTGATTCATTATCTTAATTATTTATTGATTCATTATTTTAATTATTTATTAATTCATTATTTTAATTATTTATTGATTTATTATTTTAATGATTTTTTGATTCATTATCTTAATTATTTATTGATTCATTATCTTAATTATTTATTGATTAATTTCTTAATTATTTATTGATTCATTGTCTTAATTATTTATTGATTCATTATTTTAATTATTTATTGATTCATTATCTTAATTATTTATTGATTTATTATTTTCATTATTTATTAATTCATTGTCCTGATTATTTATTGATTCATTATTTTAATTATTTATTGATTCATTATCTTAATTATTTATTGATTCATTATCTTAATTATTTATTGATTCATTATCTGAATTATTTATTGATTTATTATTTCAATTATTTATTGATTCATTGTCCTGATTATTTATTGATTCATTATTTTAATTATTTATTGATTCATTATCTTAATTATTTATTGATTCATTATCTTAATTATTTATTGATTTATTATTTTAATTATTTATTGATTCATTATCTTAATTATTTATTGATTTATTATTTTAATTATTTATTGATTCATTATCTTAATTATATATTGTTTCATTATCTATATTATTTATTGATTCATTATCTGAATTATTTATTGATTCATTATTTTAATTATTTATTGATTCATTATCTTAATTATTTATTGATTCATTATCTTAATTATTTATTGATTCATTATCTTAATTATTTATTGATTCATTATTTTAATTATTTATTTATTCATTATTTTAATTATTTATTGATTCATTATCTTAATTATTTATTGATTCATTATCTTAATTATTTATTGATTCATTATTTTAATTATTTATTGAATCATTATCTTAATTATTTATTGATTTATTATTTAAATTATTTATTGATTCATTATCCTAATTATTTATTGATTATTATTTTAATTATTTATTGATTCATTATCTTAATTATTTATTGATTCATTATCTTAATTATGTATTGATTTATTATTTTAATTATGTATTGATTCATTATCTTAATTATGTATTGATTCATTATTTTAATTATTTATCCATTCATTATCTTTATTATTTATTGATTCATTATTTTAATTATTTATTGATTCATTATATTAATTATTTATTGAATCATTATTTTAATTTTTGTATTGATTCATTATATTAATTATTTATTGATTCATTATCTTAATTATTTATTGATTCATTATTTTAATTATTTATTGATTCATTATTTTAATTATTTATTGATTCATTATCTTTATTATTTTTTGGTTCATTATTTTAATTATTTATTGCTTCATCATCCTAATTATTTATTTATTCATTATCTTTATTATTTATTGATTCATTATCTTAATTATTTATTGATTCATTATCTTAATTATTTATTGATTCATTATCTTAATTATTTATTGATTCATTATCTTAATTATTTATTGATTCATTATTTTATTATTTATTGATTCATTATCTTAATTATTTATTGATTCATTATTTTTATTATTTATCGATTCATTATCTTAATTATTTATTGATTTATTATTTTAATTAATTATTGATTCATTATCTTAATTATTTATTGATTTATTATTTTAATTATTTATTGATTCATTATCCTTATTATTTATTGTTTCATTATCTTAATTATTTATTGATTCATTATCTGAATTATTTATTGATTCATTATCTTAATTATTTATTGATTCATTATCTTAATTATTTATTGATTCATTATCTTAATTATATATTGATTCATTATCTTAATTATTTATTGATTCATTATCTTAATTATTTATTGATTCATTATCTTTATTATTTATTGGTTCATTATTTTAATTATTTATTGCTTCATTATCCTAATTATTTATTTATTCATTATCTTTATTATTTATTGATTCATTATCTTAATTATTTATTGATTCATTATCTTAATTATTTATTGATTCATTATCTTAATTATTTATTGATTCATTGTGTTTATTATTTATTGATTCATTATCTTAATTGTTTATTGATTCATTATCTTAATTATTTATTGATTTATTATTTTAATTATTTATTGATTTATTATTTTAATCATTTATTGATTTATTATTTTAATCATTTATTGATTTATTATTTTAATTATTTTTTGATTCATTATCTTAATTATTTATTGATTCATTATCTTAATTATTTATTGATTCATTATTTTAATTATTTATTGATTCATTATCTTTATTATTTTTTGGTTCATTATTTTAATTATTTATTGCTTCATTATCCTAATTATTTATTTATTCATTATCTTTATTATTTATTGATTCATACTCTTAATCATTTATTGATTCATTATCTTAATTATTTATTGATTCATTATCTTAATTATTTATTGATTCATTATCTTAATTATTTATTGATTCATTATCTTAATTATTTATTGATTCATTATTTTATTATTTATTTATTCATTATCTTAATTATTTATTGATTCATTATTTTTTTTATTTATCGATTATTATCTTTATTATTTATTGATTCATTATTTTAATTATTTATTGATTCATTATATTAATTATTTATTGATTCATTATTTTAATTATTTATTGATTCATTATTTTAATTATTTATTGATTCATTATATTAATTATTTATTGATTCATTATCTTAATTATTTATTGATTCATTATCTTAATTATTTATTGATTAATTTCTTAATTATTTATTGATTCATTGTCTTAATTATTTATTGATTCATTATTTTAATTATTTATTGATTCATTATCTTAATTATTTATTGATTTATTATTTTAATTATTTATTGATTCATTGTCCTGATTATTTATTGATTCATTATTTTAATTATTTATTGATTCCTTATCTTAATTATTTATTGATTCATTATCTTAATTATTTATTGATTCATTATCTTAATTATTTATTGATTCATTATCTTAATTATTTATTGATTAATTTCTTAATTATTTATTGATTCATTGTCTTAATTATTTATTGATTCATTATTTTAATTATTTATTGATTCATTATCTTAATTATTTATTGATTTATTATTTTAATTATTTATTGATTCATTGTCCTGATTATTTATTGATTCATTATTTTAATTATTTATTGATTCATTATCTTAATTATTTATTGATTCATTATCTTAATTATTTATTGATTTATTATTTTAATTAATTATTGATTCATTATCTTTATTATTTATTGATTTATTATTTTAATTATTTATTGATTCATTATCTTAATTATTTATTGTTTCATTATCTTAATTATTTATTGATTCATTATCTGAATTATTTATTGATTCATTATCTTAATTATTTATTGATTCATTATCTTAATTATTTATTGATTACTTATCTTAATTATTTATTGATTTATTATTTTAATTATTTATTGATTCGTTATCTTAATTATGTATTGATTTATTATTTTAATTATGTATTGATTCATTATCTTAATTATTTATTGATTCATTATTTTATTATTTATTGATTCATTATCTTAATTATTTATTGATTTATTATTTTTATTATTATTTTTTGATTACTTATCTTAATTATTTATTGATTCATTATATTAATTATTTATTGATTCATTATTTTAATTATTTATTGATTCATTATCTTAATTATTTATTGATTCATTATCTTAATTATTTATTGATTCATTATCTTAATTATTTATTGATTCATTATTTTAATTATTTATTGATTCATTATTTTAATTATTTATTGATTCATTATCTTAATTTTTTATTGATTCATTATCTTAATTATTTATTGATTCATTATTTTAATTATTTATTGATTCATTATCTTAATTATTTATTGATTTATTATTTAAATTATTTATTGATTCATTATCTTAATTATTTATTGATTATTATTTTAATTATTTATTGATTCATTATCTTAATTATTTATTGATTCATTATCTTAATTATGTATTGATTTATTATTTTAATTATGTATTGATTCATTATCTTAATTATTTATTGATTCATTATTTTAATTATTTATCCATTCATTATCTTTATTATTTATTGATTCATTATTTTAATTATTTATTGATTCATTATATTAATTATTTATTGATTCATTATTTTAATTTTTTATTGATTCATTATATTAATTATTTATTGATTCATTATCTTAATTATTTATTGATTCATTATTTTAGTTATTTATTGATTCATTATCTTTATTATTTTTTGGTTCATTATTTTAATTATTTATTGCTTCATCATCCTAATTATTTATTTATTCATTATCTTTATTATTTATTGATTCATTATCTTAATTATTTATTGATTCATTATCTTAATTATTTATTGATTCATTATCTTAATTATTTATTGATTCATTATCTTAATTATTTATTGATTCATTATTTTATAATTTATTGATTCATTATCTTAATTATTTATTGATTTATTATTTAAATTATTTTTTGATTCATTGTCCTGATTATTTATTGATTCATTATTTTAATTATTGATTCATTATCTTAATTATTTATTGATTCATTATCTTAATTATTTATTGATTTATTATTTTCATTAATTATTGATTCATTATCTTAATTATTTATTGATTTATTATTTTAATTATTTATTGATTCATTATCTTAATTATTTATTGTTTCATTATCTTAATTATTTATTGATTCATTATCTGAATTATTTATTGATTCATTATTTTAATTATTTATTGATTCATTATCTTAATTATTTATTGATTCATTATCTTAATTATATATTGATTCATTATCTTAATTATTTATTGATTCATTATCTTAATTATTTATTGATTCATTATTTTAATTATTTATTGATTCATTATCTTTATTATTTATTGGTTCATTATTTTAATTATTTATTGCTTCATTATCCAAATTATTTATTTATTCATTATCTTTATTATTTATTGATTCATTATCTTAATTATTTATTGATTCATTATCTTAATTATTTATTGATTCATTATCTTTATTATTTATTGATTCATTATCTTAATTATTTATTGATTCATTATTTTATTATTTATTGATTCATTATCTTAATTATTTATTGATTCATTATTTTTATTATTTATCGATTATTATCTTTATTATTTATTGATTCATTATTTTAATTATTTATTGATTCATTATATTAATTATTTATTGATTCATTATCTTAATTATTTATTGATTCATTATATTAATTATTTATTGATTCATTATCTTAATTATTTATTGATTCATTGTCCTGATTATTTATTGATTCATTATTTTAATTATTTATTGATTCATTATCTTAATTATTTATTGATTCATTATCTTAATTATTTATTGATTTATTATTTTAATTAATTATTTATTCATTATCTTTATTATTTTTTGATTTATTATTTTAATTATTTATTTATTCATTATCTTAATTATTTATTGTTTCATTATCTTAATTATTTATTGATTCATTATCTTAATTATTTATTGATTCATTATCTTAATTATTTATTGATTCATTATCTTAATTATTTATTGATTCATTATCTTACTTATTTATTGATTCATTATTTTAATTATTTATTGATTCATTATCTTAATTATTTATTGATTCATTATTTTAATTATTTATTGATTCATTATCTTAATTATTTATTGATTCATTATCTTAATTATATATTGATTCATTATCTTAATTATTTATTGATTCATTATCTTAATTATTTATTGATTCATTATTTTAATTATTTATTGATTCATTATCTTAATTATTTATTGATTTATTATTTTAATTATGTATTGATTCATTATCTTAATTATTTATTGATTCATTATTTTATTATTTATTGATTTATTATTTTTATTATTTATTGATTACTTATCTTAATTATTTATTGATTCATTATTTTAATTATTTATTGATTCATTATTTTAATTATTTATTGATTCATTATTTTAATTATTTATTGATTTATTATTTTAATTATTTATTGATTTATTATCTTAATTATTTATTGTTTCATTATCTTAATTATTTATTGATTGATTATCTTAATTTTTCATTGATTTATTATCTTGATTATTTATTGATTCATTATCTTGATTATTTATTTAGTCATTATTTTAATTATTTATTGATTCATTATATTAATTATTTATTGATTCATTATATTAATTATTTATAGATTCATTATCTTAATTGTTTATTGATTTATTATTTTAATTATTTATTGATTCATTATCTGAATTATTTATTGATTCATTATCTTAATTATTTATAGATTCATTATCTTAATTATGTATTGATTCATTATCTTAATTATTTATTGATTCATTGTGTTAATTATTTATTGATTCATTATCTTAATTGTTTATTGATTCATTATCTTCATTATTTATTTATTTATTATTTTAATTTGTTATTGATTCATTATCTTAATTATTTATTGATTCATTGTTTTAATTATTTATTGATTCATTATCTTAATTATTTATTGATTCATTATTGTAATTATTTATTTATTCATCATTTTAATTATTTATTGATTCATTATCTTAATTATTTATTGATTCATTGTGTTTATTATTTATTGATTCATTATCTTAATTGTTTATTGATTCATTATCTTAATTATTTATTGATTTATTATTTTAATTATTTATTGATTTATTATTTTAATCATTTATTGATTTATTATTTTAATCATTTATTGATTTATTATTTTAATTATTTTTTGATTCATTATCTTAATTATTTATTGATTCATAATATTAATTATTTATTGATTCATTATTTTAATTATTTATAGATTCATTATTTTAATTATTTATTGATTTATTATAGCAATTATTTATTGATTTTTTATATTAATTATTTATTGATTCATTATTTTACTTATTTATTGATTCATTATATTAATTATTTATTGATTCATTATATTAATTATTTATTGATTTATTATATTAATTATTTATTGATTCATTATATTAATTATTTATTGATTTATTATTTTAATTATTTATTGATTCATTATTTTAAGTATTTATTGATTTATTATATTAATTATTTATAGATTCATTATATTAATTATTTATTGATTCATTATTTTAATTATTTATTGATTCATTATTTTAATTATTTATTGATTCATTATATTAATTATTTATTGAGTCATTATATTAATTATTTATTGATTTATCATATTAATTATTTATTGATTCATTATATTAATTATTTATTGATTTATTATTTTTATTATTTATTGATTCATTATTTTAATTATTTATTGATTCATTATTTTAATTATTTATTGATTCATTATATTAATTATTTATTTAGTCATTATATTAATTATTAATTGATTTATTATTTTAATTATTTATTGATTCATTATTTTAATTATTTATAGATTTATTATATGGATTATTTATTGATTTATTATATTAATTATTTATTGATTCATTATTTTAATTATTTATTGATTCCTTATATTAATTATTTATTGATACATTATCTTAATTATTTATTGATTTATTATATTAATTATTTATTGATTCATTATTTTAATTATTTATTGATTCATTATATTAATTATTTATTGATTCATTATCTTAATTATTTATTGATTCATTATTTTAATTATTTATTGATTCATTATTTTAATTATTTATTGATTTATTATTTTAATTATTTATTGATTTATTATTTTAATTATTTATTGATTTATTATCTTGATTATTTATTGATTCATTATCTTAATTATTTATTGATTCATTATATTAATTATTTATTGATTTATTATATTAATTATTAATTGATTCATTATCTTAATTATTTATTGATTCATTATTTTAATTATTTATTGATTCATTATTTTAATTATTTATTGATTAATTATCTTAATTATTTATTGATTCATTATATTAATTATTTATTGATTCATTATCCTAATTATTTATTGATTTATTATCTTAATTATTTATTGATTCATTATCTAAATTATTTATTGATTTATTATTTTAATTATTTATTGATTCATTATCTTAATTATTTATTGATTCATTATTTTAATTATTTATAGATTTATTATCTTTATTATTTATTGATTCATTATATTAATTATTTATTGATGCATTATATTAATTATTTATTGATTCATTATTTTAATTATTTATTGATTCATTATATTAATTATTTATTGATTCATTATTTTAATTTTTTATTGATTCATTATATTAATTATTTATTGATTCATTATCTTAATTATTTATTGATTCATTATCTTTATTATTTATTGGTTCATTATTTTAATTATTTCTTGCTTCATGATCCTAATTATTTTTTTATTCATTATCTTTATTATTTATTGATTCATTATCTTAATTATTTATTGATTCATTATCTTAATTATTTATTGATTCATTATCTGAATTATTTATTGATTCATTATCTCAATTATTTATTGATTTATTGTCCTGATTATTTATTGATTCATTATTTTAATTATTTATTGATTCATTATCTTAATTATTTATTGATTCATTATCTTAATTATTTATTGATTTATTATTTTAATTATATATTGATTCATTATCTTAATTATTTATTGATTTATTATTTTCATTATTTATTGATTCATTATCTTAATTATATATTGTTTCATTATCTTAATTATTTATTGATTCATTATCTGAATTATTTATTGATTCATTATCTTAATTATTTATTGATTCATTATTTTAATTATTTATTGATTCATTATATTAATTAATCATTGATTCATTATCTTAATTATTTATTGATTCATTATCTTAATTATTTATTGATTAATTATCTTAATTATTTATTGATTCATTGTCTTAATTATTTATTGATTCATTATTTTAATTATTTATTGATTCATTATCTTAATTATTTATTGATTTATTATTTTAATTATTTATTGATTCATTGTCCTGATTATTTATTGATTCATTATTTTAATTATTTATTGATTCATTATCTTAATTATTTATTGATTCATTATCTTAATTATTTATTGATTTATTATTTTAATTAATTATTGATTCATTATCTTTATTATTTATTGATTTATTATTTTTATTATTTATTGATTCATTATCTTAATTATTTATTGTTTCATTATCTTAATTATTTATTGATTCATTATCTGAATTATTTATTGATTCATTATTTTAATTATGTATTGATTCATTATCTTAATTATTTATTGATTCATTATTTTATTATTTATTGATTCATTATTTTTATTATTTATTGATTCATTATTTTATTATTTATTGATTCATTATCTTAATTATTTATTGATTTATTATTTTTATTATTTATTGATTACTTATCTTAATTATTTATTGATTCATTATCTTAATTATTTATTGATTCATTATCTTAATTATGTATTGATTCATTATTTTAATTATTTATTGATTCATTATCTTAATTATTTATTGATTCATTATCTTAATTATTTATTGATTCATTATCTTAATTATTTATTGATTCATTATTTTAATTATTTATTGATTCATTATTTTAATTATTTATTGATTCATTATCTTAATTATTTATTGATTCATTATCTTAATTATTTATTGATTCATTATTTTAATTATTTATTGATTCATTATCTTAATTATTTATTGATTTATTATTTAAATTATTTATTGATTCATTATCTTAATTATTTATTGATTATTATTTTAATTATTTATTGATTCATTATCTTAATTATTTATTGATTCATTATCTTAATTATGTATTGATTTATTATTTTAATTATGTATTGATTCATTATCTTAATTATGTATTGATTCATTATTTTAATTATTTATCCATTCATTATCTTTATTATTTATTGATTCATTATTTTAATTATTTATTGATTCATTATATTAATTATTTATTGATTCATTATTTTAATTTTTTATTGATTCATTATATTAATTATTTATTGATTCATTATCTTAATTATTTATTGATTCATTATCTTAATTATTTATTGATTCATTATTTTAATTATTTATTGATTCATTATCTTTATTATTTTTTGGTTCATTATTTTAATTATTTATTGCTTCATCATCCTAATTATTTATTTATTCATTATCTTTATTATTTATTGATTCATTATCTTAATTATTTATTGATTCATTATCTTAATTATTTATTGATTCATTATCTTAATTATTTATTGATTCATTATCTTAATTATTTATTGATTCAATATTTTATTATTTATTGATTCATTATCTTAATTATTTATTGATTCATTATTTTTATTATTTATCGATTCATTATCTTAATTATTTATTGATTTATTATTTTAATTATTTATTGATTCATTGTCCTGATTATTTATTGATTCATTATTTTAATTATTGATTCATTATCTTAATTATTTATTGATTCATTATCTTAATTATTTATTGATTTATTATTTTAATTAATTATTGATTCATTATCTTAATTATTTATTGATTTATTATTTTAATTATTTATTGATTCATTATCTTAATTATTTATTGTTTCATTATCTTAATAATTTATTGATTCATTATCTGAATTATTTATTGATTCATTATTTTAATTATTTATTGATTCATTATCTTAATTATTTATTGATTCATTATCTTAATTATATATTGATTCATTATCTTAATTATTTATTGATTCATTATCTTAATTATTTATTGATTCATTATTTTAATTATTTATTGATTCATTATCTTTATTATTTATTGGTTCATTATTTTAATTATTTATTGCTTCATTATCCTAATTATTTATTTATTCATTATCTTTATTATTTATTGATTCATTATCTTAATTATTTATTGATTCATTATCTTAATTATTTATTGATTCATTATCTTAATTATTTATTGATTCATTATCTTAATTATTTATTGATTCATTATTTTATTATTTATTGATTCATTATCTTAATTATTTATTGATTCATTATTTTTATTATTTATCGATTATTATCTTTATTATTTATTGATTCATTATTTTAATTATTTATTGATTCATTATATTAATTATTTATTGATTCATTATTTTAATTATTTATTGATTCATTATATTATTTATTGATTCATTATCTTAATTATTTATTGATTCATTATCTTAATTATTTATTGATTAATTTCTTAATTATTTATTGATTCATTGTCTTAATTATTTATTGATTCATTATTTTAATTATTTATTGATTCATTATCTTAATTATTTATTGATTTATTATTTTAATTATTTATTGATTCATTGTCCTGATTATTTATTGATTCATTATTTTAATTATTTATTGATTCATTATCTTAATTATTTATTGATTCATTATCTTAATTATTTATTGATTTATTATTTTAATTAATTATTTATTCATTATCTTTATTATTTATTGATTTATTATTTTAATTATTTATTGATTCATTATCTTAATTATTTATTGTTTCATTATCTTAATTATTTATTGATTCATTATCTTAATTATTTATTGATTCATTATCTTAATTATTTATTGATTCATTATCTTACTTATTTATTGATTCATTATTTTAATTATTTATTGATTCATTATCTTAATTATTTATTGATTCATTATTTTAATTATTTATTGATTCATTATCTTAATTATTTATTGATTCATTATCTACATTATATATTGATTCATTATCTTAATTATTTATTGATTCATTATCTTAATTATTTATTGATTAATTATTTAAATTATTTATTGATTCATTATCTTAATTATTTATTGATTTATTATTATAATTATTTATTGATTTATTATTATAATTATTTATTGATTCATTATCTACATTATATATTGATTCATTATCTTAATTATTTATTGATTCATTATCTTAATTATTTATTGATTCATTATTTTAATTATTTATTGATTCATTATATTTATTATTTATTGATTACTTATCTTAATTATTTATTGATTCATTATCTTAATTATGTATTGATTCATTATCTTAATTATTTATTGATTTATTATTTTAATTATTTATTGATTCATTTTATTACTTATTTATTGATTCATTATCTTAATTATTTATTGATTACTTATCTTAATTATTTATTGATTTATTATTTTAATTATTTATTGATTCATTATCTTAATTATGTATTGATTTATTATTTTAATTATGTATTGATTCATTTTATTAATTATTTATTGATTCATTATCTTAATTATTTATTGATTACTTATCTTAATTATTTATTGATTTATTATTTTTATTATTTATTGATTACTTATCTTAATTATTTATTGATTCATTATCTTAATTATTTATTGATTCATTATCTTAATTATTTATTGATTTATTATTTTAATTATTTATTGATTTATTATCTTAATTATTTATTGATTTATTATATTAATTATTTATTGATTTATTATTTTAATTATTTATTGATTCATTATCTTAATTATTTATTGATTTATTATTTTAATTATTTATTGATTTATTATCTTAATTATTTATTGATTTATTATATTAATTATTAATTGATTCATTATATTAATTATTTATTGATTCATTATTTTAATTATTAATTGATTCATTATTTTAATTATTTATTGATTCATTATCTTAATTATTTATTGATTCATTATCTTAATTATTTATTGATTAATTATTTTAATTATTTATTGTTTCATTATCTTAATTATTTATTGATTTATTTTTTTAATTATTTATTGATTCATTATTTTATTATTTATTGATTCATTATCTTTATTATTTATTGATTACTTATCTTAATTATTTATTGATTTATTTTTTTAATTATTTATTGATTCATTATTTTATTATTTATTGATTCATTATTTTTATTATTTATTGATTACTTATCTTAATTATTTATTGATTTATTATTTTAATTATTTATTGATTCATTATTTTAATTATTTATTGATTTATTATTTTAATTATTTATTGATTCATTATTTTAATTATTTATTGATTCATTATCTTAATTATTTATTGATTCATTGTTTTAATTATTTATTGCTTCATTATTTAAATTATTTATAGATTAATTATGTTAATTATTTATAGATTCATTATCTTAATTATTTATTGTTTCATTATCTTAATTATTCATTGATTCATTATCTTAATTATTTATTGATTCATTATATTAATTATTTATTGTTTCATTATCTTAATTTTTCATTGATTTATTATCTTGATTATTTATTGATTCATTATCTTGATTATTTATTTAGTCATTATTTTAATTATTTATTGATTCATTATTTTAATTATTTATTGATTCATTATATTAATTATTTATTGATTCATTATCTTAATTGTTTATTGATTTATTATTTTAATTATATATTGATTCATTATCTGAATTATTTATTGATTCATTATCTTAATTATTTATAGATTCATTATCTTAATTATGTATTGATTCATTATCTTAATTATTTATTGATTCATTGTGTTAATTATTTATTGATTCATTATCTTAATTGTTTATTGATTCATTATCTTCATTATTTATTTATTTATTATTTTAATTATTTATTGATTCATTGTTTTAATTATTTATTGATTCATTATCTTAATTATTTATTGATTCATTATTGTAATTATTTATTTATTCATCATTTTAATTATTTATTGATTCATTATCTTAATTATTTATTGATTCATTGTGTTTATTATTTATTGATTCATTATCTTAATTATTTATTGATTCATTATCTTAATTATTTATTGATTTATTATTTTAATTATTTATTGATTTATTATTTTAATCATTTATTGATTTATTATTTTAATCATTTATTGATTTATTATTTTAATTATTTTTTGATTCATTATCTTAATTATTTATTGATTCATTATCTTAATTATTTATTGATTCATTGTCTTAATTATTTATTGATTAATTATCTTAATTATTTATTGATTTATTATCTTGATTATTTATTGATTCATTATCTTAATTATTTATTGATTCATTATCTTAATTATTTATTGATTCATTATATTAATTATTTATTGATTCATTATTTTAATTATTTATTGATTCATTATTTTAATTATTTATTGATTTATTATAGCAATTATTTATTGATTTTTTATATTAATTATTTATTGATTCATTATTTTACTTAATTATTGATTCATTATATTAATTATTTATTGATTCATTATATTAATTATTTATTGATTTATTATATTAATTATTTATTGATTCATTATATTAATTATTTATTGATTTATTATTTTAATTATTTATTGATTCATTATTTTAAGTATTTATTGATTTGTTATATTAATTATTTATAGATTCATTATATTAATTATTTATTGATTCATTACTTTAATTATTTATTGATTCATTATCTTAATTATTTATTGATTCATTATATTAATTATTTATTGAGTCATTATATTAATTATTTATTGATTTATTATATTAATTATTTATTGATTCATTATATTAATTATTTATTGATTTATTATTTTTATTATTTATTGATTCATTATTTTAATTATTTATTGATTCATTATTTTAATTATTTATTGATTCATTATATTAATTATTTATTTAGTCATTATATTAATTATTAATTGATTTATTATTTTAATTATTTATTGATTCATTATTTTAATTATTTATAGATTTATTATATGGATTATTTATTGATTTATTATATTAATTATTTATTGATTCATTATTTTAATTATTTATTGATTCCTTATATTAATTATTTATTGATACATTATCTTAATTATTTATTGATTTATTATATTAATTATTTATTGATTCATTATTTTAATTATTTATTGATTCATTATATTAATTATTTATTGATTCATTATATTAATTATTTATTGATTCATTATTTTAATTATTTATTGATTCATTATATTAATTATTTATTGATTTATTATTTTAATTATTTATTGATTCATTATTTTAATTATTTATTCATTTATTATCTTGATTATGTATTGATTCATTATCTTAATTATTAATTGATTCATTATATTAATTATTTATTGATTTATTATATTAATTATTAATTGATTCATTATCTTAATTATTTATTGATTCATTATATTAATTATTTATTGATTCATTATCCTAATTATTTATTTATTTATTATCTTAATTATTTATTGATTCATTATCTAAATTATTTATTGATTTATTATTTTAATTATTTATTGATTCATTTTCTTAATTATTTATTGATGCATTATTTTAATTATTTATAGATTTATTATCTTTATTATTTATTGATTCATTATATTAATTATTTATTGATGCATTATATTAATTATTTATTGATTTATTTTTTTAATTATTTATTGATTTATTATTTTAATTATTTATTGATTTATTATATTAATTATTTATTGATTTATTATTTTAATTATTTATTGATTCATTATCTTAATTATTTATTGATTCATTATTTTAATTATTTATTGATTCATTATTTTAATTATTTATTGATTTATTATTTCAATTATTTATTGATTCATTATATTAATTATTTATTGATTTATTATTTTGATTATTTATTGATTCATTCTATTAATTATTTATTGATTCATTATTTTAATTATTTATTGATTTATTATTTTAATTATTTATAGATTTATTATATAAATTATTTATTGATTTATTATTTTAATTATTTATTGATTCATTATCTTTATTATTTATTGATTCATTATTTTAATTATTTATTGATTCATTATTTTAATTATTTTTTGATTTATTATATTAATTATTTATTGATTCATTATTTTAATTATTTATTAATTTATTATATTAATTATTTATTGATTTTTTATTTGAATTATTTATAGATTTATTATATTAATTATTTATTGATTTATTATTTTATTATTTATTGATGTATTATTTTAATTATTTATTGATTCATTATTTTAATTATTTATTGATTTATTATATTAATTATTTATTGATTTATTATTTTAATTATTTATTGATTCATTATTTTAATTATTTATTGATTTATTATCTTAATTATTTATTGATTCATTATATTAATTATTTATTGATTCATTATCTTAATTATTTATTGATTCATTATATTAATTATTTATTGATTCATTATTTTAATTATTTATTGATTCATTATTTTAATTATTTATTGATTAATTGTCTTAATTATTTATTGATTCATTATATGAATTATTTATTGATTCATTATCCTAATTATTTATTGATTTATTATCTTAATTATTTATTGATTCATTATCTAAATTATTTATTGATTTATTATTTTAATTATTTATTGATTCATTATCTTAATTATTTATTGATTCATTATTTTAATTATTTATAGATTTATTATCTTTATTATTTATTGATTCATTATATTAATTATTTATTGATTCATTATCTTAATTATTTATTGATTCATTATATTAATTATTTATTGATTCATTATTTTAATTATTGATTGATTCATTATATTAATTATTTATTGATTCATTATATTAATTATTTATTGATTCATTATATTAATTATTTATTGATTCATTATCTTAATTATTTATAGATTCATTATTTTAATTATTTATTGATTCATTATCTTCATTATTTGTTGATTCATTATATTAATTATTTATTGATTTATTATTTTAATTATTTATTGATTCATTATCTTAATTATTTATTTATTCATTATTTTAATTATTTATTGATTCATTATCTTAATTATTTATTGATTCATTGTTTTAATTATTTATTGATTTATTATCTTAATTATTTATTGATTCATTATTGTAATTATTTATTTATTCATCATTTTAATTATTTATTGATTCATTATCTTAATTATTTATTGATTCATTATCTTAATTATTTATAGATTCATTATCCTAATTATTTATTGATTCATTATTTTAATTATTTATTGATTCATTATCTTAATTATTTATTGATTTATTATCTTAATTATTTATAGATTCATTATTTAAATTATTTATAGATTCATTATTTTAATTATTTATTAATTCATTATCTTAATTATTTATAGATTCATTTTCTTTATTATTTATTGATTCATTATTTTAATTATTTATTGATTTATTATTTTAATTATTTATTGATTAATTATCTTAATTATTTATTGATTCATTATCTTAATTATTTATAGATTCATTATTTTAATTATTTATTGATTCATTATCTTAATTATTTATTGATTCATTATTTTAATTATTTATTGATTCATTATTTTAATTGTTTATTGATTCATTATCTAAATTATTTAGAAACTTTGGCAAAAAAGAACTTTATTAAAGTGTGAATTGTGAAAAAAAGATAATTGAATAAAACTTTTTTCGACGCATTTATTATCATCAGTTCATTCTCTTCTGTTTTGTTTTATTTTATTTACCAATGTCCACATGTGCAGTTTATTTTATTTACTTCATTTTGTGAGTTGATAAGGCAGATAGGCTGTTATGTGTATTTTTGTTTTCAAACCATCTTTTCAGATTTTATTTACTGATTTTTCCTTTTTTCTTTTTCAGCATTTCTGTTCGACTGCATTTCTAACGACCCTTTTCTTCATAGCAACAATTAATTTATTTATTCACAAATTTACTAAGTGACTCATCATAGTACACACTGTCATTGTTCTGAGGGAGACAACTTTATTTCACTAAGCAGTTCGTTCATTTTTTTATCCCATATTTTAGGACTCTAATAATGTTGTCAGTAAGTTTTCACAAACGGTTTACAAAAACACTATGTTTTTCATTCTTTTTTTGGAGGGGTATGCAATCATAAAATTTGTGTAGCTTTTAAGCAGGTGCTTCTGCAGTTTAACCGTTTTCTCCATAAACACCGCACTGACATTAAATGAGCAGAAGAACCGTTTAATATTTCACAAAAAATCTGTTTACATTGGGGGGGCCTCCTTTATCATAGAGTGAAGTGGGGGTCAGTGGTGTGACATTTGAATGGACTGCCCTGGGTGACGTTTACTTCAGCTACATCATTGTTTTGAGCAATGTCGTTTTGTGTGCTGAAGCATACTCGTTGTCACTACCCAACTCTCTACCCAGATGAAATTACATTGGTCACTTTACATAATGAAAACAATATGATTTTTACATTTTTATCTTTCTTGAAGAACGAGAATATATACAGGTGTATCTCAAAAAATGAAGTGTAATGACTAGTTTGTTGGCAGATCCTTTGCTGTGGGTTATCATGATTTTTAGGATGATAGGAAATTATGATTAGATAATAATATAAGTTATGACTGCTTTGGTTAGAATTGGCTACTTCTAGCGGAAATCGCATGATATCCACGTTTCAACAAAAGAAGGCGATACTCTGCAGTTATGTCAGCTTCTATCTTTTATTTCTATCAATGAATAATATGAAAAGAGTCCATAGTGTTTTTACTGGTAGTAGAGAAATACCAATGTCCACATGTGCTGTTTAAAAACAGATTGAATGTCACAAATGCTGTTCTTGACAGTCAGCTACAATGTTCAGAGTTACTATAAACAGATGTGAAAAATCGTAATGATGACCTGATTAGTAAATTACAAAAAATTAAATTTGATAAAATTAATAAATGTAATATTCATTTGATAGCTATGATTTTCAATGTAGACAAAGTTCAGTAAGAAATGTTAGGAGTGTTAACATTAATACGGTTTTACATTTGTTTACAATCAGCATAAGTAAACAGACGACATCAAATCAAGTGTGCGTGAGTTGGCAATTGTAGCAAGTAACATGCAAAACGAAAAGGGGGTAATATATTTGTTAACATTGTCTTTGATTTTTTTGTCTCAATTGTATAAGGTAAAATCTGGTGGATGCAAAATAACAATTCTGACCAAGTAAAAATCTACAGGAATATAAATTATAGTAAAAAATCCATAAAAATATTGTTTCTCTCCTTTTTTAATTTTAGTTCAGGTACTTCTTTCCTCCACCAACACCAGATTTCTTTATTAATTACATTTTTATCTGCGTATATGTTTAATAAATGTTGCTGACTTCTTTAAATCAGAATTAATTTGTTTTAGTTGAGTATTTAGATTAGATTATATGTTTCAATTTGTATTAAGATCAATACAAAGTGAAGCCACAGTACTCTCAGTGTGTACCCATGCTTATGTAGATTTCAAATAGTAAATATCACTTGGCATTTGGCATAAGGTGTGTTTCAAAGGAGAAGTATCCTCATGTCAAGATTTTCTAAGAAATCATTGTACAGATAGACTGATGAGAAATCACGGGTCTAGCATTCAATCATTCTATATTGTCATGTTTATTAAAATTACCTTTCTTTGAAAATTATTTACTGCATATTTTAAAAGAATATAGTTTCACTTTTGTGTCTAGCATTCGATTTCTATATTTTCTTGTTTATTTCAATTTCCTTTCTCCAAAAACTATTTACTGTATATTTTAAAAGAATATAGTTTCACTTTTGTGTTTAGCATTCGATTTCTATCTTTTCATGTTTATTTCAATTTCCTTTCTCCAAAAACTATTTACTGCATATTTTAACAGAATATAGTTTCACTTTTGAGTCTAGCATTCGATTTCTATATTTTCATATTTATTTCAATTTCCTTTCTTTGAAAATTATTTACTGCATATTTTAAAAGAATATAGTTTCACTTTTGTGGCTAGCATTCCATTTCTATATTTTCTTGTTTATTTAAATTTCCTTTCTCCAAAAACTATTTACTGTATATTTTAAAAGAATATAGTTTCACTTTTGTGTCTAGCATTCGATTTCTATCTTTTCATGTTTATTTCAATTTCCTTTCTCCAAAAACTATTTACTGTATATTTTAAAAGAATATAGTTTCACTTTTGTATGTCCGTTGCTATGTGTCTCTAAAGTTTACAAATGTGTAAAAGAAATCCTAAAAATTTCACTCCTCTTCCGTATGATTTTCGATATGTTTATTTATATTTTTTTTCCAAATTGATTTACTACAAATTTTATAAGAATATGGCTTCTCCCTTTTTTTTTTGTATTTTACTTCAGTAAACTTTAAGAGATCAAGGGGCTCCTTCTTGAAGCTAGTGTGCACTTTCATGTGTCTAGTCAACGATGATTTCTGTGTAAAGGAACTCGCACACACCTAACAATCGTATGGTTTATCTCCAGTATGACTTTGCATATGTTTAGTTAATTTCCCACTTTCAATAAATTATTTGCTGCATATTTCACAAGAATATGGTTTTTCTCTCCAGTGTGTATTCTAATATGCTTTTTCATTGATTCCATTCGTGCAAAAGATGCCCCACACACGTCACAAGAATATGGATTCTCTCCAGAATGACTTCGAATATGTATAGTTAGATTCTGTTTAGTTGTATACGATTTACCACATGCGACACAAAAATACGGGTTTTCGCCCCGTGTGTAATCTTATGTGTGTCTTTAAACCTGATTTCTGTGAAAATGACACTCTACATACATTAAAGAATGTGGCTTTTCTCTTTCTTAAACTTTTTCTTCTAGGGGATGGGACATCCAACCAGATGTTTGACATTTACCCCTATTATAGTGAGTCCAACCAAGAGATCTTTTCAGGATTCTAGCCGTCCCTTTCAGTGCAATCTTTTGTATTTCACTTGCACTTGGTTCACCGGGTATGCTTGCTATGTACTTTTTAAAGTTCTTTTTCATAAGCCCAGTTGCTCCTATGATGACTGGTATAATTGAAACGTCTTTTAATTTCCAATTTCGTTTTATATCATACATAAGTCCTTGATACTTTGTTATCTCTCCAGTATATATTCTCATATGTTTTTTCATGATTGACATCTCTGCAAAAGACATCCACACACATCACAAGATTATGGCTTTTATCCAGAATGACTTCGAATATGTTTGGTTAGATTCTGTTTAGTTGTATATATATATATACGGATATGTATTTTCAAGTTTCCTTTCTCCAAAAATGCTTTACTACACACATTGTCACATGTATATGGCTTCTGTCCAGTGTGTGTTCTTATGTAATTTTAAGTTTCTTTTCTCCAAAAATGATTTACTGCATATTTCACAAGTATATTGCTTGTCTTCAGTGTGTGTTCATACATGGTTTTTCATGGTTGACAATACTGCAAATGACATTCCACACATAGCACATGAACATGGCTGCTCTCCAGTATCTATTCTCATGTTTTTTCATGATTGACATTTTCTGCAAAAGACATCCCGCACACATCACAAGATTATAGCTTTTCTCCAGTATGACTTTGAATATGTTTGGTTATGAGTCCGGATATGTATTTTTAATTGTTTTTAAGTTTCCTTTCTCCAAAATTGATTTACTGCAAGTGTCTTGCTTTTCTTCAGTGTGCATTCTAACATGTTTTTGCATACCATTCGTGGAAAAGATGCCCCACACACCTTACAAGAATATTGCTTTTCTCCAGTATGACTTTGAATAAGAAAAGTAAGATTCTCTTTAGTTGTATATGATTTATCACATACATCACAAGAATATGGCTTTTCTCCAGTATGACTTCGGATATGTATTTTTAATGTTTCTTTCTCCAAAGTATTTTTATTGCTTTTCTCTTTTTTGTTTTATTTTACTTCCAGTATGAGTCCTCATATGTCTTTTTAAGGATCCTCCCTGCAAAAATGATTTACCGCATATTTCACAAGAATGTGGTTTCTCTCCAGTATGTGTTCTAACATGGTTTTTCATAGTGGACAATTCTGCAAAGGACATCCCACATACATCACAAGAATATGGCTTTTCTCCAGTATGACTCCGGATATGTATTGTTAAGCTTCCTTTCTCCGAAAACGATTTACCACATATTTCACAAGAATATGGTTTCTCTTTAGTATGTGTTCTAATATGTGTTTTCATAGTGGACAATTGTGCAAAGGACATCCCGCACACATCACAAGCATATGGCTTTTCTCCAGAATGACTTCGATAATGTATAGTTAGATAACTATCAGTTTTATACGATTTACCACATACATCACAAGAATATGGTCTTTCTCCAGAATGACTTAGAATATGTCCAGTTAGATTCTGTTTAGATGTAAACGATTTGCCACACACATCACAAGAATATGGCTTTTCTCCAGTATGAGTCCTCATATGTATATTTAAGTTTCCTTTTGCCAAAAATGATTTACCGCATATTTTACAAGTATATTGCTTCTCTTCAGTGTGTATTCGTACATGTTTTTGCATGGATGCCATTTGTGGAAAAGATGCCCCACACACCTTGCAAGAATATTGCTTTTCTCTAGTATGACTTTGAATATGAAAAGTCAGATTCTCTTTAGTTGTATACGATTTACCACATACAACACAAGAATATGGCTTTTCTCCAGTATGACTCCGCATATGCATTTTTAAGTTTCCTTTCTCCGAAAATGATTTACCGCATATTTCACAAGAATGTGGTTTCTCTCCAGTATGTGTTCTTATATGGTTTTTCATAGGAGTCAATTGTGCAAAGGACATCCTACACACAGCACAAGAATATGGCTTTTCTCCAGAATGACTTCGAATATGTATAGTTAGATTATTATTAGTTGTAAACGATTTACCACATACATCACAATAATATGGTTTTTCTCCAGAATGACTTCGAATATGTATTGTTAGATTCTGTTCAGTTGTATACGATTTACCACATACATCACAAGAATGTGGCTTTTCTCCAGAATGACTTCGAATATGTATTGTTAGATTCTCTTTAGTTGTATACGATTTACCACATACATCACAAGAATATGGCTTTTCTCCAGTATGAGTCCTCATATGTCTTTTTAAGGTTCCTTTCTCCAAAAACGATTTACCGCATATTTCACAAGTATATTGCTTTTCTTCAGTGTGTATTCTAACATGTTTTTGCATGGATTCCATTCGTGGAAAAGATGCCCCACACACCTTACAAGAATATTGCTTTTCTCCAGTATGACTTTGAATATGAAAAGTTAGATTCTGTTTAGTTGTATATGATTTACCACATATATCACAAGAATATGGCTTTTCTCCAGTATGACTCCGGATATGTACTTTTAAGGTTCCTTTCTCCAAAAATGATTTACCGCATATTTCACAAGAATGTGGTTTCTCTCCAGTATGTGTTCTAATATACTCATCAGTGTGTATTCGTACATGTTGTTTTAATCTTGCTTCCTGTGAAAATCCTCTTCCGCATATATCGCAAAAAAATGCTTGCTTTTCCAAATTAAAATTCAGCATTTTAGGAGAATCTGTGTTTTTGTCTGGAAATAAAAAATAAGATTATTATCAGACTATAAGAGATTACATATATAAATGCAAATACAATGCTCTTTAGTGTTCAATTATATATTTACAGCAATAAGTGTTGCATCATGTTCAATTATATATTTACAGCAATAAGTGTTGCATCATGTTCAACAACATGCTTTCTCTTACAACTTCGGCAGTTTAGCAGAATCTTTGTTTCTCTGTAAAAGAAAGATAAGAGTTCTATCAGACTAAGATATTACATTTATAAGTGCAAGCAAAATTGTTTCTCCTTAGTGTTCAATTATATATTTACAGCAGTAAGTGTTGTCGCATGTTCAAAGGATTCCATGGTTAAAATGTAAATGATATTAATGTTGAAACTGTACATTCTAATTTGGGAAGATCAGATGGGGCAGATGAGTAAATTAAGATTACATCTTTATGTCTTTAATTATTTCGAAAAATTAATCAACTTTGACATTCAGAGCATGTCGAACATTTCCGTGTTGTATGGTTTTCATTGTCCTGTTTTATTTAATCCATTTAAATCTTTAAGAATGAATTTTCTAATTGGATTATCTGTAAAACAAACAGAAAATAAAAATAGATTATGATATATAATTTGCCAATGTGAACAGTATGATAGGAATTGACACAGGAAGATATACGTGTGTAAAATAGACTTGCATTCATATTATTAATTACAATATTCAGGATAATTTATTTTATTTGGATCAAAGACTGTATGACGTTCTTTTGAGATTTCATTATAAGCAATAGAAACTATGGAGAACGTTTGCAACATCTTGTGTAGGTAGTTGTATGAGAGTTGTTCAAGAGTGTTATAATAATAAGAATTCGTATGTAGGTCGATGTAGCTTAAACACAAATACTATCTGATACATTCAAATTTTTAAATCAAAATTAACATCCAGACACTATTTGATACATTCAGATTTTTAAATCAAAATAAAGATCCAAATACTATTTGATACATTCAGATTTTTAAATCAAAATAAAGATCCAAATAGTTGCCAGTTGCCATTCAACATAGATGTGTGTGATCGATACTTAAGCATATTCACAAAATTAATTGATATTCACATAAATGATCCAATCTTTAATGGAATTTTAGGGACACCTATTACATTTCGGTTATAATTCTTGGATGATTTTATTTTATTATGAAAACCCATTCATATTGTCAACTTAGTTTCATTTTTGTAGGAAAACGTGTGACTTACCTAACTAGCACATGTGCATAATTCAACAAGTTGGTCGTTGAACGAAATGAAGAAGAAAGAAAAC
Source organism: Euprymna scolopes (assembly GCF_053919585.1). Classification (NCBI taxonomy): domain Eukaryota; kingdom Metazoa; phylum Mollusca; class Cephalopoda; order Sepiida; family Sepiolidae; genus Euprymna; species Euprymna scolopes. Next base: position 66,042,817 of record NC_136527.1, on the reverse strand, counting down.
AAAATGGCTGTCTCATCTCTTTATATGCTTGCAATGTTACCACCTGATATGCAGATGAGATGCTCCTGGTTGGAAATAAATGAGGGTTGATTTTTTAGAGAGCATGTTCATTTAGAAGTTGGATATTAAAGAAGTAAGTTTGATCAGCAGAAGTGCTTTTGCAGTTGAGAGAAGGTGTGTTATGTATACAGAAGTTTCAAAGTTGGAAGTTTGGACAACAGTGTCAAACTTAACCAAGAAATTGTTGATGTGAAGGACAGAACAAATAACACATGGGTTATTTTATATTTTTATCATTATGTTATCTGACCCTCCTCAACAGTAGTATTGTGGTTTGAGTTGTCCCCCTTTGCAAATTGGCTGTTTGGAGAAATGGAAAACTAGATGGCTTTGGTTGATAGTCAATTTGCATAAGTGGAGAAATGGGCAGCATATAAACGGTACATTTTTAAGCAGGGGTGAAGAGCACAGAGAGTGAAACGACGGTTGGAAGAAGTGACAGTGAATTATTTTTGGACGTTGAAGAGCTTGACCTTTTGGAAGGAACAGCTGTGTCTCATATATTTTTTTTTCTACTTCTCTACAAGCTATTTCGGCGGGAACTATGGAAGCAAAGAGGATCAGCAGTGAAATGCTTAAGACGTTCTCTGGAGAGGGAGATGTTATAACCTGGCTGACCAAGGTTAAACTTGTCGCTAAGTTGCGGGACATCGCGGATGTAGCCAGCTTGATACCGCTGTATCTTGATGGTGATGCTCTGGCCCTATATCTGGAGATGCGGGCAGAGGATCGACTGTCTGTTGACGCCATTGAGGAAAAGTTGAAGGAAGCATTTACCGAAGGACCGTTTGTGGCATATTGATGTTTACGCCAACAATATCAGGAGGTTGACGGGACTAGCAGGATTCAATGGAGGAGGTCGTCGACAGATGGTTAAGATGGCCTTTATCAATGGCTTCCCGGACCATATTTCTATAGCTCTGCAGCAATTGCCCGGTGTAAATACTATGGAGGTGGCGGAGTTGATTATTCAGGCGAGGGTGCTGGCCAGGAAAAAAGAGAGTGAGCAGGGAATCGTGGCTGTCGCTCAACGAAGCAAACTGCAGCAGGAAATTGTGAAGGACGAGAAGCAGAGAGGACTGTGGCAGAGACTCAGGTTCTCCTGCAGATGCTACCGATGCCAAGGCCCCCATATGGCGAGGGAGTGCAGGAAGCCAAAGCCAGAAGTCATGTGTTACCGCTGTGGGGAAGTCGGCCACATCAGCAGATTCTGTCCCCAAAGAAAACGAACAGGAGGAAGCCACCGCGCCGGTGGCTACCCCACTTATTCGATGAATGCGCTTCAGGGTATGTCACCACAAGTAGAGGTGAGCCTAAATGGACGAAGTGCAAAAGCCCTTGTCGACACGGGCTGTACTTCAACAAGACATGGTTGACACATGCAATGGAACCAGCAGCATTATGGCAGTTGACGGCAGAGAGGTAAAGTGCAATGGCACAAGTATCGTTCGGTTGATGGTACGTGGGATGTCAGTAACAATCCAGGCGATTGTTATTAACAAAATTGTCACGGGTGTCGATGTGGTGCTAGGGATGGATGCAATTGCTTGACTAGGGGGCGTTACGGTATATAGGAACTCCGTGAGATTTGGAGGACATCAAGGGGTTGCAGGTGTGCAATTCGAAAAAGGTGTCACAGGAACAGCCTGGTTAGACAAAAGTTGCATGATAGAGGACCAAGATTTCTCTACACACTTTGATGGTGAGAAATGGACAGTCAAGTGGGCATGGAAGGGAGAAGCTCCCATACTAAACAACAGAGTGGAATGCTACGAGCATACGTTGCGAGGAGGCACAAGAGTTGAATTTGAGAAGGAGGTGGACCGATGGATCTCAGAGGGGATTTTAAGACCATGGACGGAGAAGGTGGAAGGTGTGCTGCTGTTAATGGCGGTTGTTCAGCCCACAAAACAAAAAGTTCGGCCAGTACTGGACTTCAGGGAGCTGAACGTACACGTTGCATGTCACACAGGAGGCGATGTGATGGACGTGTGCTGAGAGACCATGCGAGAGTGGAGGCAGATTCAGAAGGCTGCGATGATTGTGGATTTAAAATCTTAATACCTACAGATCCACATTTCACAGGAATTCTGGAAATACCAGCTGGTCAGATACAAGGGCCGAATGTACTTCCTGACTAGGTTGAGTTTTGGCCTGAATTCTGCACCAAAAATCATGCCAAGGAGGACACAGTCAGAAGAGCCACCAGTTCCTACATTGATGATATTTTGGTGGATGAGACGGTAACAACTGCGGAGGACATAATAAAACACCTCAACAGCTTTGGGCTAATTGCAAAACGCCCGGAATCGTTGGAGGGAACAGCTGTGTTAGGGCTCCAACTAAGAAAGGACCAGATAGGACGGTTAGTGTTCCAGAGGGGAAATGAGATCCCGGAGGTGTCGGAAAAATTGAGCAGGCGAGAACTCTTCTCAATATGCGGAAGACTGGTGGGCCATTACCCTATTGCAGGATGGCTACTGACTGCATGTAGTTATATCAAAAGGCGAGCTAGTGGAGCCAAGTGGGAGGATGGAGTTGATAAAGAGATGGTGGGCATTATCAGAGATTATTGAAGAGATGAAGAGGGAGGATCCAGTGAGAGGTGTTTGGCATGTACCCAACAGTGCAGAAGGTGTTGTGTGGTGTGATGCAAGCGGTATAACAGTGGGGATCACCTTGGAGATAGGTGGTGTTACTGCAGAAGATGCTGCTTGGTTGCGGAAGAAGGACGACGTGGCTCACATAAATGTGGCGGAACTGGATGCAGTTATGAAGGGCATCAACTTAGCCTTGAAATGGGGGCTACAGAATGTTGAGGTGAGGACCGACTCAGCCACTGTGTTCTCTTGGATCCAGTCCAAAGCTACAGGAGAAAGGAGGGTGAAGACGAAAGGCACTGCTGAGATGCTAGTAAAGCATCGATTGATGATGTTAAGGGAGCTGATTAGGGAATTTGATCTTCAACTTAGGGTCACTATCGTTCCTTCAGCGAAGAACAGAGCAGATGTGATGACGAGGGTGCGGAAGACCTGGCTAAAGGCGCCGAATGAGGCGGCTGTTGCAATATGTTGTTTGAATGAAGACACTCTGAAGGATTTGCATGACATGCATCATTTTGGAGTTGATAGACCCTTGTTCTTGGCCAGGAAGGTGGACCCCAGAATCGCAAAGGAGGCCGTTAGGACAGTGGTTGAGAGATGCAGCCAGTGTCAATCAATCGACCCTGTGCCGAGTAGACACGAAGCTGGTGAGGTTCAGGTGGCAGAGAACTGGAGCAGGTTGGCGATAGACGTAACGCACTATCAACAGAGGCCGTATCTGTCAATGGTCGACTGTGGACCAGGAAGAGTAGCTATTTGGAGGGAAATCAAGGTGGAAAATGCAGGTGAAATTGCAAAGGTCTTGGAAGAGGTGTTTTTGGAGAGGGGTCCAGTGACGGAAGTGCTAATGGACAATGGAACTGCCTTTTGCTCCGCTGCCATGGAGAATGTGTTGGATAAGTGGGGAGTGCGGCGCTATTTCAGGGCTGCATATAGACCAGGCGGAAACGGAATTGTGGAGCGGCATCACAGGACCATTAAGGCTATAGCTGAAAGGGGCCAGATTTCACTGCCAGAAGCTGTCTTCTGGTATAATATGGCTCCAAAGTCAGGGCAAAAAGTGGAGTCAGTGCTGCAGAGGGCAGTCTTCAAGTATGAGTGGCGGCATTCCCGAACTGCACAGGTACCTGAGGAGGAAGGCGAGAAGCGAGCGACTGTGTGAGTGGGAGAGGAAGTGTGGATCAAACCGCCTGATGCTCGCTGTACCACATGCTGGGGGAGGGGCATTGTGACAAATGTCCAGTCCCCGAACAATGTATCTATCGACGGCATCCCTCGACACATCCTTGATGTGCGGCCGGTAGTGGTGTCATCAGAAGAAGACAGCGACGTCGAGCCAAGTAGCGACGTTCACGAAGAGGCTCTGCGGAGATCGCAGAGAGAGAGACGGCCGCCATGTTGGTCGAGTGACTACGTGATGGGTTGACATGTCGATCAAGGAGGCATGTGGTTTGAGTTGTCCCCCTTTGCAAATTGGCTGTTTGGAGAAATGGAAAACTAGATGGCTCTGGTTGATAGTCAATTTGCATAAGTGGAGAAATGGGCAGCATATAAACGGTACTTTTTTTAAGCAGGGGTGAAGAGCGGTGAATTATTTTTTGATGTTGAAGAGCTCGACCTTTTGGAAGGAACAGCTGCTAAGCTGTCACACTCTAATCGCACAGAACTTGCTAATGAAATCCGTCTGAACATTTCTATCTCATCATTAATCCCAAATTGTCACCTTCCCTAAACGTTTTCCTGATAATGAAATCCATTCCATATTAAGATGCTTAACTCCAGTAAAGCTGATTTGGATGCGCTTCATAACTTCCTATATGACGTTTCATGGAATCCTCTGGATGTTCTCACTTAATGCTTCTGTCAAATCATGAATAATTCAGGAGAGGGTAGAGACATTGACATTTCAAAGGCGTTCAAAAATCTGTGGCATCCTGGTCTTCTACATAAAGTTTGAGATTATTATATTGGTGGTAAAGTTGTTGACATTAGATCCTTTCTTTCTCATCAATGCTTATAAGTAACTATCTGATATAGCTGAATTGTTATTCATTATTGAGATGAGTATTATTTATCATTTTTATTTATTGTGGACTATTATCCTCATCTTTTCTTAGTTGTTGTTTCATGACGTTTCTGTCAACTATTCCTCTGGACTTCATCAGGTGGTAACAGCGACAGGTTAGGAACTCGTCTCACCCCATTTTTGGCCAAGTAAGCCTCTGGCTGGCTTTGGGTAGGATGGAAACCGCTATCTTCAGACAATTCTAACCTGGAACCGTAGAGATTAAACGTCTCTATCCACTGCACTAAACATGGTGAGACAACAACAACTATGGATGGCAGTAATTGCTGAGAATGCAGTCAGGAGATTCGGAGTTCCTATACCGTCACGGTTACCACCTGACGAAGGCCTGAGGAATAGTTGGCCAAAACATCATGAAACAACAACTAAGAAAGATGAGGATAATAGTCCACAATAAATAAATTATTTCTGTCTTATTTTAAGGTTCTTGATAATTTGCAGAAACGTATCAGTAATTTGATTGGTCCCTTTCTCCTCCATAGCAACCTCTCTTTCACAAACATGATGTCAGTAGTCTCAGTCTTTTCTATAAATACTATTATGGGATGTGTTCGTTAGAATTATCTGATCTATTCCTACTTTCTATTTGTCCAGCTTGTTTAACTCGTTGCCATCAGTTCGTTGCTTTAATATCCAATTATAAAGTAGCTTTTTCCAAAGGACTTCAAGGTTGTGAAACTCCCTTCCTACTTACTGTTTTTCTTCTACTTACAGCCTTGGTATTTTAAAGGCTAAGATCAATAGGCATATTCTGTCTTTGCAATGATAATCTTTGTTTTTCTTAGCTCCATAATCACTTGGCTTCATGCCTTGTCTCAAGCAATATTCATTAAAAAATTACTAGACAAAAGTTAAGGATTGAATCTAAGTATACTTGAGTGTAAACATGACTTTTATTCACCTTCAACCACGTGATCTAATTTATTCATGAAAAAACTCTGCAGTAATTCTCCCTTATTCATCTTTTTATAACTCCAACATGTGATATTAATTTTTTTTATTTCATTAGTGAGGTCGCTATTCAATAAACTTCCAAACATTTTCTATTAAATTTGGGTAGGAGATCTGTGTTCGAAATATCATTAGAGTTATTTCTTTCTTTAAATAGTCACAAATTTATGAATGTTCTGTTAATTTGCATTGTGCTGCATGAAAGTAAGATTCATAAAAATGACATAATCTTGCTACCATACGCTATTGAAGAAGCCTTTTATCAATCTTAGCATTTATATTGCCAAGTATGAACATGGAAGGACCAACTCGTGCAGATGAAATCATTCTCCAGCCTATCCAACTGCAACCACCAAACTTAACAATTTTAAACTATATTTAGAAAATTATAGCTTAAAATTATATATATATATATATATATATATATATATATATGTATATATATATATATATATATATATATATATATATATATATAAAGACTATATTTAAAAAAATGAAGCAAAAATATTTAAAGACGATATATGTTAAAAATTGAAGCCAAATAATTATTGAAAGACAATATATTTTCAAAATATGCAATAATAAAAGCAATAAAACTATATTTATTCACAATAAATAAATAAACGTAAATACTAGAGAAACAACAATAGAATCAGACGATCAACCCTTTATGTGCTTTAGACTTAACATGCAACATAACATTAGTTACTTTTATTTTCTCTACCGCTCTCCCTTGATCAAGGACTGTATCCTAATAAACAGTCTCTGACAGCACTTTCCCTCAACACTAGCGCACAAGTGCATGTATTTGGTGACTACAATGTCCAGCACAGCTGGTAGCACAAGATATAGCTTCTCTATATGTCATTCCCTATAACATATGGTTACATTTTCAACACGTTTCCCAGACCAGCAAGAACAACACACATCACTTCTGACCACAGTTCCCGATGATTGTGTAACGAATTTCCACAGCCCACTTGGGAATGCTGATCATGCAGTGATAATGGTTGAAGTCGCCCTAAACTCTAGAGCCAAAACTGAAGAACCACTGCTAAAAAAAACGAGATATTATCCAAAACCTGACTGGGAAGCCATCAGGGATCTCATCAGAGACGCCCCATAGTGAAATATCTTTTCACTTTCCGCTGAACAGTGTTCAAATGAGACCAATGATTGGTTCAAAATGGAAATTGAAGCACATGTTGCCAAGCGGAAATTTTATAGCAAGCCCCACTCTCCTCAATGGTTTACTTCTAATTGTGGAGCTGCCATAGAACAAAGGCAGCATGCATACCACAAATTTAACTGACATAAGTCCAGTTCAAACAGACAGAAGTATATAGAAGCCAGAAGTAACTGCAAGAAAGAAATAGCGACAGCTAAATGAGAATTTACTGAAACCACCAAAAACACGGATCGAAGCACAGAAATTTGGAACCCATGACTTTTTGAAAATCTACAAGTGTAGTAAATAATGGACAATCAACAATTCCCCTACTATCCAACAATCATAAGGGTGTTTGCTCAGCAACCGAGAAGGCTAACATGCTTACCAGTCGGTTTGACTCAAACTCCACACTGGACTTTGCTAACCACACTCTCCTTGACTTCCCTTTGCAGACAGATGCCACACTAGACTATCTGAAATTCTTGACACTGGGGTCAGACCGATGTCTGTTTTGATGGTGGACCTAGAAGAACGAAGGGAAGGCATTCTGTCCATCTGGTAGGGTCAGAGTATGCTTTCAGGGACGCTTTCAATTGCCTGTGAAAGCGCTCGATCATGTTGTTTGCCGACGGGTAATACAAAATCGTACGTATGTGTTTACATCCCAGCATAGAAATAGGTAGGAATCGAATTGTCTACCTCTGTCGGTTGTAATGGTATTAGGCACCCCATAACGAGCTATCCAGTGTGTGATAAGTGCTTGTGCCACAGTTTCGGCAGAAGTATCTCTGATGGGGATGGCTTCAGGCCATCTAGAACACCTGTCAATGCAAGTTAACAGATGTGTATAGTCACTGGAAGGTGGGAGTGGACCCACTAAGTCTATAAGGATGTGCTGAAAACGAGCTTCAGGCGTTAAGAAAGTCGAAAGTGGGTTCTTAATGTGCTTATGAGTTTTAGATTTTTGGTAAGGGATGCAACCCCTGGCCCATTCACGTACATCTCGATTGATAGCAGTCCATACGAAACGAAACGTCACCAACTTCTGCGTTGAGCAGATGCCAGGATGCGATAGGTTGTGCAGCTGGGAGAGAACGGCTCGCCTGTGTTTGAGGGGGACATGAGGATGCTCGTGTCCGGTTGAGGTGTCACACCAAATCACTTCGCTAGAAGATGGTAAGGGAACCTGTTTGAACGATAGGTTCTCGGAATGTTGCAAGCGATTCAACTCCTCATCGTCCTTTTGGTCAGCGGCGATCTGTTTAAGGTCGATACTATCAGTGGACTGGATTGCATCAATGTGCATACACGATAATGCGTCAGCAACCACGTTCTCAGTTCCTTTGACGTGTTTTATATCTGATGTGAACTGAGAAATGTAGTCCAAATGACGAGCTTCCCTAGGTGAATGTTTGCCAAGTTTGGCGAGTAAGGCGTGCGACAGCGGTTTATGGTCCGTAAAGAGCGTGAAATCGGATCCTTCCAGCATGTAACGGAAATGTTTGACTGCACAACAGGTGGCTAAAAGTTCTCTGCCGAAGGTACTATATCTGGTCTCAGCATTCTGTAGTCGCCTGGAGAAAAATGATAGTGGTTGCCACATGTTCTCTACAAACTGCTGTAACACCCCTCCGATACCCACGTCGGATGCATCTACTGAGAACGCAAGGGGTGCGTTCGGGTGTGGGAACACCAACATAGTTGCAGCTGCTAACGCTTCATTTACCCTGTTGAAGGAGTGTATTTCCGATCTGTTCAAGGTGATCGCCTCATTTTTTTTCTTTTTGTTCCTGAATACATCTGTTAAGGGCTGTGCGATTTCGGCACAGTGAGGAACAAAACGCCTGTAAAAGTTTATCAAACTGAGGAATTCTCGAAGTTTACGAAGGGAGGTGGGCGGCAGGTACTCAACAATGGAGATGACTTTTTCCGGGAGAGGACAGATACCCTCCAAATCGATCACATGTCCAAGGAAAGAAAGTGAAGCAACTCCAAACTCACATTTGCTGGGGTTGACGATAACGCCGTATTCCGACAATCTGTGGAACAGTTGCTGAAGATACTGCACGTGTTAGCTCTCAGATGAACTTGCTACAAGTAGATCATCAATGTAGGCGTAAACGAATGGTAGTCCATGTAAAACCGCATCAATAAATCACTGGAAAGACTGGCCAGAATTTCTCAGTCGAAAAGGCATTCGTAGAAACTCAAAGAGTCCAAATGGGGTGGTTATCGCAGTCTTGGGGATATCTTCAGGGTCCACAGGTATCTGGTTGTACGCATGGACGAGATCGATTTTTGAAAATATCGATTTGCCATGGAGAGAGTTTGAAAAATCCCGGAGGTGGGGAATGGGGTAGTTATCCAGAGTCGTGCGGCTGTTTAGTGCTTGATAATCCCTGCAAGGGCACCAGTCCCCGGCTGACTTTTTGGGCACCATATGGAGTGGCGATGACCAGTTACTATCGGACGGACGAATAATACCCAAGTCCAGCATGTGCTGAAATTCCTGCTTGGCGGCCTGTAGACGATCAAGTTTGAGTCTGCGCAGGCACGTGTTCACAGGCAGTCCTCTGGTCTGGATGTGGTGGGTAACATCGTGTGTAACCTTGTCGTTGGTAAAAACAGGATGGGTTATATTTGGAAAACCTTTCAAGAGGTCCGTGTATGGGTCCGTGGCATCCTTTAATATGACCGGGCTTATCTCTATAGTTCTATTAATCTTTCCCTGCACGGTAAGTCCAGTGCTGGTGTCGATGTGTTTGCCACGCTTAACATCCACGAGCATGCCAAAATGATGCAGGAAATCCGCTCCCAAAATCGAGATGGGCAGCTTCGCCATGGTAAAAATCCATTGGAAAGCACGTTGAAATCCCAGATTTAATGTTAGGGATTTTTCTCCGAAGGTCGGGATCGATGAGTGGTTCACGGCTTGTAGGCAGAAGGTCGACCGGGGTCGTCGCTCTTTCACCAATTTCTTGAGGATAATGCTGACTTCAGCACCGGTATCAACGAGGAATCGTGTACCAGTGTTTTTGTCCATCACATAAAACATCCCATTTTGTCCATCACATAAAAGATGTGGTTTCTGCCAGGGGTGTTGGTCGCCCCTACCGCCTCGCCTGGCCATTTCCTGCTTGCCTGTCATTTTTTTCGAAGGAACAAGGCTTGCAACACCGGAATGCCCTTTCGTCGAAACGTGCGTGGAAATGACAGAGTCTGTTGCTCTCTTGACTGCTACTTCACCGTCGCGGATGGTCCTGCCTGCTCACACGTGGGTGTTGGTTCGTTCGGAGTTCCATGCCATGTAGATGTTTGCTCAGGTTCTCAATGAGTTGGGCCTGTCTCTCCAGTTCTTTGCGGATATCTATGGAAGTGGCCGAGGCCTCAGGAAAGGAATCCTTTGAGGGCTGAGCATGGACTAAGGCTACGGAAACTGCCACTTCCCTAATTTTGTCTGCCAACTCCGCCAATTCCTCGACCAGTGTGGTATCTTTGGAAGAAGCGAGGATCATTTGGATATTGGACGATAGTCTGCTCACAAATAACTGCCTGAGGATGTCCGGCTGTAAAGCGCTCTCGCCCAATAACTGTTTCATCCGTCTGAGCAGTTGGGATGGTGTCCGGTCGCCAAGTTCCTCCTCGACCAGTAGGTGCCGGAGAGGCTTCTGCGGGGGAGTCGGTTATTCTTCTTATTAACTCCGACTTGAAGGTGTCGTAGGTAACAGATCCTGGGGGAGCCATAATTAAGTCGCACACTTCAGCCATCACTTCATGTTTGAGCGTGGCTACCACGTACTATAGTTTTGTCATTTGGTTCTGAATTCGCTGCGTGAAAAATTGTGCTTCCACATGTGCGAACCACAACATCGGGTCGTGTGTCCAGAAAGGCAGAATTTTGAGATGCCCTGTACTGCCATGGTCGCCGGTAAGGTATCACTGTCCATATCCGTGCGTGTTCTGCCAAAGTCTGATGAGAGGAGTCACCAGTGAAGCGACCTGTTATCGGTGATGGAGATAAAGTGGCAACAAGTCACTTATAAATATTTCTTGGAAAAATAAATAAAAAATACCGTCAGATTGACGTAAAAAAATAATGATGTAGATTTATTTATCGGAGAATTACATGGAGTAGAAGTTTATTATCTAGTGAGTTCTTAGGGTAGAAATCCTTCTGACTGAGGAAATTGATTTTTTTAATAGCTGGTTTAAGGAGTAAAGGTTATTAAAAAGAGGAACGCATAGAATAGTTAAAATCCACATGGGTTTACAGTTCATGGTAAGAGCATGTGTTGAAAAATAAGAGTTCATGGTAAGAGCATGTGTTGAAAAATAAGAGTTCATGGTAAGAGCATGTGTTGAAAAATAAGAGTTCATGGTAAGAGCATGTGTTGAAAAACGTGTTTTTTAAAATAAGAGTTCATGGCAGTAGTTAAAAGTGTGTTACGAATTGCAACAAGAAAAAATGCCGCTGGGCTTTCTTTACGTTAGCTGTAAGCGTTGCCATTTTTTTTAGGGTCCTTTTTCTGGGCGTCTTAGTCCTGGAGAATTACATATTTTATACACACGTGGTGAAGGCTTTGCTTAGTGCCGAGAAGGGAAAACCCGTCCTACCACGTCGAACTCTAGCCTTCTAAAGAGGAAGGGAGAAGTCCCTTATTTCCTGTCACATGATTTTTTTGAGAACCGGAAACGGTGACTTCTAAAAAATGTTCCTTGTCAAGTTTGGTTCCGGCGTAGTTGCTATAATATGAATAGGAATGAAATTTGGGTGATTGTTCAGATAAAGTCGACGGACCGATTTTTTAAAAATATGCCGTTTTTTAATTACGTATATAATTGTCATGTTAAAACTATAATATCACCAAAAATTATGGAAATTAATCGAGCGGAAAGTTATTGTGAAAAATAATTTTTACGGAAAATTTGGTAAAATTGCATTTTTCTTAGATGTTATAAAGTAGACGATGATTATAATTGTTTTGTGTAAAAATATGAAATAAACAATGCTTAATTCAATGATAATATCGGTTGTTCGAGAAATTATTATTATTTTTTTGAGTTATTGATCTCGATGCCTCCGTTCAGTCTCAAAAGACAAAGGATACCCCCTGTAGGGCAGCTGCGCGTTTAATTGTGAGGCAAGGGTTGCACAATCACCAACCACACATTTCCTAAATTGTAAAAATTGTTTTGAGTCCAGTGGCAAGGAAAAGACCAGGACGACTGGAAACAATGCCGAGATAAGCAGAGAGCACATACAGCACCTGGGAGTCCCAAATGGTCACCCATTTAGTACTGATCAGGTTCAATGTTGCTTACGTTAGGTGATCCGGTGGGAACCAGTGTGTCAACGTGATTATGTCGTACATTTGAGTTATATCAAATTAATTAATACAGACTCTAGCGGCTTTTCTCGTAATGTTACTGTAAAATTTAAATATTTTTTTTTAAATTGTAATAATTTACAATGCTTTATTTTCATAAAAAAGCAAAAGTAAATTAATTCATTTTTTTTACTACTGAAAACCATAACTTTAGTAAAGTTATTATTTTTAACCAAAATAATACATTTTCACTAAGATATTGTAATAGCGCTGCTCTTTCATTTCAGTAACTTTTATATAGACTCTTTCATTCTGGTTTCATGATCTAACTTTTGTATTCACTCACGCATGTGCATAGCAATTAATCAATAAATTTGGGCGCCATCATTCAGTTCCCTTCTTATCAACCAAACACATGTGTTCCAATCTTACTCTTACACATCCATGCACAACACAGCATGACAGATATAAATAAAAATAATGGATTCATTGTATTCCGTGATCCTTATTTGATAAATACTGAAAATTTCATTAAAATTGGTTTATTTCCTAATTTTTGGTGATTTTTTTTAAGTAAATGGAGGAGTCAAAATGTTTATACATTTTAAGCATCGGCATTCATTTTGCACGTACCTAGTAATTGGGGAATAAAAATAAGCAGTTTCAACAAAAATCATGTTACCATGCAATTTTTACTTTCATATTAGTTAAAAGAAAAGTTTGACACTCTAGCAGAATATGACCCTGATCCTCGTGCTTTTCCGTCAATTATGGTTTGGGCTCAATTCAAGAAAATAAAAATAGTATGGTGGGTACTGTTGTAAAAAATCAATTTTGTAATAAGCAAAAGTTTATCTATTTTTTTAGTTGTCAATTCTGTAGGTTGACTTCCGGTTTACGTTATTGCAGATAAGAATGAGTTAAACTTCATGATTGAAAAAAAATAAATAAAATAATATATATATATATATATATATATATATATATATATATATATATATGGTGCTCGGTAAAAATGGCACCGGTAGAAATGGCACCGGTAAAAATGGCACTGGTAAAAATGGCACCGGTAAAAATGGCACCGGTAAAAATGGCACAAGTGAATAACTAGGTAAAAATGGCACCAAAAGGTGCTACTGAAGCTATGGGGTCCCAAATTTTAACCTCATTTTGGGTTTTGTAAAAGTTCCTATTTTCTTGCCGTCAACGAGGGCAGAGTTAGACACAAGGTCGATTTTTAATATCCAGCCCCCCCTCCAATAAAAGGGGCAGTTTTCATCGGAACAAAAAATTACAATTACCTCAGTTTAGAAGCATTGTTTATCTAAAGGTTCTTATTTAATTGCACCCCGCGAGGGCAAAGTTAGACAAAATGTCGGTTTTTAATCTGGTGACTATCTAGCTCCCCAAAATGGGGTACTTAGGACTAATGAATCGCAACTTATCAAGGATAAAACACACTCGAGGATAAGGGTTAATGTGGAAGTTTTCAATTACACTAAACAAAATGCATCTTTTCTGGACAAGTTGTAGTTGTATTTTTGGGTTCTTTTTTCATAATGTATCGCTAGTTATCAAGGATAAAACACACACGGGGATAAGTTTTTTTTTTTCCTAAAACAAAACAAAATAAAAATGATCCAGAAAAGATGCACTTTGTTTAGTGTAATTAAAAGCTCCCTCGTTGACACTTATCCTCAACTGGCTTTTATCTTTGATAAAAGAAAAAACTAATTTTGGTGCACTCTAAATTTATTTTATCATTGAATGTATTTTATCGTTGATAAGTTGGGCTTTGCCATTTTTTCTTATTTATCCAAAACTGCTATTATTGAATAACTATTGACCTCTGGAATGTTTCTGTTGAACTCGAGAATCTGCACAGAATTTCTGTCGGAGGTTGCATCGACTGATACGTTAACAAAGTGTAGTATCACTTCTGGTGCTACACTCCACCTATTATCTCCCCGTTTAATGAAGAATTAATAAATCCTTTCAGACTGAGACAATTTTAATTTTTGTTCTGATCCAGAGTTCCTCTTGTAGGAGAGCTGGATATTGCCTACATAAAAAAACACCTTGTGTCTAACTTTGCCCTCTTGAGGAAGCAAGTAAATAGGAATACTCAAGATGAGAATAGTAGTCCAAAGCTGGAATGGGAACAGTAACACAAAATTCTCAAAGCTAAACTGTATCAATGATGTTACTTACAAAAAATAGTTTTATTGCCTTATTAACAAATTCAACAGACACATAAACTAAAGTGAAAGATAACACGTGTTGTCGCGTATACATGCGAAAAGGTTTTATGACCAATTCATCTCACAGTTTCATGCTCACAGTTGAGTATGAAACCGTTCTGGGGACATTTCTGGGGTCAATCGGTCACTGAGTATATTTCTGACATAAAATTATAAACTGATTCCAATATAAATAACAGTAAAATAGGTACTTATACATGTTTGACACCCCGAGAGTGCAAACAACGTTGAAATAATAACTATTTAGAAAGCCATTCTTAACATGGAGGTGGGGTGAACTATTTTGCACTTTCACCTAACAATTTAATGAAATAAAAGTTACATCATTTTTTTTAAGTTCATATTTCTTTCGGTATCAAACATCCATAAGTACAATACGTTCATTTGTTTACAAAATAAAAAAAAGTTTATTTCCGCACCAAGAGGAGAGGTCATTGAATATTTAGGCTGTGAGCTATAAGACTCAACGCACAAGGAGTACTTAATTTTAAAGTATAAAAATGTATCGAACTATAATTTTAAAGTTTTAATATTTCTTTTTAATGAGTGATTCATAATTGGGGGAAAAAATGCTAAAAACATTTATAGATTGTTTTTAGTATTTTTTTTTTGTTCTTTTTACATTAAGGTTGTATAAAATGTATCAAAATATAATTTTGATTCATCAATGTAGTAATTTAAAAAACATGAAATATTTATGAAGAAACTTCTTTATATTTGAGTTTCATAAAGGGGTCAATAACTCGTCTCCATTGCCGACATGTTGCAATGCAGGAGTTCCATAAAAAAGAAACAACACTAAGTGTACATAAATTATGAGGAACGAATAACATAATGTTGATTTCTGATTTCAATATCAGAAGCCGTCAGCAAATGGACTGTTCCTCGCTATAATTGTTTATGCCTAAGTTATTTTGTTTGTATTTTTGAAAAATATATAAACTGCTTATTTTTATTTTATTTTTACTTTTAGCATATCTTGCGTTTGGTAGCATTTATTTGTTGTATATTTTACTTTTTCATTTTGTTGTCTATAGTAATAAATGTTTGATAATTCTTATTTTTAAGGCATTTATTAGTATAGACATCGAATCGAATCAACTTATAATAGGGGAGAAGAGGTGAATGAATTACCACACAGATGAAAAAAGTTATTTCTGACACCTGTGACGTAATAGCACTTTGGGAAATCTCAAAAACGAGATTCGCATTTAGGATCTATTTAAATTTGAAACACTTCTCATTATTTTCTGTAACAGTAACACCGGTGACGTCGCTGTACATGACCTAACTTTTGGAAAACTCAAAACGAGGGTAAAATTTGAGACCAAATCGGTCGTCTAGCACCCTTTTTAATTCAACAAATTTCGCACGTTTTCCCATTTTAATATACTGTGAGATATTAATGCATATTCTCGTTTTGTCATTTTTCTCATTAATCCATTACGTGCCATTTTTACCGGTGCCATTTTTACCTATTTATTCACTTGTGCCATTTTTACCGGTGCCATTTTTACCTAAATTCATATATATATATATATATATATATATATATATATATATATATATATACCGTATTGCAGAGAATTCTGTATTACCACTCCTCGTTCATACGCAAACACGGAATGTTGACTCATTTCTAAATCATATCAAAGCAAAAAGGAAACGTAATGGTTTGGACGCGCCTCTGTAATACAAAAGAACATTTAAAAGTATTTAAATTCAAATAAAACTTACTTTTTGTTTGGCAATCTGCTTTCAACAAAGAAACGATAATAAAATGTGTTAATTCAAACGAGATGAATTTGATGCGTGGAAATTGTCATTGAAAATGGCGACCGGAAAAGACATTTCGCAGAAAATTAAAATAATTATTTTCATTTATTATGATTTCTAGTTCTGTATTCCTTTTTTTGTCGTGACGTGTTGTTTAATTAAATATTACGATTTTATTATTAAAATATATTTTTAACAATAAAAAAACACAACTAATTTTTAAATGCAAAAAAAATCGAGTGACTTAATATGAGTTGGGATAAAAACAAAGATGGAGAAAACGATTTATTCATAAATCAAATTGAACAATAAAAACGGCCATAGAAAAATGTAAAGATTGCATCAGTTTATTGTTATATTTCTCTAATGTCAGAAAAAAAATCGATGAATGATAATTTTATGAAAAAAAAAAGTTAATGGGGATAAGATATGAATAGGAATGAAAATTGGGTGCTTGTTCAGATAAAGTCGACAGATCGATTATTTAAAATATGTCGTTTTAAATTACGTATTTTATTGTCACGTTGAAATTGTAATATCGCCAAAAATTATGAAAATTTATCAAGTAGAAAGTTATTGTTAAAAGTAGCGCTTATACAGTTTAGTCAAGACATTAAACAATGAAAATAATGAACAGCTAATAATAAAGATGGGGAGGGAGTGTCAGCGCTTTAACTGGAGTTGGCGTGTTCAACAAATTTCGTAATGGCTGACTTCCAACGCGAACGCGCTCTCATAAAAACGTGTTTTTCTGCTGTGAAATAAAAACTACTCGATCAAATTTAATTTTTTTTCCAGAGATCTTCAGTCCCAAACAGATACATACAATATAACCCCTTTTTTTTTTTTTCGATATTTTCATTTTTTTAATGTCTTGACTAAATTGTACAAAAGTGTATTTTTCTTAGATGCAATAAAGTAGACGATGATTATAATTGATTTGTGTAAAAATATGAAATGATTAATTCAATGATAATATCTGTAGTTGGAGAAATTAATTTTTTTTTAGTTATTGATCTCGATACCTTCGTTCAGTCTCGAAAGGCAAAGCATACCCCCATGTAGTGGTAGCTGCGCATATAATTGTGAGGCACCTGGAAGTTCCAAATGGTCACCCGCCATTTAGTACTGATCAGGTTCAACGTTGCTTAACTTCGGTGGACCTGGCGGGAAGCAGTGTGTCCACGTGATTATTCCATACATTTAAGTTATATCGAATTCATTAATACGGACTCTAGGGGCTTTTCTCGTAATGTTACTGTAAAATTTAAATATTTTGTTTTAATTGTTATAATTTACGATGCTTTATTTTCATAAAAAAGCAAAAATAAATTAATTCTCTTTTTTTTTTACTATTGAAAACCATAACTTTAGTAAAGGTATTCTTTTTAACCAAAATAATACATTTTCACTGAGATATAAATAAATGTTGTGGAGCCGCCCACTAATTAGCATACGTGGGTGAAAAGATATAGATAAAGGTCAGCAAGACCAAGGAGCTGTGTTCGAACGCCGGATAGGCAAGACGCATGTGCCGGTTGCTCCATGAAAGACTTTCACACTCCCTCTGCCGGACAATCTTCCAACTGCAGTACAACTGCACCTTTGTAAATATGTATTATCTTTTCGTCTTAATATATTTGTTTTACCTTTACTTTCTGCGTTCCTGTTGTTATTGATACAGACACAACAATAAAAATAATGGATTCATTGTATTCCGTGATCCTTATTTGATAAATACTGAAAATTTCATTAAAATTGGTTTATTTCCTAATTTTTGGTGTTTTTTTTAAGTAAATGGAGGAGTCAAAATGTTTATACATTTTGAGCATCGGCATTCATTTTGCACGTACCTAGTAATTGGGGAATAAAAATAAGCAATTTCAACAAAAATCATATTACCATGCAATTTTTAGTTTCATATTAGTTAAAAGAAAAGTTTGGCACTCTAACAGAATATGACCCTGATCCTCGTGCTTTTCCGTCAATTATGGTTTGGGCTCAACAGGTATTTATTCGAGAAAATAAAAAAATAGTATGGTTAATACTGTTGTAAAAAAAAAATCAATTTTTTAAAAAGCAGAAATTTTTTTTTTTTTTTTTTTTTTGTACATTCTTACGTGCCCCAGTGTATTATAAACACTTCAACCTTCCCGACGGCTTTCGGAATAAACACTCACAACGTCCCCATGTTAAGGACGGCTTTAGAGGTTGGGGGGAGTGTTTATTCCGAAAGCCGTTCTTAACATGAGGATGTTTTGGTGCTTATAATACGACGGGGCACGTCGTAAAAATTGACCTTTTTCCTTTTTTTTTTTCAAGAAAAGATTAATCATTTTTTTTTTTTTTCTTAATAGAAGAAAAATATTTTTGGTACTTATCAACTCATGTTCTCTGTGTAGTTTTTATCCCCGGTGTACAATTAGGTGTGTCAGAAATTTCGTGAAAAATATTGAATAATTCCAACCCCGTCTTTCCAAGCTTTTATAACTCCTCGAAATATGTAATTCAAGCCCTATTTTTTTTTTCAATCAAAGGAACAAGGACATAGGTTTCATTTTAACAAAAACAAAACAAAAAAAACGTTTGTTTTTTTTAAAGAAGGTTTTATACTTCGGACTTTACAGGTAAATTTCTAAAAAAAAAAACACAGAAGAGATGTTGCGAGTTTGTCTCTGATGTATCGTTATTTTCATGGAAAGTGTTCAACTGAGCTTCAATCTATGGTCCCCCCTCGCCAAACTTTCACAAGAAACACTCGTCTAGCTGTAAACACTATCAATAATTTCCCCCACTCTTTATCTGTGCCTAAACCTAAACGTAGATTCCATGAACAAAGCTTCTTTCTTAGAACTGCACGCCTGTGGAATTGTCTTCCGTTTTCCTGCTTTCCGGCTGACTACAATATGGTTGTGTTCAAGTCTAAAGTAAATAAGTTCTTGATGAGCCGTTCCATATAAGTTATTAAATTTACCAAATTTTCATTACTAATGATTACTATATTGAACAATTTCTAC
This sequence comes from Euprymna scolopes, assembly GCF_053919585.1. Classification (NCBI taxonomy): domain Eukaryota; kingdom Metazoa; phylum Mollusca; class Cephalopoda; order Sepiida; family Sepiolidae; genus Euprymna; species Euprymna scolopes. The sequence continues at coordinate 66,023,562 of NC_136527.1, read as the reverse complement.
TGTACACTCTTTAACCCTTATCCTTGAGTGGCCTCTGGGCCTTGATAATGTGGTGATGCCTTTGTAAAAAAAAAAAAAAAAAAAAAAAAAAACTTTTTTTGTTTTAAATTTGAATATATTATTTATTAATCTTTTATCTTCAATTTGTGATATATAAACTTTGGTGAGTAAATTAATCATTTACTTTTTAATAGACACTTGAAAATGGGGGGGCGTGAATTAAAAATAACCGTTTGTCTAAAATATTATAAACTTTTTTCTAGAATATTATATTCGGTTTATTGGAAAGATCATAAAATTTCACATTGACGCTGAAAATATCGTAAAAATTGAATCAATAGAAAAATTTTGATCTATTTTTAAAGTTTAAAAATTGAAAAATATTGAGCTCGTAAAATTCAATTAATTTCATTACTATTTTTTAAAAGATTAAAAAAACATTTCTATTATTTTTTAAACCACTTTAATAGTTTATTTTGGAAGTATAATCCATAAAGAAAATAAACAACCCACTTTTGAAAGAGAAATTACGAGTTTTTTTTTTATATTTTATTCGCAGTTTCGTGTTAGGGGTGTCAAAAATTCCTACAAAAATTCTGATACACCTAGTGTATAATGGGTCAGGATAACTAATTATTTAGACAAAGCAATTATGCGACTCTCTAAATGTTAGTGCATGAAAATGACCGCTGAATAGACATTCATAGTAGCGATTCAAATTGGAAGTTATTCATGCGGCGGCGTGTTTGGAAAGCTAGAAAGTATTTTTCAAGGGGGAATTTCTGTAGTCAAATTATTATATATGGAGATTATTATTAGTAGTAGTAGTAGTAGTATTAGTAGTAGTAGTAGTAGTAGTAGTAGTTATGTTAGATATTGGAGTATGTGTACGTACGTGTTATTATTCTCTATCTAGTGGCTCTTCAGTGATATTTTATTATATTTGTGACCTATTTGAGTTCTTTCCATGATCGTCTAAATGTTCATATGTGGGTGTGTGTGTGTCATACATGTATTTGACATTGATCTTGTGGCTGCGTTTCAGATGTTAACTTAGTTACCAGTTTCAGTGTGAAAAATGTTACAGGATAAACACAAACAAAATAACGAGTTTAAAAACATGAATTGATAAAAAAGATATTTTATATATTAAAACGTATATAAACGTAAAAGTTCATACAAATATCATTTTATATATTAAAGTGTATATAAGCGTAAAAGTTTGTACAAATATTATTTGATATATTAAAACATAGTTAAAAGAAAAAATGGAACGGAACACAACTTTTAGCGAAACGAAATTAGCAAGTCGTCTGTACAGCCTAGCATTGTTTTCCACACAACTTTTTTCTTAACTAAAAAACAGATATTAAAATTGTTTTGTTTGCTATCCTGGAGGATTACAGTTTTTTTTTTAGTTATTTCATTTTATTGTTTTTGTTTTATTTTTCATTTCATGGTTTTGTTTTGGTAATTAATTATACAGAGAAAGGACGATGAAATTCAATTTTTACAGTATCTTTTGTTTATTAGAATGTTATGTGAAACTAAAATGTAGTTGGAGAAAAAAAATAGTTATTTCATTTCACTATTAACATATTAATAACAAGTACAGATTAGTTCACAATTAAAACACGTTAAAATTAGTTGTTGTTATTCGCAGTTGAGTAGTTTTTTTTCTTGCTGTAGGGTAGGTTGATTTTGGAATGGTAACAGGCCTAGGATTGGGAAAGTTGCAATTTACCAGAAAAAAACATGACCACATGATATCTTTTTCCCTTAATTTGTATTTATATTTGAGGAAATGACTTTAAATGGGGAAATAATTTATGATTCTACTACGATATAACGGTGTTATCAAACGATGTACGCCGGAAAATTAAGACTAGACATTAAGACAAATGCAATATTTAGATGTAAAACTATATTTTTATGAGAAATATTCATGTTCGTCTTCTAAAAATAGAATAATAGTTAATAAAAAAAAATTATATACTATAACATATATAGTTTAAAATACAAATTCCAATTTAAAAAAAAACAGTGAAATTCTCGCGATACGGAATTATCTCCCTTTGATATTGTTTATATTAGTGTCTACATATTATCATTCAAACACGTGTAACAACATTTCAATACATTTCATTTTTTAATTAATATTTTTATATGTATATTTAATAAAAACATGTAAGTTGTTTTCAAGTAAAAAATATCGAGAGTTTCCGTTTGGTTTTCAAGGCATTTTACTGAAAACGTAAGTAAATAAAGACACTTTTTTAATTGTTGTTTCCATTCACAGTGATTTCCACGTGGATTCATTCAGTTTTCTGTTGCACAACATTCTAATTACATGTATTTTTAAAAATTTAAAATAGACTTAATTATTTTAAAGAAATTTTTTTTAATATTTCTGTTTTAATTTTTTTTCGTATTTTTTTCAATGTTATTGTTTTACAAAATTGTTTAACCTCGTGGGAAAGTAAGCTTAAAGTAGGCACCTCCAAAGTCCACCACGAAATTATCCCCATATGTATTGTAACACAATGTAATTTTATTATAAGTTAATATTACTGACTTAATTACTTAAAAAAAAAAAAGAGATTGTAATTTTTTATTTAAAAGTTGTTTTTCATTGTTTAAAATTCAAAGTTCCGACGGTGGTCAATGAAAAAGAAATCCTTCTAGACTAAGGCAATTAATTTTTTTTTTTCCAATGGTGTTTCAGCTTTTCCCATATGAAAAACTGACCTTGTCTAAGTTTAACCCCGTGTGGGAGAGGGGTGTGTAAGTAAAATTAGATGCTGTAAATATTTATTCAAAATTTATTGTTTCTCTATTGTAAACATTTTAGAGTTATTCTGTATATTTTAAGAAAATGTGGTTTTCATTACTAAAAATACTTAATTATTTTAAAGAAATAAATTATTTATTTATTTTACTATTTTCCACGATTTACCAAAGCCATAAATCGCTCAAAAATAAATAAGATGGTTGGATTTCATGTTATTTCATTGTTTTCAATTAAGTAATATTCAGTAAATGTGTATAACGTCTGATAACCTACTACAATATATTTTCTTTTAAGATATTTCAATAAAAATGGTTGGAAAAAGACGCACAACAATTTGTACTCGCAGTAAAGATGCAAGAAAATTTTCAGGTCCACCTGCTCCATTAGATAAAACGGAACCACCCATTTTCCAGCAAGTCGTCCAATACAGCTATTTTCTTTTAAATATATATCCAGACTTAACAGAGGTAGATATTTCTAAAATAATAGCAAAGGATATAATTGGCATTTGGAAGACAGTTAACCCTCGTTTACCTCTAATAAATGAAAAGGCTATTGTGAATAAAGTGAAGATTTTATGTTTCCAGAAAGCAATATAGATAAAGAGAAAATCTTTATCTGCATTCCAAGAAAAACTTTTTCCAGGAAAAGCTAGGTACGCTGTTTGACATTGCTTCTTGTACATGCAAACTACCCATTTTAAGCTGTGATGACAAAAATGTTAAGTGCAACAAGGAACATTGCCAGACTAAGCACATACTTTGTACCTGTCCTTTCGAAAAGAAGGTAAGATTATTTTCTGTTTTATTTTTTTAAGTTTGATTAACAAATTCATGTAAATTTTAAATTAAATGGACTTCCATGCTTGCATTTAATGCTTAAACACTTGTAAAAGCAATTACCATTTTCATATGAAATAATATTTTGATATTAATTTGTTTGTACAAAATATAACATTTTATATTTCAGGTTCCAGTGGAAGAGAGGGAATATTTAAAAGATCAGAGAACTAAAAATGGACCCAAGGGTACTTTCCAGCTTGGTCTAATCGACAAAGCTGACATAAAAAATGTAAAAAGGAAAACAGAAAGATTAGAACAACAAAAGAGATTCTGTTCATCATCTAATGATGTGTCAACATCTGATGATGAGGATGCTGTTCATTCCCACACCAGTCCTAACAGTGATTCAACAGAAATTGAATACTTTGAGCCAGAAAGACATCCCACAGGCCCTTACAGTCTTATCAAAATCCCTTGATATACTATGGAATTAATCAGGGGTGATATTTCTTCCAACCTTGGAGCCAGCCTTGCTAATGCGTTGATTTTAGATTTAGAGGCCATAGGTCTTCTCAAATCTAATGTCGATATAAAAGATATTATCATTGATAAATGCAAAATAGATAGACAAAAGGAAAGAATGAAAGAAAATGGCCATCAAAGACACGGTGAAATCGTTAAGAACCTTGTTTGTATGTGGGTTGATTGGAGAAATTATAAAAATACAATGTTGTATAAAGAGATTTAGGGCTCAAATGGAGAGAAAATATTAAAAAAAGCAAAGGGACCAGAACGCCATTTGACCTTCACTGAAGAGATGGAAGACAAAATTGAATATCTCACTCATAGAGTTATTCCTAATATTGGTGCAAACAGTAATGTTCTTGCAGAGGAAGTCGTTGCTGTTCTGAAAGAATACAACAGTGAATCTACAATTAAAGCTATTTTAGTAGACAACACAAATACAAATGATACAGTAATTGCAACTCGATCAGAAGAAGAGTTTGAAGGCACAGCCGCCAACACCGCCAGTAATTTGTCAAGTGGATTGTCATTTCAACAGGAGATTGAGAAAGCAATGGTAGAGTGTCTGGACCATTTCCATATTGAGTTGGATACAGGCAGTAAATGGCATTAAAAAATTTTTTTTTGCCATTCAGCCAGATCATATTTTTTCTGCCGGCAAGGAAAAAAACAGCAGCTTTAATAAACTTGGAAGAAGCCAAGCACTTAACTGCACTGCAATTCCTACAGTTTTCATCAAGTGGGACTTTGTTAAGTCATTACCATATCTTACGATGGCTCTAAAATTCCTTCTGACAATATGTGTTTTTCTGACATCGTGTGAAAGAAGTTTCTCGAAAATGAAACTTATAAAAAATTACCTCCTGTCAACCATGAGCAAGTCAAGTCTGTTGATCTGCCTGTCCTGTTCATTGTAAATAAACTTACAAGACAAATAGATTTTGACAATGTCATTGACAAGTTTACCACAAGGAAAACAAGAAGTACATCCTTTTATGAATTGCCGTTTTTTGCATTTAAATGTTCTCAAAGTTAATATTTGCTTTTCAAGATCAATGTTGATTGGGATTGGGTTTGTTACTGCCATTTTCATGAGGGTTTCTGAGAAGACCAAAAACCCAAATAACGAAAAATAGTTGCTAATATATCTTAAGAGAACATAATTAAAACGTCACTGGTAATGTATAACTTTTATTTTTACAAGAAAACGAAATCGAAGTAAAACAAGATATGGAAAAAAATATTGTAGATGTCTTTTTATGAAACCTTTTTAATAAATTTTTTTTGTGATTTATTATTGTTTGGGAGCCATTGTTTATTTTTCTGGGGGCCATTGTTTATTTTTCTGGGGGCCATTGTTAGGAATTTTTTTTTGTTAGTTATTAAATGTTTTGCCGATGGTCATGTTTAAGTTTTTTTTTTGTTTTTTTTTTTTAAATATAGAGGGTAGGGGTTGGCAAATTTTCTGTTGCTGCAAGGGCAGACAATAACCGCTAAGGTAGAGAAGAGTGCCTAGAAAAAGTGGAGGGAAGCTAAGGGTAACATTGAGCTACCTGCTTCATTAAGCATGCGAAAGGATCTTTGAATTTCTGTCACCACATGAAGTCTATCAAGTAGCTTTCTAATAATTCCCTATTGGCCTCACACTTTATTTTGTTTCTTTGCTTTGCTTCCCTCCACATTCTTTCGACATGATTTGTTGTCATGTGTGTAATAAGGTCAACAAAATCTATAGATCAATTATCTTAATTATTTATTGATTCATTATCTTAATTATTTATTGATCCATTATCTTAATTATTTATTGATTCATTATCTTAATTATTTATTGATCCATTATCTTAATTATTTATTGCTTCATTATCTTAATTATTTATTGATTCATTATATTAATTATTTATTGATTCATTATCTTAATTATTTATTGATTCATTATCTTAATTATTTATTGATTCATTATCTTAATTATTTATAGATTCATTATCTTAATTATTTATTGATTCATTATATTAATTATTTATTGATTCATTATCTTAATTATTTATTGATTCATTATCTTAATTATTTATTGATTCATTATCTTAATTATTTATTGATTCATTATCTTAATTATTTATTGATTCATTATATTAATTATTTATTGATTCATTATCTTAATTATTTATAGATTCATTATCTTAATTATTTATTGATTCATTATCTTAATTATTTATTGATTCATTATCTTAATTATTTATTGATTCATTATATTAATTATTTATTGATTCATTATCTTAATTATTTATTGATTCATTATCTTAATTATTTATTGATTCATTATCTTAATTATTTATTGATTCATTATCTTAATTATTTATTGATTCATTATATTAATTATTTATTGATTCATTATCCTAATTATTTATTGATTCATTATCTTAATTATTTATTGCTTCATTATCTTAATTATTTATTGATTCATTATATTAATTATTTATTGATTCATTATATTAATTATTTATAGATTCATTATTTTAATTATTTATTGATTCATTATCTTAATTATTTATAGATTCATTATATTAATTATTTATTGATTCATTATATTAATTATTTATTGATTCATTATCCTAATTATTTATTGATTCATTATCTTAATTATTTATTGCTTCATTATCTTAATTATTTATTGATTCATTATATTAATTATTTATTGATTCATTATCTAAATTATTTATTGATTCATTATCTTAATTATTTATTGATTCATTATCTTAATTATTTATTGATTCATTATCTTAATTATTTATTGATTCATTATCTTAATTATTTATTGATTCATTATATTAATTATTTATTGATTCATTATCTTAATTATTTAGAAACTTTGGCAAAAAGAACATTCTTAAAGTGTGAATTGTGAAAAACAGATAATTGAATAAAAAAATTAATTGAATTTTTTTAGCGTCTGCTAACTTGAATTTAATTCGCTAACTGGCTCGACTATCCAAGTTCTTCCTGATATTTGCGGCATCAAAACAGCATAAGTACTATGTTCTTTCTAGTGTAGATATAAATATAAAACAAAAAGATCGTTAACTTAGTTTCTTTTACTTTCTATTCTTTTTTAAGTGTCTTTTTTCTTGTTTTCTTCATAATTTGTTTTTCGACCCATTCATTATCATCAGTTGATTCTCTTCTATTTTATTGTATTCACTTCATTTTGTGAGTTGATAAGGCAGATCGGCTGTTATGTGTATTTTTGTTTTCAAATCATCTTTTCCGATTTTATTTACTGATTTTTCAAGTGAAGTCATTGATTTATGTTTTGTAAATGTGCATATGCATATGATAGTGTGTGCGTGAGTTGGCAATTGTAGTAAGTTACATGCAAAAGGAAAAAGGGGTAATATATTTGTTAACATTGTCTTTGATTTTTTTGTCTCAATTGTATAAGGAAAAATCTGATGGACACAAAATAACAATTCTGACCAATTAAAAAATCTACAAGAATATAAATTATAGTAAAAAAAACTTCATTAAAAAAATTTTGTTTTTCTCCTTTTTAAATTTTAGTTCAGGTACTTCTTTCCTAAACCAACACTAGATTTCTTTATCAATTATATTTTTATCTGCGTATATATTTAATAAATATTGCTGACTTCTTTAGATCAGGATTGATTTGTTTTATTTGAGTATCTTGATTAGATTACATGTTTCTATTTGTATTAAAATCAATACAAGGTGGAGCCACATTACTGTCAGTGTGTACTCATGCAAAGAAGGTCTATACTTTATGGTTATTCCAGATTTGTATACGAAGCTTCTATTGATGTTTTGATTCTCTTCATTCTAAACCAAACTCTTTCAAAGATCCTCATAAATTTACATCTTAGTTAAATAATTAAATGTGTCCACTTCATAGTCTGTGTCAAATCTCTTATTTTCCTATGTCTTCCTATGCATCCATTTATTTCTATCAATGCTGTATTTTAATAAGAATAATATGAAAAGAGTCCGTAGTGTTTTTACTGGTAGTAAAGAATTACCAATGTCCACATGTGCAGTTTAAAAACGATTGAATGTCAATTCAAATTGATGTACTTCACTTGCTGTGTTTTATCATTTTTGCATGGTTGCATTAGAGTAATTACTTGCAGCATTCATTTATTAAATTAGTCATTTTAAGTCAATAATAATTCGATTTAATACATTTTTATGAAGCTATAATAGTGATATGCAACCAATCTAAAATAGATTTTCTGATCATCATGGAAACAAGGCCGATAGCCATTAGTCACGTGCTCTCGTGTAATGAATGTGTGAATGTAGGATTGACATGAAACTCTTAAAGATGACCGAAAAATGGGCTGACATGACTTAACAAAAAAATGACACAATCTAAAATAGATTTTCTGATCATCATAAAAAAATGACACGCTGCATAGTTTCATGCCTGTTTATATTTAATATGGTTTTTGTTGATTTTGTTCATTCATTAGCGATTTGGTGTTTTACAATCTCCTGTAAATCGTATATATTGTGCTCACAAATGCTGTTCTTGACAGTCACCTACAATGTTCAGAGTTGATTATTTAAGAGCCATGAATTATAAACAGATCTGAAAAATCTGGTGGATATAAAATAACAATTCTGACCAATTATAAATCTACAAAAATATAATTTATAGTAAAATACTTCATAAAAATATTGTTTCTTTCCTTTTTTAATTTTAGTTCAGGTACTTCTTTCCTAAACCAACGCTAGATTTCTTTATCAATTACATTTTTATCTGCGTATATATTTAATAAATATTGCTGACTTCTTTAGATCAGGATTGATTTGTTTTAGTTGCGTATTTAGATTAGATTATATATTTCAATTTGTATTAAAATCGATACAAGGTGGAGCCACATTACTGTCAGTGTGTACTCATGCAAAGAAGGTCTTATGTAGATTTCAAATAGTAAATATCACTTGGCATTTGGCATAAGATGTGTTTCAAAGGAGAAGTATCCTCATGTCAAGATTTTCTTACATAATGTCTAGCATTCGATTTCTTTCATGTTTATTTAAATTTCCTTTCTTGAATAGTTATTATCTGCATATTTTAAAAGAATAGAGTTTCACTTTTGCGTGTTTGTTACTATTTGTAGTTGAAGTTGACAAAAGTGTAAAAGAAATCCTAAAAATGTTCTTTTTTTTATTTTTCTTCGTTTGAAGATTGTAATGCTGGGTATGGGGCAGCCAAACCAGCTGCCAACACTGTCCCACTTTTTTATTGAAACCAACCGAGAGCTCTTTTTAGTATCCTCGCTGTTCCCTTAAGTGCAATTGTCTGAATCTCTTTTACTCTTGGTTCACCAGGAATATTAGTTAGGTAGGACTTCAGGTTCTTCTTCATAAGTCCTGTGGCACCTATGATAACTGGTAGGATTGATATCCCCTTTCTCTTCAGTATGAGTTTCGATATGTTTATTTATTTTATTTTTTTCCCAAAATGATTTACCACAAACTTTACAAGAATATGGCTTCTCACTTTTTTTTTATTTATTTTACTTCAGTAAGTTTTAAGAGATCAAGGGGCTCCCTCCTGGAGCTAACACTTGATTCTGTTATGATTTAAATTTATATCCGAGGGCTCTTTTAAGAATAGATGTTGTTCCCTTTATGGCTGCTATTTGTATTTCGTTACAGCTTGGTCTTCCAGGGATTGCTTCTAAGTATTTAGGAAGATTCTTTTTTATTAACCCAGTTGCTCCTATCACAACTGGTATGATGTTTATTTCTTTCAGAGACCATGTCGTTTTTAGATAATTTTTTAGGTCCTGATATTTTGTTATTTTTTCCCGTTCAGCTCTGTTAAGGCCAAAATCATTTGGGACTGTAACATCGATAATGAGCGCAGTTCTTTCAGGCTTGTTCCATATTACAATATCTGGCTTGATGGCCTTGTCTTTTATGTATCTCCCCGCCTGTATGTCTTTGTCATAGAACACGGTCACTTTTCCATTTGATGTTATTGGTGGTGGTTCATGTTCCCAGATGTTCGTCGCTCTGTCAAGCTGCATCTCTCCACATATTTTCCAATGAAGGTACTTACATACTTTGTTGTGGCAGGCAGTGTAGAGGCCATCTGCCAATAAGATTGGGCATGCAGACATTAGGTGGCTTGGGCTCTCAATAGCTGAGTGGCAAAACCGGCATTGGCCATTTGCTTGTAGGCCAGCCATTTTTTTTAATCCATTTGTGAGTAAGCCTTGGTCTTGACTGGCTACAATGAGTCTTTCCTCATCAAATGGAAGTCTCCCGCTCTTGAGCCATTGGAGTGAAGCATCTTTGTCTATATATTCCTGTTTTAGCTCTTCCAGAAACTTTCCTGCTCTTTTATGTTGTTCCTATCCTTGCTTTCTTGTGTCTATTTCGATTTCGGTGTATTTCTTTCTCTTTTTTCTTGCAATCTGTGTTGCTGGATTATCATATACCTCGGCAGTATTTTCCAGTATGACACCCCCAAAGTTTTCGCCAAGCTTCGTGACTGAGGTTTGTTGAGGTAGACGTTCATGGTGGTCCCTCACTATTTCTATTGTCATATCTGTTGAGCTTTTAATATACTGCCCCATGCTTACTATGGTGGCTCGATATGCATGGTTTATTTCAGTGAGACCGAGTCCACCCTCTCTTCGTGGAAGGTATATCCTGTCCATACATTGATTTCGGTATATTATTTTATGCAAGGTTAGGAGTTTCCTGGTCTTTGTATCTAGCCTATTGATACTGTATAATAATAATATACAGTCAATAATACCAAACCCATATGTAATGACAGGGATTGCAAGTTGATTTATGGCAGTTATTTTGTTTTTCGGGCTTAATTCGGATTTGAGGATCTTTTTAAGGCGTGATGTGTATTCTTGTTCCACCTTATGTCTCATTTTTTCATGCTCCACAGTTACATTTTCCTCTATACCGAGGTACTTATATGTGGCATCCTCTCCTAGGTCTTCAATCAAGCCATCATTGAACCGTATATTTTCGGATGTCGTCTTTTTTCCTTTTTTTTATTGTGCATTTGGCACATTTATCAAATCCAAACTCCATGCAGACATCCTCTGTAAAAGTCTTTACATTTTCAATCAGAGAGACAAGCTGTTTTTCTGTCTCTGCATAGAGTTTGAGATCGTCCATAAAAAGTAGATGATTTACTCTTTTACTTTTTTCTTTTTTCTTTCCCCTACTAAGACTGTACCCAGCATCACATTTTTTGAGGAGCTTGCTGAGTGGGTCAATAGTAAGGCAGAAAAGCAATGGTGACAGGCTATCACCTTGAAATATACCTCGCTGGACACTGAGATTTGAAGTTTGTATTGTCCCTTCCATGCGGTGTAGAGCCATTGATGTTTGCCACATGGTCATTTGTTTTTTAAGGAATGTCCTTATGCTCTCATCAACATTATATATCTCCAAACATCGCAGTATCCAGGAGTGAGGCACACTATCAAATGCCTTCTTATAGTCTATCCAAGCCATTGATAAGTTTCTTTGACGCTTTTTGCAGTCCTCCAGGATGGTTTTGTTGAGGAGCAGTTGGTCCTTTGTACCAAGTTTATTCCTGGTGCATCCCTTTTGTTCGTTTTCAAGGTACTCACCCTCGGTCAGGTGTTGATAGATTGTATCTGCAATCATTCCTGTAAGCCACTTGTATGTGGTTGAGAGGCAGCAGATAGGCAAGTGAGTCTCTTGGCTCTTGGGTACCAGAGTCGTTTTACCAAGAGTTAACCATTCTGGTGGATCTCCCTCACCGCTGACAACACGAGTAAATGCCTGTGCATAATGTTCATGAAGTGCTGTGAGTTTTTTAAGCCAGAAATTTGGGATCTTGTCAATTCCTGGGCTTTTAAAGTTGCCAAAATGGGTGATTTTTTTCCTTAGAGCATCTTTCGTGATTTTTAGTGGTGGCATATTTTGTTTGCCCTTGACAGCCTCTTTAATTGTATATATCCACTCCCTCTCTTGGTGTTGTTTGGGATCCTCATACAGTGGCCTCCAGAATGACTCCACTTCTTCCTGTGACGGTGGGGAATTTACCTTGATTTCCTCTTTAATTAAATTTCTGTACACCATCCTTGGGTTCTTGCCAAACAACTCATTCAATGACTTGGACTCCATTTTCTGTTGTTTGTTTTTAATTTGTGCAGCTAAAGCTTTTATTTCAGCTTGGTTTTCTGCTATTTTAGCTCTTAGCTGCACTTGGTTATGAAGAGAATAGTCAGTTTTAAGTTCTCACCAGTGTGCATTTTCATGTGTCTATTCAATGATGCTTTCTATGTAAAGGAATTCGCACACACCTCACAATCGTATGGTTTCTCTCCAGTATGACTTTGCATATGTATAGTTAATTTCCCACTTTCAATAAATGATTTGCTGCATATTTCACAAGAATATAGTTTTTCACTTTTTGTTTTATTTTACTTCAGAAAAAGTTCTCAGAATTCAAAGGGCCCACTACCTGGGGCTAACACTTGGAGTCTATATGAGATACATAGATATTCGAATGTTCCACTTAAGTTCTTTATTTCTCAAACACTGAGTTAGTAAAGAAATTGAGAACATAATTTTCCTCTCCCAATTAACCATTTTCATATGTTGTAGTATATCTTATTTTGGTCTCTTGGTCTTACTGAATTCCAGGACATGAATTTATCTAGTCTGGTGGAGTATTCAGTTTCGTGCTATTACGTGAGGTAACATCACTTGGAGAAGTTGCACCATTCCTCGTAAAAGCTAATCTAGGTTAGCCATAGCGAGAAGATCTTATTTGGGCAGCGAATACTATGTGATTTTGAATATTTGGTCAGGGTTTACTTCTTTGGAAAAAGTATCCTCATCCCAGATTGCTCTGACAAACCCCTGTACAGAGAGACCTTAGACACTCGAGGACAGTGTCTAGTAGGCATTCAAGTTCTTGTGTAATCTTATGATTGTCTTTAAGCCTGATTTCTGTGAAAATGACGCTCCACACACATTACAAGAATGTGGCTTTTCACTCTTTTTTTTTTTTCATTTTTCTTAACCTATTTCTTCTAGGGGATGGGACATCCAACCAGATGTCTGACATTTACCCCTATTTTAGTGAGTGCAATCAAGAGATCTTTTCAGGATTCTAGCTGTCCCTTTCAGTGCAATCGTTTGTATTTCACTTGCACTTGGTTCACCGGGTATGCTTGCTATGTACTTTTTAAAGTTCTTTTTCATAAGCCCAGTTGCTCCTATGATGACTGGTATAATTGAAACGTCTTTTAATTTCCAATTTCGTTTCATATCATACATAAGTCCTTGATACTTTGTTATCTTTTCCCTCTCAGCTCTGTTAAGCCCTGTATCATTGGGTACACTGACCTCTATTACGGTCGCTTTTTTGTTTGCTCTGTCCCAAATCACTATATCTGGTTTAACAGCTGCGTTTTCTAGATATGTAGCAGTAGGGATTATGTAGTCATAGTGAATGGTGCAGTTGTCATTCCCAACTGTTCGTTCGGGTATATGTTTCCAGGATTTTTTACTACATTGAATGTTGAGTTTCTTACATATCTTCCAGTGAAGGTATTTGCAAACTCCGTTATGGTGATCTGTATAATAACCATCTCCAAGTAGGACTTTGCAACTAGAAATCAGGTGGCCCACACTCTCAACCTCAGTGCTACAGAACCTGCATTTATTATTGTTGCTTAGACCACACATCTTTTTGAAGGCGTTTGTCATGAGGCCCTGGTCTTGTGCAGCCAATATCAACCTCTCTTGGTCGTAATGGAGGGATCCTCTTTTGAGCCAGTCCAGGGAACCATCCCTATCGATATATTCTTGGGATAGTTCAGTCGGTAGGTATTTTGCCCATTTATGGTTGGTCCATTCTTCTGTTTTAACACTATGGAACTGGCTAGTGTATTTTTTCCGACTTTTCTGGGCTATGTCAGTGGCAGGCTTGTTTGGGTTCTCAGTATCATTTGTAAGACAATCCTTTCCGAAATGAGTGGCAAGTTGTATTATAAATGTTGTACTACTTGCTCGATTCTGATAATGGTCTTTAATTTTCATAAGCTTGGGGTTACAGGAACTTATTATGTACTGACCTATGCTGACGATTGTGGCTCTGTGTTGATGATTGACTTCCGAGAGTCCCATACCTCCTTCTCGCCTGGGTAGGTACAAACAATTTCGATAAATAACTCGGTACAAGGTTAGCATTTTCCTTGTCTTTGTGTCAAGCCAATTTATGTCTTTCTGAGGTCAGTCAATAATGCCAAAACTATATGTTAGTACTGGCATAGCAAGTTGGTTAATTTCCGTAATTTTGTTCTTGTTTGTGATTTCAGTTTTGCAGATTTTCCTTACTCGGCGTAAATATTCTTGGCTTTGTTTCTCTCTCATCTTGGAATGCTGGATGGACTCATTTTCATCAATGCCGAGATATTTGTATGTTTCCTGTTCATCCAGTTCTCTGATTACACTATTTTCATCGTGCTGTATATTTTCAGTAGATAGCTTCTTGCCAGCTTTCAGAGTACACATAGCACACTTTTCCAGCCCGAGCTTCATTTTGATGTCATTAGAAAAAGTGTGGACAATTTTCAGTAGATGATCTAAATCCTTATCCGAGCTAGCATAGAGCTTAAGATCATCCATGAAAAATAAATGTGTGTATTCTTATGTGTGTCTTTAAGCCTGATTTCTGTGAAAATGATATTCCACACACATCACAAGAATATGGCTTTTCTCCAGTATTACCCCGGATATTTATCTTTAAGTTCCCTTTCTCCAAAAATGATTTACTGCATATTTCACAAGTATATTGCTTCTCTTCAGTGTGTATTCGTATATGTTGTTTTAATCTTGCTTTCTGTGAAAATCCTCTTCCACACATATCACAACAAACTTCTTTCCCTTCAAACTTTAACTTCGCCATTTTACCAGAATATTTGTTTCTCTATAAATAAAAAATAAGAGTTCTATCAGACCAAGACATTACATGCATAAGTGCAAGCCAAATTGTTTCTCCTTGCTGGTCAATGATATATTTACAGCAGTAACTGTTGTCGCATGTTCAAAAGATTCCGTGGTTAAAATATAAATGATTGTAATGTTGAAACTGTACATTATCATTTGGAAATATCGACAGATGAGTAAATTAACCTTTGACATTCACAGCATTTCGAACATTTCAGTTTTGTATGGTTTTCGTTGCCCTGTTTTATTTAATTGAAACATGAAAATATTATATTCTTAAAATTTACATTATTCAGGATATTAGGATAATTTATTTTATTTTGATCAAAGATTGTATAATGTTCTGTCAAGACTTCATTATAAGAAACAGAACATTTTGAAACAGCTTTACAACATCCGGTAATAGTTGTATGAGATTAATTCAAGAGTGTTATAATAATGAGAAAGCATGTGTAAATCGATTATTCAATACTTTACAAAAACCCGCTTTTCTTGCCTCATTTCAATACTTTACAATATAAAAATCCAGATATTATTTGATACATTCAGATGTTTAAATAAAAATAAAGACCCAAATACTATTTGATACATTCAGATTTTTAAATAAAAATAAAATCTAGGTCATATTTGATACATTCAGATTTTTAAATGAAAATAAAATCTACATATTCAGATGTTTTTAATTAAAATAAAAATCCAAATCCTATTTCATACATTCAGATTTTTAAATCAAAATAAAGACACAGATACTATTTGATACATTCAGATTTTTAAATCAAAATAAAGACACAGATACTATTTGATACATTCTGATTTTTAAATCAAAATAAAGACACAGATACTATTTGATACATTCTGATTTTTAAATAAAAATTAAGATCCAGATACTATTTGATACATTCAGATTTTAAAATCAAAATAAAGATCCAGATACTATTGGAAAAATTCAGATTTTTAAGCTAAAATGAAGATTAAGATAGTTATTGATGGCCATTTAAATTACTATTTAAGATGCCTGTGAGCACCAGTTATCGACCGATACTTGAGCGTATATTAATTGTGATCTTCACAAAATGATATATGATGCAATGCAAATCTTTAACAGAATTTTAAGGACGTCAATCTCATTTCGATTATGATTTTTGGTTATGATTCTTGGATGATTTTATTTTATTATGAAAACCATTCATATTGCCTCCAATTTTTTTCTTCTTGTTATTTTCTCTGACCCGCCTCTGCAGTATTATGAAGTCTCTTTATTGCTTGTTCGAGAATGATAGTGTCATGATAAAATCAATGGTTTATGGTTAGTGTCAATACGATTTTAGAGGTAGACATTTTTTGGCCAAGCTTAGTAATATGTTCTTTCTCTATTGCTATCTTAAAGTGTTTATCATTTTAGTTAGAATGTTTGAAGCCCAGATGATCAAATGTTATTTCTTTCAGGGTTTATTTGTTTTGAATTTATGTTACTTTTCAAATCTTTTTACTTATTATTCTTTCTACAGATCCATACAAGAACACTATTATTTCTTGTATTGAAATCAGGTGTTTCAAGTCAAACCTTCCTGATGTTCAGTTTTTAGCACAGATATCACATTTTTGCCATTATCGAGACTAATTCACCGTTTTGCTAGGCTGTCACACTCTAATATCTCAGACCCTGCTAATGAAATCCGTCTGAACATTTCTATCTCATCATTCGTCAAAAATTGTCACCTTCCTTAAACGTTTTCCTGATAATGAAATCCATTAACAATCTTTTCCCGATCTTTTTCATTCTTCTGTTCTATAATAGATCATCCATTCCATATTAAGACGCTTAACTCCAGTAAAACTGATTGGGATGCGCTTCAAAACTTCCTATATGACGTTCCATGGAATCCTATTTTTGGTATGGCTCCGGCTAGCTATTCTCAAAGTATTTATGACTCTTTTATCTCCAAAGGTTGGTCCTTGTGATGTTTGGAGGATCTATAATAGTGTTACAAATAGTCGCAAGTATGTTATTCATACTCTTTTTAATGGCTTTCATCATTTAAACTTCTAATCAAAGAGCTGATCTCTTTGCATGTCATTTTGATAACAATTCTCTCAGAATTGTGATGATTTTCTTGCGAAGTTTCTTTGAAAAATTCAGAAATTGTTTAATCTCTAGATTCTGTAATTATTAATCAAAATATTGTTGCTCTTTGCATGCCATTTTGATAACTCTAATCGCACAGAACTTGATAATGAAATCCGTCTGAACATTTTCATCTCATCATTTGTCCAAAATTGTCACCTTCCCTAAACGTTTTCCTGATAATGAAATCCATTCCATATTAAGACGCTTAACTCCAGTAAAGCTAATTAGATGCACTTCACAACTTCCTATATGACGTTCCATGGAGTCCTAGTTTTGGTATGTCTCCAGATGATGCTGTTAAAGAGGTTACTGAGTTTTGCCTTTCAGTTTCATCATCAGTTTCAAAGCAAACCTTATTCTCCTCTGTGGTCTTCATCTGTTGGTGCTTCTACCCTTGCCCATCATAATCATTACTTTAATTGGTTCCTTCACGATTGTTCTCTGACAGTCCTAAAGAAGAGTTAACAATGTCTGCAAGAAAGCAACATTTAAAGTTGGCAATTTTCAAAGTATTCATGACTCTCTTATCTCCAAAGGTTGGTCCTTTTGATGTTTAGAGGATCTATAATAGTATTATTAATAGTCGCAAGTATGTTATTCATACTCTTTTTTATGGCTTTCATCATTTAAACTTCTATTCAAAGAGCTGATCTCTCTGCATGTCTTTTTGATAACAATTCTCTTATGATTCTGATAATTTTCTTCCAAAGTTTCTTTCCAAAATTCAGAAATTGTTTAATCTCTAGATCCTGTAATTATCAATCAAAATATTGTTGTAAGAATTCTTGTTAGTGTTGACGAGTCTCAGGTGTTCGGTCCTGGTTTGTTGTTCACAAACGTTGTAGTCTTGAACTTTCTACTATTCTCTCAAAATGGTTCAATATGCTTGTCTCAGTCCTGTTTAATGGAAACTTTGTTTAGATTCTAGAAAGTCTAGTCTTCTTTGTTAGCTTTTGTAGTTTTCGTTCAATAGCTGATCTATGTTCTGTTGTAACCTAATGGTTCTATCAAATTATGAATAAAAAGGGAGAAAGGGTAGAGACATTTTCTAACCTTGAAATCTTTCCTCTATCTCTACAAATCTACTATCAGACCATCTATGTAGTACCGTTGTCATATTTTCCTCTTATTATTTCTATTTTATTGAAGATTTTTGATAACTTGCAGAAATGTATCTGGCCTGCTTTGGGTAGGAATAATTCAGGAGAGGGTAGAGACATTGACATTTTAAAGGCATTCAAAAAAGTGTGGCATTCTGGACTTCTACATAACTTTGAGATTATTATATTGGTGGTAAAGCTGTTGACATTAGATGTTTCTTCCTGATCAATGGTTATGAGTAACTAGATCTTCATTTGCTTTTCCTGTCAATGCCAGTGTTTGACAAGAGTCTATTCAACTTCCAACACTGTTATTTTTTCTTTATATAGAGGACGATTACGAAAATTAACATTTACACTGACAACAGCACCCACTATTCTGGTATTGTTTCTCGTCCATTTTCCTTGAAATATGCAGCTGGTTTAAAACTTGCTGTTGGTTCAGTTACAAATTTGGGTAAAAAAGGGCTTGTTTCGTTGTTGTTGACTCAGCTATTGTCTTTCAATCGTATACATGTCCCTTTTTCTTCCTGAGATTCTTATGAGTGGCTCTGCTCTCAATGATTAACGTTAAAACTTCTCGTCTTTCTCCTCAAATCTTTGAATTCCTATATTTAATCTATTACTCTTTCTGCTACTCATAAAATCAGTATTCTATTTCGCTTTAAACATTTTCTAACACTGAAATCTCTTCTCTATCTCTAAAAATCTACTATCACACCATCTATATCGTACTTTTGTCATATTTTCGTCTTATTATTTCTGTATTATTTGAAGATTTTTGATAACTTGCACAAATGTATCTGGCCTGCTTTGGGTAGGATTGAAACTGCTATCTTCAGGCAATTCTCACTGGGAAGCATAGAGATTCAACGTCTCTATCCACTGCACTAAACGTGGCGAGGCAACAACAACTATGAATGGCAGTAATTGCTGAGAATGCAGTTAGGAGATTCGGAGTTCCTATCCAATCACAGTTACCATCTGACGAAGGCCAAAGGAATAGTTGGCCAAAACACCCCAAAACAACAACTAAGATGAGGATAATAGTCCGCAATAAATTAATATTTCTTATTTGAATGTTCTTGATAATTTGCAGAAACGTATCAGCAATGTAATTGGTCCCTTTCTTCTCTATAGCAATCTTTCTCTCACAGACATGATGTTGCTAGTCTCAGTCTTTTCTATTAATATTATTATGACATGTGTTTGTCAGAATTATCTGATCTATTCCTACTTTCTATTTGTCCTGCTTGTTTAACTCGTACATCTTGTGGTCGCCATCAGTTTGTTGCTTTAATATCCAATTATAATACAGCTTTCTATTACAGTAGATTTTTTCCAAAGGATTTTAAGGTTGTGAAACTCCCTTCCTGCTTACTGTTTTCCTTCTACCTTACAGCCTTGGTCTTTTCAAGACTAAGATCAATAGGCATATTCTGTATTTGCAATAATCATCTTTGTTTTTGCTAGCTGCATAATTACTTGGCTTCATGTCTTGTCTCAAGCAATATCCAATAAAAAAATTACTGGACAAAAGTTAAGGAACGATCATGTTAATACATGTTGGTGAACAACATATCAACAAAATTTTATTTTTGCTAAGAATTACATTATTTTCCATGACTTTTTTGCATCTTCGGCCGCATCATCTAATTTATTCATGAAAAAAAAAAAAACCCTGCAATAATTCTCTTTTATTCATCTTGTAGTAGCTCCAATAGGTGATCTGGATTTTTTTGGTTTAATTTCTGAGGTGTTTATTTAATTAACTTCCAAACATTTTCTATTAAATTTGGGTAGGAGCTCTGTGCTCTAAATATCATTAGGGTTATTTCTTTCTTTAAATATTCACAAACTTCTGAACGTTCTGTCAATTTGCATTGTTCTGCATGAAAATAGGCGATTCATAAAAATGATGTCATCTTGCTACCATATGCTATTGAAGAAGCTTGCCAAGTATGCACATGAAAAGGCCAACTCGTACAGATGAAATCATTCCCCAGCCTATCCCATTGCCATCACCAAACTTAACAATTTTATTGACACATTAAAAAGACAGTCTTTCACTCATTCTATGACAAACATAAGTTTTGTCTTCATAAATAAATAAATCACTGAAATGAACTGTGTCCAATCATGTGTTAAGTGTGTCTTTTGATTTCTATTTGAATGAAAATCTTCAAAGCTGCATCCAATCCTGCATTTTTTAACTTCTGAACAATCCTTTTTTCTTTATATCTTATTATCTGGTTCTTCATTAAATTTACACAAATTTTTATTTATTTTCATTAATGTACAGTATGTAAATTCTTAATTTTGATGAATGCTTAATGATTGGAAAAAATGAATATCTTATATCTTAAATAAGAATATAGTACCCTTTAAAAAGTTTATTTATTCTTTTATTAGCAGTGTCAGAAATAGAAATTAAAAACGAGTGACAAAAAATTGAATAATTCGACCTCCTATCTTTCCAAGCTTATAACTACTTGAAAAATGTAATCCAAACCTTTTATTTTTAATTAAAGAAGCAAAGACCTAAATTAAAAAAAATAACAGGTTTAATAGCAAATTATGCAATATTTGTTTTTTTTTTAATCGTCTGATTTTAAAAAAGATTCAAAGAAAATCAACGTATTTTAACTTGCTTCCATAATATATATATATATATGGAAAAATGCGCGCATGAAAAGTAATATTCTTAAGATTTTATTAAACCTGGAAAAGTAAAGGACAAGAAATTCAACCTGGAAAAGTAAAGAACAAGATATTCTAGTAAAATAAAAAATAAGAATTTTTTAGATTTAAAATATTGCAGCTAAAAATAAAATTTGAATATTGATAAATATTTTATTTATTATTTGCATATATTGTTGAGTTAGAAAGGTCAGTCGCTGGATTGAACTTATTTCCCTCCTATTATTTGCATATATTTATGCAGTGAAAATTGTTTGAATAAAATTAATTCATTAGTTAGTAGATGGAATTAATAATTTTATAATTTACATAAAAATTAATAATTTTATTATATCATAATTAGGATCATTTAATTCTTTCTTTGCAAAAGAAATAAAAATTAAAAAATATATATCGAATTGCAGAGAATTCTGCATTACCATTCTTCGTTTATTCACAAACAGTCAAACACGGAATGTTGACTCATTTTTAAATCATATCAGAGAAAAAAGGAAACGTAATGGTTTGGACGCACCTCTATAGAAAAAAGAGCATTTAAAAGTATTTAAATTCAAATGATACTTACATTTTGTTTGGCAATCTGTTTTCAACAAAGAAACGATAATAAAATGTGTTAATTCAAACGAGATGAGTTTGACGCGTGGAAGTTGACATTTAAAATGGCGACCGGAAAAGCAATTTCGCAGAAAATTAAAATAATTATTTTTATTTATTATGGTTTCTAATTTTTTATTACTTCTTTATCGTAACGTGTTAGTTACATATTACGATTTTATTTCTAAAATGTATTAATATCTTTTTAACAATAAAAAAACACACCTAATTGTTAAATAAAAAAAATCATATCACTTAATATGAGTTGGGATAAAAACAAAGATTTTACTGAGTGTTTGTATGGAGAAAACGATTTATTCATAAATCAAATTGAACAACAAGAACGAACATATAAAAAATGTGAATATTGCATCAGTTTATGTTAATATTTATTTAATGTAAAACAGTAATGAAATTAATTGAATTTTACGAGCTCAATATTTTACAATTTTTAAACTTTAAAAATCTTAGATTTTTAAAGTTTGTCGATGTGAATTTTTATGCTCCTTCCAATAAACCGAATATAATATTTTAGACAAACGGTTTTTTTTAATTAACGCCCTCCCATTTTGAAGTGTCTATTAAAAAGTAAATAATTAATTTACTCACCAAAGTGTTATATATCACAAATTGAAGATAAAAGATCAATAAGTAATATATTCAAATTTAAAACAAAAAAAAGTAGTGATTTTTAGAAATTTACCTGTAAAGTCCGAAGTTTAAAACCTTAAAAAAAAAACAAAACAAAAAAAACACATTGTTTGTTTGTTTGTTTTTTTTGGGGGGGGAGTTAAATGAAACCTTGGTCCTTGCTCCTTTAATAGAACAAATATTAGGGCTTGAATTACATTTTTCGAGTAGTTATAAGCTTGGAAAGACAGGGGGTCGAATTAATTCACGCCTCTCATTTTGAAATGTCTATTAAAAAGTATATAATTAATTTGCTCACCAAAGTGTTATATATCACAAATTGAAGATAAAAATCAATAAATAGTATATTCAAATTTAAAACGAAAAAAATAGTGCTTTAATTACAGTTTTCGAGGAGTTATAAGCTTGGAAAGATGGGGTGGAATTATTAAATATTTTTCACAAAATTTCTGACACACCTAGTGCAGCGAGTGAGTTCAGGCTGAGAAAAGGAAAAACAAAGATGGCGGCTAGCATTACAAAACGAGCTTCATTTTTCGGTGCTGGAGAGAGATTCCAGATCTGGCAGGAGAGTAGATGCAACGGGAGTGGAGATTCTTTTTTCTCGGATTTATTCCCTTTTGTGTGTTTTAGGTGAATCCATCCCCCCTTGCGATGCACAAGCTATTTCGGTGATGGCCAACGCTGACTTAAGCAACATGATTAAGCCTTTTAATGGCGACGGAGATGTGGTGGCGTGGCTTAAAACAGTGGACCTTGTGGCAAGTATTCAATGTTGAACGATATGGCCGCAGTAATACCACTGTTTTTAGAATGGGTCGCACTGGCCCTCTATTTGGAGCTTAGCTATTTAGAGGGTGACGCAGACACCATCAACGGTCGACTGATTGAAGCTTTTGCACAGAGGCCTTTCGAGGCCTTTAATAAGTTGAAGGAAAAGAGGTAGACTGGTGAATCTTTTGATGTCTACGCGAACGAGATAAGGAGATTGGTTGAGTTGTCGGGCATCAGGAGACACGCCATGAGTCACATAGTCAAAATGACATTCATTACCGGGTTCCCGGAAGAGATATCGAAACGTTTGCAGCAGGTCCCGGGAGTGGAGACACTGGATGTGAGTGAGCTGCTTAAACTGCAAAGATCTTGGTGAGCATCCAGCTTACGTATTCTGGAGGGACAACAGCAATGGTACAGCAGGATGTGGGCAGGAGTCTACCAAATGCGCGGGTGGCATGCTTCGAATGTGGGGGACCACACATGAGAAGAGACTGCAGGAAATTCTTGCAATGGACAGTGTGTTATAAATGCAATAAGAGAGGCCATTGAGCGTTGAAATGCACAAGTTCAGGAAACTGGGAAGGGGAAGCCGAAGTGCCAGCGGCCACCCCGATTCGGGAATAGTGACGCACTCGCAGCAGATGCCCAAGCAGAAGATTGTGGTGGAACGACGGGGAGTTATGGCCCTGATAAACTGGTGCGCAGTACCCTGGTCAGAAGATGGAAAGGGAAAGGTGAAGTAGTGGCATTCGATGAGTAGCGAGTGAAGTGTCGAGGGAGAAAACCGTCACTATTGATATTGCTGAACACTGGATGAGGGTCCATGTAATTGTCACCGACCATCTGGTGCCTGGCGTCCAAGCCATCATTTGAATAGATGTGATATGCCGACTTGGAGGCATTACCATCACATGCAACAACGTGAGGTTTGGACTAGTTGAGTGCGCAATGACACAGCAAGCTCCTGCAGGGACCAACAAAGCCGGGGAGGACAGAAAAATTTCGATTTAAGTTCAGGACTTCCAAGCCGAATTCGACGGAGAGCAGTCGACTGTGAAGTGGGCATGGAAACATCAAGCACCATCACTGACAAACAGGGTGGCATGCTACACTAATTCGCTCAGAGGAGGGGCGAGAAAGGAGTTTGAACAAGAAGTGGACCGATGGATTGGGAAGGGTATACGGTGACGTTGAGTCGGGCATTTTGCCATTGATGACCATTCTGCAACCAACTAAAGGGAAAGTAAGACCGGTCCTGGATTTCCGAGAGCTGAACAAACATGTTGAGTGCCATACTGGAGGTGACACCGTAGATGTGTGTAGTGAGACCATTAGAGAATGGAGGCAGATGAATGGGGCGTCTATGTTGGTAGATCTAAAATCTGCCTATTTGCAACTCCGCATCGCCAAGAAGCTCTGGAAATACCAGTTAGTCAGGTACAAAGGCAAAACCTACTGCCTTACACGAGTGGGGTTCGGGTTGAATTCGGCACCCAAGATCATGTCAACCATCCTCAGGAAAATTTTGGAAACAATGGGAAAAAATAGGACAGTGAGTTCATACATAGATGACATTCTTGTGAATGAAACTCTGGTAACTTCCAAGGAGGTGGTGGCTCATTTGAAGAGGTTTGAGTTCGTCGCCAAAGTGTCGGAAAAATTAGATGGTGGAGCTGCTTTGGGGCTAAGGCTGAAGCGAGGTGCGTCGGGCAGCCTAGAGTTCCGAAAGGGGAATGAGATCCTGCAACTGAAGCAAGAGCTCAACAGATGGGAACTTTTTTCCATATGCGGTAAGTTGATCAGACATTACCCCATTGCTGGCTGGCTTAGACCACCATGCAGCTACATAAAGAGGCATGCCGAACGAAGAAGATGGGATGATACAGTGGGAGGACGAACGGTCGCCATGATGGAAGAGCTCCTGAAAGAAGCAGAATAGCAAGACCCAATCTGGGGAACCTGGAATGTACCGTGAACATTGAATGGAGTCGTGTTGTGTGATGCAAGCAGCATTGCAACAGGGGTCGTCTGGGAACTTGGAGGAGTGGTTGCAGAAGATCCAGCCTGGTTAAGGAAGAAGAATGATGTCAGCCACATCAATGTAGCGGAATCAGATGTGATAATCAAAGGGGTCAATCTGGCCTTGAAATGGGGACTGCGTGACATCTGCATCAAACAGACCCTGCCACGGTGTTTTCTTGGCTAAAATCCCTCATTTCAAGCGAAAAAAGGATAAGAACGAAAGTGGCAGCAGAGATGTTAGTGAAGCGCAGGCTTGGGATGCTAGCTAAGATGATGCAGGAGTTTTGTTTGAAGCTTCGCGTAGACATGGTGGCTTCTGAGAAGAACCGAGCAGATGCTCTCATGAGAGTGAAGAAGAGCTGGCTTGTGCCAAAGAAAGATGTTGTTGCTGCATGGGATCTAGATGATGTTGGTGTGCGAGAGCTGCACAATCTGCACCATATGGGGGTAGAGAGGACGTGGTACTTGGTGACAAAAGTCAACCCGAGAATCACCAAGGAGCAAGTGAGGCAAGTGGCCAGGACATGTGACAGATGTCAGTCAATTGATCCTGCTCCAAGCACGCATGAAGCTGGTCAATTGGGGGTGATTGCGACCTGGGATAGACTGGCATGCGATGTCACCCATTACAGGGGTGGACTTCACCTGACGATGATTGACTGCGGGCTCGGGCGATTTGCCTTATGGAAGAAGCTACGTGGAGGAACAAGCAATGAAATAGCAACAATCCTCGATGAGGTGTTTTTGGAGTGAGGTCCCATGGAAGAGCTGTTAACCGACAACGGGACCGCATTCAAGTCAGTAGCAGTGACGAAAGTAATGAAGAAATGGAATATCCAATAATTTTTCAGAGCTGCCTACAGACCCAGTGGCAACGAGATTGTGGAGAGAAACCACCGCGCCCTAAAGGCAGTTGTGGAAAGAGGAGGCACCTCACCTGAGCAAGCTGTCTACTGGTATAATATGTCGCCTAGATTGGAACAAGTGCCAGAGACGGTTCCGCAACTATCAACGTTTGCATATTCCTGGAGATATCCCAGGGTTGAGCCAGCAAGCAGAGAGGCAGAGGCTACAGGGACCATTAAACTCGGGGATGAGGTATGGGTGAAGCCATCGGGGGTGCGCTGCAGCACACAATGGAGTAGAGGTTGTGTGACTGGGAGGAATACCAGAAAGCAACATTGTGGTGGACGGAGTAATGAGGCATATTCTCAACATCAGACCAGTGAAAGGTGAAGCAATGGAGGGGAATGTGCAGCAACAGGAGGAGGACGAGACACCTCAGAGGCCAAGTAGAGTGAGGCGACCGCAACAGTGGATGAGAGACTACGAAATATGATCTTGAGATCAAGGAGGCGTGTGGTCAGAAGCTAAGAAAAACAGAAGTCTTACCGTGGGTGTGCAGTGAGTGAGTTCAGGCCAAGAAAAGGAAAAACAAAGATGGCGGCCAGCATTTTATTATGTGCGTTCTCGCAAAATCTCGTGTGCGCGTGAAGCTGAAAACTACAAAACGAGCTTCATTTTTCGTTGCTGGAGAGAGATTCCAGATCTTGCAGGATAGTAGATGCAACGTGAGTGGAGATTCTACTTTCTCGGATTTATTCCCTTTTGTGTGTTTGAGGTGAATCCATCCCACTCGGGAGGCGCAGTCAGAAAAAAAAAATCGATGAATCATGATTTTATGAAAACAAAGTCAATGTGGATAAGATATGAATGGGAATGAAATTTGGGTGCTTGCACTAAACTGCGAATAAAATATAAAAATCTCGTAATTCCTCTTTTCAAATTTTTAATTGTTTAATATGTAGTATGGCAAAAAGATTTACAGAAAGAGAAAAATGAGGAAATTGATAGCAACCTGACCGGACATGTTCCTGTTGATGTTTAATTCATTGTTAATCTTTTAGACAACCCACCCACCTCGAAAACATCATGATTTATTTTGTACACAAATAGTTGCAACCTCGGCAATATGGAGAGTTTTTATAACAATTTTGTAGTTTCACTCAATAATTTAATAGACAAAATATATTGTAAAAATTGAATTATACTTTAAAATCCTAATAATAATAGCATTGT
Organism: Euprymna scolopes; assembly: GCF_053919585.1. NCBI lineage: Eukaryota > Metazoa > Mollusca > Cephalopoda > Sepiida > Sepiolidae > Euprymna > Euprymna scolopes. The sequence continues at coordinate 65,996,430 of NC_136527.1, read as the reverse complement.
CTGTAAACTGCAGAAAGGCTAAATAGTTTGGAATACTTGTTTGTTTTCTGTGTCACTGTTTTAGTTATTTATTTTCATATGTGTACAATATAACATTTCCTGGCAAATTTAGAAAGCCATTCTTAACATAGGAAGTAGAGGTAACTCTCCTTAAATGAAACAATCATAAAGTTGAATAAACCTCTCCTAAAAACCCTCCTAAAGACGGTACTTATACAGAATATGGCATGTTGAAATATTAACGTTATTGTTCTGTCTTCAGACCTGGCCCTTTTTTAACAAGGAACACACGCTTTAAGAGCACCGGTGGCTCGGGCCTCGTTCTCATTCATTTCTGTGCGAGTTTTTTCATATATAGTTTTCTTTCTTATTTCTTCCCTTCTTGATCTTTCTTTAATGGAAAACTTACCCGTTTAGGCATTCCAAATGAAAAAAGAAAAGGAAAAAAATGTCATGTCGCTATCCACGGGATCTCGTTTTAGTCTCGTTCTGCGATTCTGTCCCTCCTCCTCCCTCCTTTTCACCGCGGAATTCAAAACTGCACGGTCAGACTTTACTCGACTCCATGAACTGGGCTTTCCCCGTTTAAGCCATGAGGTACGTTTAGTACATCCTATTATTCCTTTACCTAGCTATTTCTTCTATGAAGAACTCGAAACCCTGTTTCTGTTTATTTAATCTAGTGTGTGACTTCCATATTTAATTTGTAGAAATTCTAATTATTTCCTTCTTCGCTCGCATAGAACTTATATCTTTTCTCAGACTTCTATTATTTTTATTTCATGGGCGTTGGGTAGTTTATGCACCGCACTAGAATAACAACCTTTGTAAAAAGGAGACATAACCGTTCCATACTTTCACCTAACGATTTAATAATAATAAAAAAAAGGAAAAAGAAAAGACACTTTTCTAACTGTTACGGACTTTCACCTAACAATTTAATGGAGAAAAGACATTTTCTAACCACTCCATACTTTCACCTAACGATTTAATAATAATAAAAAAAAAAGGAAAAAGAAAAGACACTTTTCTAACTGTTACGGACTTTCACCTAACAATTTAATGGAGAAAAGATATTTTCTAACCACTCCATATTTTCACCTAACGATTTAATAATAATAATAAAAAGAAAACGACACTTTCCTAACTGTTGCGGACTTTCACCTAACAGTTGATTGAAAAAGATAAGATATCCCAGAATTTGTTAATTTGGAAGCCTGTCCAAAACATAATTATTTTCATGTATTATTTCCTTTTGTTTAATTATGTTTTCTCCTTTTAACTATTTGTTTTGTTTTTGTTTCAGATTTTTTACCTAATTAATAAAGCGTCTTCAACGTACCAGTTGTTTTCGTTATGTTGATTTGAGTTTATCTGTCTGCCAACACACGCTTTCTAAAAGTTGACTGCTAGACGGTATTGTAGGTACCTGAAAGCAAGATTCTGAGGAATAACTGCCGCGAGTTCCAGAACAGTTATTATTTAGAAATACATTCTCAACATAAGGAGGGAAAGGCCTAAAAAATCTATTCTGTACTTTCACCTAACAATTTAATAAACTAAATATACCGCAAAATTTTAACTTGAAAATCCTATCTAAAAAGATACGACGGTTCATAAACTGCAGAATTGTTCTAAAATGAAACAAAAGAAGCTCTCCTTTGTTTACCCCATCCATTTCAAAAATGTTTTTGATTTTGGACGGGGATGTTAAACTGTATATGATCTATTTATTATTGGGGGGAGGGCGTCTGTGCAGTTTAACCCCCGACCCCCGACAATTTAAGAAAACAATTTTTAACATTGGAATGCGAGATGTGGCTTTGATAACTCTTCACCTGCCGTGGATATTGATATTTTAAAATTAAACATTTTAAAAGTGAATAAAAGAAAACCATTTTTAAGCGATTGATGGGAATTTATAGGCACAAGAACCCAAGTTTGCCCATCTGGGCAAACTTGGGTTCTTGTACTGGAAAAATATCCAGTAAATAAAACGTTGTTTAGTAAATCGTTATTTTTTTGCTTCTTTTTTTTTTTTTTCCATTTCCATACACCAAACATGGATATACATATCACTAAAATCACTAAAAACATCCGCTGGGGCATAAGCTTCATTTCGGTACCAAACTTGCCTGGGTGGGTTGCTTACAGGCTGAGATAAACCGCGTTACAGACACCCAGACACGCACACACACACACACACACACACACACACACACACACACACACACAATAAATCGAACTTACTAATGGAGATAATAACTTCCGGTGAATACTGGAAAAATATCCAGTAAATAAAACGTTGTTTAGTAAATCGTTATTTATTTATTTATTTTGCATTTTTTTGCATTTCCATACACCAAACGTGGATATAAATATCACTAAAACATCCGCTGGGTCATAAGCTTCATTTCGGTACATTACTTGCCTGGGTGGGTTGCCTATAGGCTGATATAAACCGTGTCACACACACACACACACACAAAGTAGGAAAATTTGTAATAAGATTATAACATCTTTGTTTGTGTAAAAGTTATTTTTTCTTTATTTTCGTTTTTTGATATAGAGAGGGTCTTAATCGCAAAGCTCTAAAATAGCTATGTGTGCAGAATACGGAACACGCTGAAATGATAGCACAATTATTTTAGGCACCGCCAAAAATGGCTGCAAAATAAAGTTGTTGTTGTTTTTTAAAACTAAATCACATTTATTAAAATCCATTATTTCTGAGTAACTTTTTTTTTCCAGAAAGATAAAACCCTGAATTTTATCATATAGAAAACAGAATAATGTAACACTTTTTCTACTATTTTTAATTAAATTTTAAATGTTAAATTTTCCCAAAAAGTTAACAATTGACATTTTTTGTCTTGCACAAAAAACGTACTTAAATATTAAAAAAAAAAAAGGTTTTTGAAATAGTTAGACAATAAATAAATTAATTAATTAAGACTTAGGATGATTTTCTAAGAGAATATGCAAAAATATTATAAGTACCTGAATTTCAAATAATTCCACTTATTCATATAGCTTGAAGTATATCAACATTAACAATGCATAATGAATAAAAATGCACAAGACAAAATAACATTATAGATAGATCGGCAGACGGTACGTCTCGTAGGGAAAGATCGTCTCCCGGTCCTTTTATTTACAAAAAGAAGCAAGACTGTCGCGCCCTCTAGTGGTAGTTCATTGAAGTGCAAGGGAGATAATCCGTAGTTCATTAAAGTGCAAGGGAGATAATCCTGCCCAATATATTACATCCCTTCAATCTTACTCTGGATCACGAACATAGTCTTCAAATGTTTTTGGTGGTCTCCGAATACGCCCTGACTTGCGAGAGGGTGGTGATGCCGATTTTTCTACCACTGCTGGAGTCTCTGCAACCTCTTCCATATGCCTGCTCTCAGGTATTAAACTTTCCTCAGGACTGTCGGGTGTGCTGGAAACTTCAGGTGTGCCGAAACTCTCAAGATTCTTTGCAGCATTATCTGCTTGTATCTCAGGCGTAAGTTCCACTGCTACTGGTGATGAGAGTTTCACATGCTGGTCCACATGCCTCCTTACTAGCCCTCTACCGGTTTCCACTTCAAAATTCACTGCTCCCAACTGTCTGGTAATGGTACCTTCAATCCATCGCTAGAGATGGATATGCCCAGTCTGTTAAATCCAAGGTAGCTGATCAGCGGCTTGGTTCCCACCAGTTTTGGCAAATAACAAATAGGATCCTGAACAGAAGTGTGCGTTCTATCCCAACCATTATCAATGGACCAGAGGTTATCTCGTCAGCGTCAGACAAGGCCAAACTATTTGCAAAGAACTTTGCAGCTAATTCTACCCTATGCGACGAAGGCCATCAACTCCCCATATTTCCTCCTATAACACAGAACAAGCTAGGTAACATACAAATATCCGTGCATGAGGTCGCCAAGCTAATAAAAAACCTAGATGCCAGTAAAGCAACTGGCCCTGATGGCATCCCAATTATAGTGTTAAAAAAGCTTCAACCAGAAGTTGCTCCCATACTTACGAAACTATTTAAGCGCTGCCTTAAGGAGAAGTGCTTTCCGACCCCCTGGAAGACCTCATCAGTTTGCCCTGTATTTAAGAATTCAGGTGATAAGTCATCTCCCTCTCAGTACAGACCAATAAGTCTTCTCTGTGTTATGAGTAAGTTGCTGGAATCAATATTAAATAGAGAAATAGTCAACCACCTCAGCAGGAATAACCTTCTTAGTGACACACAATATGGTTTCCGCTCTGCAAGATCTACCGCAGATGTGCTGACGGTTATATCCCACAGGATTAGTGAATCTCTTGACAAAGGCTTCCTTTCTAGGGCAATTGCTCTTGACATATCAAAGGCCTTTGACAAAGTATGGCATAAGGGTCTACTTCACAAGATTTCCAGCTACGGTATAACTGGAAATGTTTTCTCAATCATTAAATCATTTCTCTCTGATAGGCTCATAAGAGTAGTGGTAGATGGACAAAAAACACATACTTAAATCATTCGTTGACATCTATGCTGATGACACGACCATCTACGGCAACACATCAAAGGCTGTAAATGACAAAGTTCTCTCGGATTCTCTCTCCTCTGATCTCGAGCGCGTGGTTCAGTGGGGGAAGATGTGGCTAGTTACCTTTAATGCATCCAAAACCAAACTCCTATCCTTACATCATCAACGCTCTGATCCCCAGCTGGCATCAATTGTGATGGATGGCTCTCGTCTGGGTGAGGCCCCGTGTTTTGACAAGCTTCTGGGTTTGACCTTTACTCCTGATCTGAAATGGAACACGTACATCAAGTCTGTTGCCAAGGTCGCTGGAAAGATGGTGGGATCCTTCTACCGCTCCAGAAGATATCTCACTACTGATGCAATTCTCTATCTATATAAAAGCCAAGTACGGCCAAGGATGGAATACTGTTGCCATATCTGGGCAGGAGCTGCCAAAAACAGCCTATCATGCCTTGACAGAGTACAAAATAGACTTCGTGGTTTAGTGGGGGATGGCCTTTTCTCTACCCTGCAACCCCTCTCCCACAGAAGAGACGTTGCGAGCCTATCCTTGTTTTATCGTTATTTTCATGGCAGGTGCTCGTCTGAACTCCATTCCCTGGTCCCCCCTCGCCAATTTTTCACGAAAAACACCCGTCTAGCTGAATCCACTGTGAAAAATTTCCCCCACTCTATATCTGTGCCTAAATCAAAACGCGGATTTCATGAACAAAGCTTCTTTCTTAGAACTGCACGCCTGTGGAACTCTGTTCCGTCTGCCTGCTTCCCTCCGGACTACAACTTGGATGTCTTCAAGTCTAATGTTAACAAATTCCTAATGAACCGCCCCCCCTAATTAAACACTTCATCAAATCTCCTCACTAACGTAATGTACTTGCAATAACCCTTATCCCTGAGTTGCTTCCGGGCCTTGATAAGTGGTGATCACTGTGTAAAAAAAAAAAAAAGAAAAAAAAAGTAGATCCATAGTTACGCACAAGCACAGGATCGGCTACTTTAAATTCACGGAGCGGCACCATTACCTTGCTCCCCCTTTCCATTTTATTTTTTACATCCATAGCCTTGTACGTGTCTGGCTTTGCCAAATGAAACGCTGTTCGTAACTGCCGTTTGAACATCAGCTCGGCAGGAGAAACCCCAGTTGATGAGTTTGGAGTTATTCTATAAGTGAATAAAAATCGGTTCACCTTGGTTTCAAGTGTTGCCTTGCCGTCTGTATTCATCCTTTTAAGCGCTTCCTTGAAGGTGCGTACACTGCGTTCTGCTAGTCCATTCGAGGAAGGATGGTAAGGAGCTGTGAAAATGTGCCGAATTCCATTAGCATTCATGAATGCTTTGAATTCTTCACTTGTAAAACAGGGACCGTTGTCACTCACAATTAATACCGGCAGTCCATGAGTTGCGAAGATCCCTCTCAATTTTTTAATTGTGGTCATAGCAGAAGATGATTTTGTAATGCAAACTTCAGTCCACTTTGAATGAGCATCCACTACTATCAAAAACATGTGCCCCAAAAATGGACCCGCATAATCTAAGTGGACTCTCTCCCATGGTGAACTTGGATATTCCCAGCAATGAATGGGAGCCTTGCCGGGGTTGCTTTGATAATGTATGCAGGTTCCACAAGCTTTACCGGCTCTCTCAATATCTGCATCAAGATTTGGCCACCACACATAGCTGCGAGCAAGGGCCTTCATTCGCACGATCCCTATGTGTGTCTGATGTAATTGCTGCAACACTTTTGTTCTGAGTATAGCCGGAATTGCTACTCTACTCCCCCATAATACGGTAACATCTTCACATGTCAACTCTGTCCGTTTGTTGAAGTAGCGCTTCATTGCCGTGTCTGGAATACACCTACTCCAGCCATTCAGGATATATTCGTACACCCGACTCAAAGTAGGGTCTCTTCTTGTCTCCAATCTTACTGCCGCCACAGTCACTGGAGCATCAACCAAGTTCATCATGTGTATCCTGTTAGAATTAGGTGTGACATCTTGCTCCTGCACACTGATTGGAAGACGACTGAGGCAATCTGCATTTCCATTAAGGGACCCGGCACGATACTCCAACCTGTAATTATAGGCAGCCAGAAATATGGCCCAGCGTTGAACTCTGGCAGCAGCAAGAGAAGGGATCGGCTTGTTTTCAGCAAACAACCCCAATAACGGTTTGTGATCAGTGAACAACGTAAAATTATTCCCATACAGATATTGGTGCAACTTTTTCACCGCAAAGACTAGGGCCAGCCCCTCCTTCTCAATGTGCGCATAATTCCGTTCTGCCTCAGACAGCGTTCGTGATACGTAGCATACTGGTTTCTCCCTTCCATCTTCCATTTTGTGAGCCATTACAGCTCCCAGTCCATAGGGAGAAGCATCTACTTGCACCAGAATCGGTCTAGATGGATCAAAATGAGTTAAAAGAGGTGCAGAACACAGCATTTTCTTTGTTTCTTCAAAAGCCCTGGTTTGTCCAGCACCCCATACCCAGGGAGCACCCTTCCTCATTAAGTTGTGAAGCGGTTCAAGTATAGTTGATAAGTTTGGCAAATGACTATGATAATAGTTAAGTGCCCCTAGGTAGGCTCTTAATTCTGTGATGTTTTGCGGTCGAGGTGCCTCTGTCATGGCGGCTACTTTGTCTGGAAGAGGCGCTATGCCTTCCTTACTAATTCTGAAACCCAGATATGTCACTTCAGGAAGGAGAAACTTGCACTTACTTCTCTTTAATTTTAATCCGGCCTTATCTAGAGCAGCAAATACACTGTATAAATTCTTCAGATGACTACTGTCATCACTACCTGAAACCAGGATGTCATTCACACGCACCTTGCAAAAAGGAATGTTCTTCAATCTTTTGTCCATCTCCCTTTGAAAAATCCCTGTAGCACTGTGTACCCCAAATTGTAGTCTAGTGGGCTGGTATAATCCTTGGTGAGTGTTTACTGTTAGCAGTTCCTGGGTTTCTGCATCCAATTCCAGCTGCTGATAGGCATGGCTCAAGTCGAGCTTGCTAAATTTTTTACCCCCTTTCAAAGTAGCAAATATATCTTCTGTCCGAGGAAGAGGGTAATAGTCACATGGTGATGCCCGGTTTACTGTTTGTTTGTAATCTCCACAGATCCGGATGCCTTCATTATTATTTTTGGCAACCGGTACAATGGGGGCAGCCCACCTAGAGTATTCCACTCTTTTGTAAATTCCCTGGTTTTCCAGGCGATCTAGCTCCTTTTCCACATCCGCTTTTATGGCATAAGGTACTGGTCTTGCCCGACAAAATTTGGGACTCACCGTTTTATCAATGGGTATTTTGACCTTAAAATCCTTTAAACACCCCATTTCTTCACTGAACAGCGAATCAAATTCTTTTAAAAGCCTTTCCAACCTCGAAGGGGAATCTTCCTGGTATAAAGGAAACATGCTTCTCCAATCCAGCTTTACCTTATTCAACCAGTTGCGGCCAAGAAGTGTCGGTACATTACCTTTCACCACCAGCAAAGGTAGTCGATGCTTTAACCCTTCCTGGATTACTTCCACGTCTGTGGTCCCATGCGGTTTCACTAATTCACCAGTGTACGTTCTCAAATTGACATGGCTTTCCTTTAGATCACGAACTTGGCCAATCTTATTGAATTTTTCTAGGCTCATTACTGTGCATGCAGCTCCAGTGTCCACTTCCATGACCACTTTCTCTTGATTAATTAGCAATTCCACTAATACTGGTGGTGTCCGCAGATTAGCAACTGTGTGCAAGTCTAGCCTTTCCATATTTATTTCCATTTCTTCACAACAATTTTCCTCCACATTGTTCACCATCCTGCTTTCCTTACCTCATTTTTCGGAGTTAGGAGGTGTCGTGATAATACATACTTTGGAAGCATTGATAAACAGACTCGAAGGTGGTGTAAAATGCGTTCTTTATTGTCTAGTAGTAAACGTTGCACTGAGAAACAATGGCGGACGAGATTCATACGTCACGGGCCAAGGGGCATAACTCTAGGCGACTAATAGTCTCTTAGCCTATATTATGACATCCCTTCCCTTCCATATATATGTATATAGTCCAAGGGCGATATTTAGCCTGTATCTGAGTAAGGGATAACATAGTCTCTAATATATTATTTAGCTTGTCTCCATTGTTCTAGGGTAATGGTATTGTCTCTTTTTTTTAGGATAGTGTAACCTATAAGTTCAGTTTCTGAGGAGCATTCACTCGTCTCTGAGATCTTCTTAATTCGGGGGTGAGTTTCTCAGTTCGGGTGTGAGGCGTGCCGCTGGAGTGTTGTTCGGTGGTCGGCTGTTCGATTTGTTTAGGGGGGGGTGCCTTCCTTCTGGGTGGGATCCGGTGGAGAGTCGCTGGGGCGAGGTTGGTCGGATCTATTTGCGGTTGTTGATCTCCTCCCAGCTGGTCTGAGGAACTGCATGTTCCTTCTATAGGTGTTACCGTTCTCAGATTCAACTATGTAGGATCTGGGTGTCACGCTGGAGCGCTGAATTTTTCCAGGCTCCCATATCTTTGCTTTTTCCTGCTGGACATAGACATTCTGTCCTGCATGTAGGTGGGAGTGGTGTCTGTTATGTTTCCTGTCATAGCAGACCTTAGAATGATCTTTCTGTTTCTGTATGGCTATCCTAGTCTGCTCATCGCCAAGTTGTTGCTTGGATACTAGGGGTGTCCGTATTTTTCGTCCGTTGAGTAACTCTGCCGGGGACTTAATGTATGATGACAGTGGCGTGGCTCTGTAAGCCATCATTGCTAGGTAGCTGTCTTGACCAGTTTCCCCTGCCTTCGTCAAAATTTTCTTGCATGTTCCCACCATTCTTTCGGCGAATCCGTTAGACTTGGGGTAATGTGGGGACGATGTCCTGTGTTGGAAGCTGTACGTCCTGGCGAAATCCTTGAAATCTTTACTTGTAAATTGTGGACCATTGTCCGAGTACAAGATTTCCGGCACTCCTTGTTCCTCAAATATCGTCTTAATACTTCTAATAACGGATATTGATGAGGCGGACGGAAGGCGTCGTACGAAGGGGTTTCGGCTGTACTGATCTGCCACAAGCAGATATTCTTTCCCTGCCAATGTGAACAAGTCTGTGCTGACGTACTGCCAGGGGTACGTAGGGGTTTCGTGCTGGAGTATTGATTCGGGCGGGATACTGGCTTGGTATTTCTGGCATGTGTGGCACTCTCGGACTATATCTTCTATGTCCTTATTTAACCCTATCCAGTATACCGCTGAACGCGCTCGTAACCTCGTTCTCTCTACTCCTTGGTGTGAAGCATGCAGCTCTTCCAGTATGCCTCTTTGCAACGAGGCTGGGATAATGATTCTCTGGCTCTTGAGTAGAATTCCATCCTGGACCCCAATCTCATCTCTGAAATTCCAGAATGGCAGGAGAATTCCTGGGCAGTCAGCCCGGTTGGAAGGCCAGCCGGTCAATACCATGCTTACAAGTTGCTTTAGGAGTGGATCCTGGGATGTTTCCACTCTTATATCTTCAACTCTCGTCGGCGCAAAGTTGAGGTATGAGATCATGCTATGGACGTTGAGATCGATCCCTTCAATGTGCTACTCGTGACAAGCAGTCTGCAATTGGAACTGTTTTTCCTGGGGTATATTTTACAGTAAAATCATATCCCTCGACCTTCAATAACATTCTAGCCAGTCTTGGGGGTGCTTGTGCTAGATTTTTCAATGCTATCGACTCCAATGGCTTGTGATCCGTATGAATTGTCGTTGTGTGGCCCCAAACGTAACTGTGAAATTTCTCCAGGCCAAAGACGATAGCCAACATCTCCCTCTCTATGTTTGAGTAGCGTGTTTCTGGTCCGGAAAGTGCTTTGCTCGCGAATGCTACTGGTCTGTCGTTTTGTAGCAGAGCCGCGCCTATACCCATTGAAGACGCATCTACCTGTAGCACTATTGGTTCTTTAGGGTCGAAGTATCGGAGTGTCGTATGATTTCCGATCTCTTTTTTGATTTCTTCGAATGCCTGTTGCTCCTGTGAAGACCATGTGAAGTCATTCTTCTTCGATGTTAACTCACGTAGGGGTTTTGTCAGTGTCGCGAGTCGTGGAGAGAATTTGTTCAAGTAGTTCACCAGGCCTAGGAAGCTGGTGAGCTGCTTTGTATCCTCGGGGGGTTGCATCTGTGTGATCGCCTCTATTTTCCGGGGATCTGGCTTGACACCGTCTCTTGAGATTATGTGGCCGTAGAAAGGGATTTCGGAGGTTTTCACCACAAATTTCTCTGAATTAAACCTGCAGTTTCTTTCCCTTGCTCTAAACATTAGCTGCCTCAGTGCCTTGTCATGGTCACTGCCGTCTTCCTCGAATCCGTACACTACTATGTCGTCGCATATGGATAGGACATTTTCGAGGTCTCCGAAGTTTTCCTGCATGGCTCTTTGGAACTCATCTTGGGCAGATTTGACTCCCATGGGGTACCTGTTGTACATGTATCTGCCATGTGGGGTAATGAATGTTGTGAGACGTCTCGACTTTTCGTCCAGTTTCAAATGCCAGTAGCCGGACTTGATATCGACTTTTGTGAACCATCTAGCGTTGTCTAGTTCCGCAGTGATGTCTTCGAATGTCGGAGTCGCATAGTGTGGTCTGTGCACTGCTTTATTTAAGTCTCGGGGGTCGAGGCATAGCCTGACCGATCCGTTCCTTTTAGTGGTACAGACGAATGAGTTTACCCAGGGCGTTGGGTCCTTTACAGGGGAAATTATTCCCTGGGCCTCTAAGGAGTCCAACTCCAATTTCAACTTTCCTTTTAGGGATATTGGGACTCGACGTGGTGGGTGGACAACTGGTGGTACTTCGGGGTTTAAATGGATGGTGTGTTCACCTGGCAGACAACCAATGGAGTCGAATACGTCTGGAAATTCCTCAATGATTTTCCTCCTTTCTCCAAGGTTTCCCATCGTACATGGTTCCTGCACGGGGACCGGTTTCATGTCGTGCGGGGGAGTAGGCCGGGATGCTTTGTCCGTCACATGAGTTGTGTCCGTTTTTATAGCCAAGTTAAGGGTGACTAGCCCTAATTCTCTTGATGTTTGGAGTCCTATTAGTATAGGGTCTCTTGATTTCACCACGTGAAAGGTCGCTTTAACGAACTTGTCGCGGGATCTGACCCCTAAACGACAGGTCCCTTCTTGGTCTATCGTTGAGCCTCCAAACGCAATTAGCCTTATAGCTGATTTTTCCAGTGGTACTCCTTTCAGTTCCTTGAATACCTGTTTAGGTAACAGGTTGCTCATTGCACCTGTGTCGATTTTCGCGTCAACCTCTATTTGGGCTTTGCTGTTGCCTATCTTCAGTTTTGTGAAAGCTTCTGTGGTCGCTAACGGTAATTCCTTTACTGTGTGAAAGTACAGCTCCTCTGTGGAACTGTCGTCGTTGCTACCCATATGTGCTGCTGCCATGTGGATTTTATTCTTATTATATTTCCTCTGTGGCTGGAATGACTGTCTGCGTGTGTGCCCCTCGTCTCCCATTTTAGAGTGGCAAACTTTAGCAAAGTGTCCCTTTTTATTGCATTTTAGGCAGTATTTGCCTTTAGCTGGGCATTTATATTGATGGTGTTTTGTGCCACAATTACCACATGTGGTAGGTCCACTGGGCTGTCTGGCTCTAACTGCGAGTGTAGAGCTGTCTTCTACTGCTGTTGTACGTAATGCTTCCATTTGTTTACACGCGGCTTCTTCTGTCTCGACGATTCCGAGTGCTTTCTCGATCGTGAGATCGCTTCCTTCTCTTATTAGGGACTTTTGTGCAGACTGTAAATAAATACCGAATATGAATAGGTCCAACACAATGGTCTCTTCCACCGTCCGACCGTATTCACACTGTTTGGCTGTCTGACGCAGCCGACTTAGAAATGCGTGTGCCGATTCATCCGCGTTTTGTTTACATTTTAGTAGGTTGTGTCTAGCTACACGAAAGTTCGATCGCGGATTCGCATATTCCTTAAAAAATTGGATATATTTATCCAATGTCCTTTCTTCTCCCTGTCGAAAGGGAAAAGTGTCACTTATTTCCTGGCCCTCGATACCAGACCATATTAGCAAGTAATTTAACTTTGTGTCTGAATCTACGTCTTTCATTGGGCCGTCGAAATATAAATGAATTTGCCTGATAAATCGGTCCATTGATTTGGCCAAATTTGAAGTGTTCCAATTGATTGTTGGAGGTGGTAGTTGCGAATATGTATTCATCGTCGATTGCGAGAAAAATACCGACACCACGTGTGTTTTTGTATTAATTTTTTTTTTAGATCCCGAAAATGTTCGTTTTTTTTTTTGTTTTTTTTTTTTATTAAGGTAATATTGTTACTATTCCTTTGATTCTTTAGAGGATCCCACTTCAGACACCATGTCGTGATAATACATACTTTGGAAGCATTGATAAACAGACTCGAAGGTGGTGTAAAATGCGTTCTTTATTGTCTAGTAGTAAACGTTGCACTGAGAAACAATGGCGGACGAGATTCATACGTCACGGGCCAAGGGGCATAACTCTAGGCGACTAATAGTCTCTTAGCCTATATTATGACAGGAGGCCTGCTCTCTTCTTGCCTACACTTCCGACGAGTATGCCCTATTCGCCTGCATTTAAAACATTCCTTGTTTTTAAACCGGCACTTGTCCGCTTGGTGGCCAGTGCTTCCACAACGATAACACTCTCGTTTTAATGGTAACCTGTGTACGGACATTTCATTTCCACTCGTCTGTGCTCCCAACATCAACTTGGAGTATTTCCTTGCCGATTCCATAGACACTGCTATTTCAATGACCTTGTGCAAAGTTAGCATTCTTTTGCCCAGCAAGCGCCCCTGTATCTTCTCATCTTTCACTCCCACAACCAAACGATCACGTATGTGTTCATTTACTTTTTCTTCAAAGTTGCAATGTTCCGACATTTTTCTCAGTGTGGCCACATATTCACTAATGAACTCACCTTCTTGTTTGTCTCTTGTGTTGAATAAGAAACGTTCATGTATCTCGTTGGGGGCCGGCCTGATGTGCCTCTCCATCAGAATACATAGTTCTTCAAATGTTTTCTGCTCTGGCCTGTTTTCGGCTAAACCCCTGAGAATAGCATAATTTTTTGCCCCAATAACCGACAAAAATATAGCACGTTTCTTACCTTCATTCAACACATCATTGGCAGTAAAAAAAAAACTTTACTCTCTCAATATAGTGCGACCATTCTTCTTCCGCACTATTCCATTCTTCAATGGTGCCTAATAAAGCCATTTTTATCCGCTACTCGGCAACTTTTCCTCGTTCGATTTGTTGTGGGTGTTCGCTTTTAATTTTAAATTGTCTTGTTACTCCTCCGCATTATTCGTTCCTCGTCGCCAATTGAAGTATATCAACATTAACAATGCATAATGAATAAAAATGCACAAGACAAAATAACATTATAGATAGATCGGCAGACGGTACGCCTCGTAGGGAAAGATCGTCTCCCGGTCCTTTTATTTACAAAAAGAAGCAAGACTGTCGCGCCCTCTAGTGGTAGTTCATTGAAGTGCAAGGGAGATAATCCGTAGTTCATTGAAGTGCAAGGGAGATAATCCTGTCCAATATATTACATAGCTAACCAGATATTTCGCGTCGATGTAGACTCTGTTTACGTTTGCATTTTATAAGAAGAAAACTATGGAAGACCAAACAGGCCAAAAAAAACTTATTTTTCAGTGACGAAAATTTCAATGTATTATTAAGCTGAGGCTGGCCAGTACAAGTTGGGTGACCATTTGTATGAGTTTAGTTTTTAATGTGTATGTGTGTGGGGGCCAAGCTCCCCAAAATGGGGGGGGGGCAATTTAAAGCAGAATAAAAAAAAAATTATTTCAGCGCGTTTGGTCCACCGTAGTCGAAAGGCGGCAAACATTTTCAAACGGGATCGAAAAAAATGATGCTATTTTTAACACAAAGGGCACAACATTTATCGATTTTTTTTTGTATCGATTATTCAAAGCATGCCCTGTTTAATAATGGTCCTGCATTATTCGGCTCGCTAAAAAGAAATTGTTAATTTATTTATCAAAAATTTTAAAATGGCTTTTTTCGTACAAATATTAAAAAAAAATTTTTTTTGTTTTGTTTAACTTAAATTAATTATTTTACTTAACATATTCACCGAATTTCACACTTCAAAACTCAAAAGCGGGATAATTAAACACAATTGAAGTTCTGATATTCAGACGTCAAAATAAGGTATGCAAACAATTTTTTTTTTTTTTAATCTATAATTCTGTCCCTTACAACAACACAATATGTTGATTTCAGTTTCAGATGATTATTTTAAGCATATTTGTTCCCACTTCAAAACGAGGGGGGTTTGTAAGCAAATATATATATATATATATAAATATCATTTATGAAAAATAAGTACACTGTTATAAAGTTCATTCTTCTCCTAATAATCGCTGAAAATTTCGTATTGATCGGATAATTACCTGATTTTTGGTAGATTTTTAAAAAGACGGTCCGTCAAAAAGTACTGACCTGCCCCCCCCCCCAGTTTTGGCGGTGCCTAATTATTTCGAAAGTTATTTTTAACATGGAGATATAGGCTTTTTCGAAAAACCTATTCTGTACTTTCACCTAACAATTTAATAAACAAAATACATCGTTAAAATAAAATTGTTTTTAAATCATTTCTTTAAAAAACTATAAACATAAAACCGAGATAATTTATCGAATTTATCGAAATTTAAAGAACAACGCTTACACAAATAACAAAAATTTCGGTACTTGTACAGTTTAGTCAAGACATTAAACAACGAAAATATCGAAAAAAGGTTAAAGTGTACGTATCTGTTTTGGACTGAAGATCTCCGAAAAAAAATTTCATTTAATTTGATCAAGTAGTTTTTATTTTACAGCAGAAAAACACGAGAGCGCGTTGGAAGTCAGCCATTATGAAATTTGTTGAAAACGCCAAAGGGAGATAACTCCAGTTAAAGCGCCGACACCCCTCCCCATCTTTATTATTAACTTTTCTTCCTAAAAATCGATCCTTTTGCTTGGTATCATAATAAATTGTTTTTTCGCTGTAAAATAAAAACTACTTTATGAAATTAAGTGATTTTTTTTCAGAGAACTTCAGACTATAACGAGTACGTACAATATAAATTTATTTCAACATTTTCATTTTTTTAATGTCTTCACTAAACTGTAGAAGCGCCAAAATTTCATAGGAGGTGACACTTCATCAGTTTTTAAACTGATGAAGTAAATCTTTGTTAATTATTTTTTAAAAGAATATTTTTAAAAATAAAAAAAAATAATGTTTTGATTAAACATTTAATTTGACTTTAAAACGATAAAAAAATCGTTTGTAACGAAAACCTATTTGCACTTCGTTGAAGACAGAAGAAATTTTTTTTTTTTAAATTTATCTGAAGATGGTGTAGCAACAAACTATTTACTATTAGCGGATCAATGCTCGGTGCCAAAGTGATTCGACCACATTGACCAATTGGTTAGCAGGGCGCATTGATTTGAGCTGTTCCCTTAAGGACTATTTTTAGCCATTTGGGATCTCAGCTTCGATCACCAGAGAGATGCCAGCAAGCGACCTCTCTCACTCACTCCTCCCACTGTTACTTGTTGACGACTGCAGTCTGGTGGCAGACGACAACTTCAAACAGACTTTTACAATTTCTTTCTTTCTCTCCAGTCGAGATACAATCTCGCATTTTCTAAATAAACCCTTTGTTGTTGTTTTGTTAAAAGAAATGTCGTTTGGCCTTGTGTTTATTTAAGTAATTATTAGGAGAGAAACGCAAAACATTTCCCTCCTATAATTAAAATAATCTACATTATTTTAACACATTCCCTGCAAAAAAAAAAACAAAAAAAAACTCGAATAAGAATAAAAATGCTTAATTTATTATTATTATTATTATTATTATTATTATTATTATTATTATTATTATTATTATTACTACTACTACTACTACTACTACTATTATTATTATTATTATTATTATTATTATTATTATTATTATTATTAATCTTTTTTTATCAATTGGACCGATATGCTCTTCGCAGTCTTCTTAAATTAATCAAATTCAGTTGAACGTCGAGTGCGTCTTATCAGTTAAACAGAATAATCTCATGTGAGTAAAGGATTTTTTCATTAATTTAAGAAGACTGCAAAGTCCAATTGATAAAAAAAAATTCAAATTTAGTTGGACGCCGATTGCGTCTTATTAATTGAACAGAATAATTTCATGTGAGTAAAGGATTTTTTTTTTCATTACTTCAAAAAATGCTGCGAAGAGTATACCGATCCTGGTGATAAAAAGTATTTGAATCTCTGCAAATGTCAACCTTACATCATAGCTCGTGCGGAAGTTACAACAGTATAGGGTTGCCTCAGCAGGCTATACCATCTGATGAAAGAAACACTCACATCAGACCTAAAATAAATCGTGGCAGAACGAGGATATAGTCTACGGTAATCATGTAGGACCACTCATAACGGAAGACTGATGTAGAACCCGAACTGGTAAATGGGCCCTGGTAACGTCATGGGGAGCAGCATGACAGTTATGCGCCTTGGCAGAAGAACTAAAGAATCAATCAATGGCAGGGCACAAAAGACGCTGAGCGGAAGAATCATTAAGAGATCAACGATCAGTTTCAACTAGTCTAATTGAGAAATTACTGCGATTCGCCTGTAGACGTAGCTCACACAGGTGATATTATCCAAGCTATCAAAAGATTCAATATAACTCTAAATAAAACCAGAATTCACTACCGCATTGATCGCCACATGGGTAACCAAGGGTCGCTACTTGGTGTGCCGGCACTGACCACAGCTATCGACAAGTTTACTACAGCACCAAAACCTAAGCTAGCAAAATGTAGACATACCATCAAAATATCCACCTTTAATGTACGGACACTTCAACCCACATGGCAAATATCAGAACTTGTTGCTTCATCCAAAGAACACAATATCGATATTGTGTGTATTCAAGAGCACCATCTCTTCCACAACGACATGGACATAAAGTACCATGAAATTGGTAACAGCTGGACACTAATATCAGCATCAGCATGGACAAATTCGACAAATAGTACCATTGGGGGAGTAGGACTTCTGCTTAGCCCTCGAGCATTGAAATCATTGAAAAGTGCTGAGAAGATAACACAAAGGATAATTCTTGTTACCTTCAGTGGTAATCCTGCTACTACTGTTATTTGTTGCTACAGCCCTACCAACATCAGTGACAAGCAAGAGATCCTGAATTTCTACGATGAACTCTCAGCAATAGTGCTCTAAATCCCCAAACATAATTTATTGGTTATCGGAGGTGACATGAATGCACATATAGGACGGGAAGACAACAAGCATAAGTTATCTTTCCATGATGAAACAAACCTAAATGGAGAGTATCTATTAACTTTTCTCCTTGAAAACAACTTATAATGCATGAATACCCGTTTTCAGAAAAGACCCGGTAAGCTTTGGACCCATCAATCCCCAAATGGAGACAAGGCACAACTGGACTATCTTTTTATGAATAAGAAGTGGATCAATAGCTGTCATAACTGTGAAGCAATTTCTATGGTGTGTCTACTGATCATAGGATTGTAACCTCCAAGTTCAAGCAAACAAAACTTAAAAATCATCTACAGCCCTACAACTGGTCAACGTTGTCACACGACAATCAGATCAAACAGAGATTAATCTTCGAACTGCGAAACAGATTTGATACTTTACAAGCACAAGAACAGGAACAAACTGCTAATACCACCTATGAAAACTTCGTTAGATCGCACCAAGAAGCAGCAAAGATGTATATACCTCTGAAGCCCAACGTAAAGCGAAAAGTACCATGGGGAAAATGACAAAATAATATTAAAACGAGAAAAGTTAAAAAACACAATCAAAAAGCAACATAAATACCCTACTCCACAGAATACAAAATTAAGGAAGCAGGCGCTTCAAGAGCTTAGTATGATGTACTTATCAGAACAACAGAAGTATGTTCAAGAACAAATAGATTGAATCCAGAATGCAGCAGATAACAAACTAATGGCGGATTGCTTTAAAAAAAATTCTTTTATTTAAAAAGTACATGGAATATAAAATATAAATATGGACAAATTCTTATAAATGATGAATTGAAGCACTCATTGCTTAGTATTTTTTTCATAGGTAAGTGATTTTTTTGTTTTTATATATATTTATTAGATTGGGATTAAGTTAAAATTCCTTGAATTTTGTGAAATCTTTTTTAAAGAAAACCGATTAAAAAAATAATTTTCTTCATCTGCCAACCATTCTGTACCTTCATCTAACAATTTTATAAATAAATTAAATTTGGAAATCGAACCTCTCGTGGAAGTAATATCATTGCGGAGTTTAATATCAGTACCAGTGTCATTCATACACCTCCACCTCTACCTCCCGGAATTATGTAGCAGAAACAAATGGAACTTTTTTCTTTTAACAAATCAATGCCTCTACCCTGTGCTCTTTGGCCACATATTGACCAATCAGGGGTACAGCGCATTGATCCTTTCTATCCCTCGAGGAAATCAGTCAACATCTGGTTTGGATGATAAGAACTCTTTCTTACTGAGAGAGACACCAAACGGAACAGACGTTTTTTCTTCGCTCTCTCCATATCGGTGTTATTTCATACAGTATTGGCGATTCCACTGGAATAACTACCGTGATAGCACCAGGTAGCCGGAGTCCAGCTTTTGACCAGGAACATATCACCTGGTGCACATTCTCCTTAATAAACCTTTTCTATGTTACATTTTATGAAGTTGTTGCGTTCGTCATTTCAGAAGCTTGTATTGAATTATTTATTTTCTTAGGTTGTTCCCTAAAAGCATTAAACCCCTAAAATCGTGACCCCCTCGTGATATACAAGCAATTCTGAATGGCGAGCCTTTTTCTTCATTTTTTGTAAGACCTGTATACAGCAAAGAAAAGCCAGTGAGCAAAAAAAAAAAATCATCCCTGAAAAAGCAACACCAGGAAACACTATTCGGACAGGCTTCTCACCAAATTGAGAAGGGCGTTTTCTTTAAAAAAAAATAAAAAGGCGCTATTTCACTGGACCTTTTCCATTTTCTTAACCCGAGCATAAATATATACATAAAAATATTTTAAGGGGTCAGCGCCACATCTTTTGACACACGTGGTTGATATATTCTCTTGGAAGAAAACGTGCACTGACACACCAGATAGCAGTCCGTAAATGACAAACTTCAAAAGCGGTCAAAAAAATAAAGTGACTAAACATTTTTTTTGCTAAGAAGGACGCAAGCACGCACACACACGTGCATACACATACACACCCAAGCAAGAGAAAGTCGGTTAGTAGTTGGCACACATAACCAATACAAAACAGAGAACTTTTCCAAAAACAAAAATAAATAAATAAAATAATATATATATATATATATATATATATATATATATATATATATATATATATGTACAACGTTCCTCTTCATCTCTCGGCTAACAAAACGTGAGTACCCTTCAGGCTTTACGTACACACACACACACACACACACACACTAAAAAAATATATATACACACACACACTCACAAAAAAAGAAAAAAATACACACACACACATACTAACTCTTTTACCACTGTCTTTCCTTTCAAAAGTATATTTTTCTGTTTTATTTTATTGTATAATCTTTTCTTTTTTTCGTCTCTTAAGAATTTTCTCTCTCTAATTTTTGTCTCGTGTTAAATATTTCGTCCCCTTTTTCGCTCACGTGGTCCTATCTGTATTTCGGGTAATTGATTTTTTCTTTTGGTCTGTTTTGTCACTTCCCCTATGAAAAAAATGGCTATGACTTTACTTGCCTTTGCAGGAGACGTTCGAGTTTGGTTTGCTCAACTCGAATCCTATTTTTCAGCGAATAATGTCACGGAGCAACAACAACTCCACATACTCTTCAGTGCATTCCCTGCGTTGTTAACAGCAGTTGTCTAAGATTTGATAACTGACCCCCCCCCCCATGCAACCTACAATAGTATTAAATGGGAGGTTCTGCTCCGGACGTCTGTGTCGGCAGAAAAACGTTTCCAAACGTTAGTATACGACAAGCTTTTGGGGAACCCCATGCCAATCGAGTTGCTCTGCAGAATGAGGGAGCTGGCAGAAAATGTCCCCGCTGACAGTGCCCTTATAAAGCAGCTTTTCTTTTCGAGGCTGCCTCCACAAGTTAAGGCGATACTGGCACCCATGCTGGAGAAGCATCCCATTGAGGAGACAGCGGCATTGGCAGATAAAATGATAGACTTCACTAAGGGGCCTACTACCGCCTCTATCTCTCACCCACAGGTTGCAGCCTCTATATATTCTGTGACTGCTAGGGATGCAAGACGAGACACCACGTCTATAGCTATTTTCAACGCTATCAAGCGCCTCACCAAAAAGGTTATGAAGCTTAATGCAGGTAGGTCACATTCACCCAGACGCTGCTACAAAAGCCATTTGCATTCTCCACACTACCGTCGCTATTCAAACACGCCAGGACTATGTTTTTACTATAGTCACTATGGTGCTGAGGCGCGGAAATGCAAAAACCCCTGTTCATACATGAACCAGAGAAACTAAGGTCTGAGCAGCTGAGCACGGCAAGCTCTCCACGGGATATTTACAACAACCGTGCCTATTTTATTACAGACTCCCTATCCCATTGCTTGGTTGATACCGGAGCTGTTTGCAGCATCTGACCACTGAAACTTCTCAGAGAAGCCTTCAGTGTCGTCCATCAAACTGCAAGCGGTAAATCACTTCCCCATTCCCACGTACGGTAAAATTTCTCGTTCTGTGGACTTGGAATTACAGAGAGACTTTACGTGGGTATTCACTATAGCAGATTTTCCCTAGCCCATACTAGGCGCAGACTTCCTGCACCACTTCAACCTGATAGTGAATATGAGCAGACGCCGGCTGATAGACGAAAATACAGAAATTTCTGTCTCTGGTGTGAAAACAAACACCCCCTCTATCAGCCCAGTATTCTTCATTGCCGCTTCAGATAACCCGTATCAGACCACCTTAGACTCCTACCCGGAGTTAACAAATTTAAATTTTGTGGTTAGCAAACCTATGCACACCACAAAACACCACATCGAGACCATGGGTGCTCTGTTCTCCCGCCCTCGCCGCCTCTCTGCTAATAAACTTAAGGCAGTGAAGGCAGAATTCAACCATTTGCTGCAGGAATAATACACCCCTTGTTCAGTCCTTTGCATATGGTCCCGAAACAAGATGGAGATTGGCGCCCGACTAGGGACTACCGACGACTTAATGGCATGACGGTACCTGATCGTTACCCAATCCTACATATACAAGAGTTTGCTTCCTCTCTACATGGTTGTAAGACTTCCTCCAAGCTAGACCTCGTTAAGGCTTACCATCAGATTCCAGTGAATCTGGCCGACATACCCAAGACTGAATTCTCCTCGATAAACCTTTTCTGTGTTATATTTTATGAAGTTGTTGTGTTCGTCATTTCAGAAGCTTGTATTGAATTATTTATTTTCTTAGGTTGTGCCCTAAAAGCATTAAAACCCTAAAGATAGATAAAAGCATTGGTTAACAAATTTCGGTTCTTGTTCAAATAGAGTCGACGGATCGATTTTTTATGTCGTTTTAACCAAAAACAATATTATGCACTTAATTGTCATCGCGAAAATAATGATATCTCAAAAAACATCGATTGTGTTTTTATTAAAATAAAGCCTATCACTATTGGCTAAAATGTTAAGTCTCTATAAAAATGTAATGTAAAATATATGTTCCGAGTCATAACTCGGCATCGGAACTCTTCATCGTCTACTTTATTACATCTAAGAAAAATGCAGTTTTACCAAATTTTCCGTAAAAATTACTTTTAACAATAACTTTCTACTTGATAAATTTTCATAATTTTTTTTTAGCGATATTGTAATTTCAACATGACAATAAAATACGTAATTAAAACAACATATTTTTAAAAAGTCGATCTGTCGATTAATCTGAACAAGCACCCACATTTCATTTCTATTCATATCTTATTCACATTGACATTTCGAATGCAATTGTTTTTTTTTTTTCTGGACTCAAACAATGTCAATTAAGGAAAGGTGTGTTTAGTGGTTTCACAACCCTTGCCTCACAATTATATGCGCAGCTACTCCTACAGGGGGTATCCTTTGTCTTTCGAAACTGAACGGAGGTATCGAGATCAATAACTAAAAAAAAATAAAAATTAATTTCTCGAACAACCGATGATATTATCATTGAATTAAACATTGTTTATTTCATATGTTTACACACAACAATTATAATCATCGTCTACTTTATAACATCTAAGAAAAATGCAATTTTACCAAATTTTCCGTAAAATATACTTTTAACAATAACTTTCCACTCGATAAATTTTCGTAATTTTTGGTGATATTATAATTTCAACATGACAATTAAATACGTAATTAAAACAGCATATTTAAAAAAATCTGTCTGTCGACTTCATCTGAACAAGCACCCAATTTTCATTCCTAATCATATCTTATCCACATTAACTTTTTTTTTTTTCATGAAATCATCATTCATCGATTTTTTTCTGACATTAGAGAAATATAAAAATAAACTGATGCAATCTTTACATTTTTCTATGGCCGTTTTTGCTGTTCAATTTGATTTATGAATAAATCGTTTTTATCTTTGTTTTTATCCCAACTCATATTAAGTGACTTGATTTTTTTTCATTTAAACATTAGTTGTGCTTTTTATTGTTAAAAATACATTTTAATAATAAAATCGTAATATTTAATTAAACAACACGTCACGACAAAAAATAATGCAGAACTAGAAATCATAATAAATGAAAATAATTATTTTAATTTTCTGCGAAATAGCTTTTCCGGTCGCCATTTTCAATGTTAATTTCCACACATTAAACTCACCTCGTTTGAATTAAGACATTTTATTATCGTTTCTTTGTTGAAAGCAGATTGCCAAACAAAAAGTAAGTATCACTTGAATTTAAATACTTTTAAATGTTCTTTTTTATTACAGAGACGCGTCCAAACTATTACGTTTCCTTTTTGCTTTGATATGATTTACAAATGAATCAACATTCCGTGTTTGCGTATAAACGAAGAATAGTAATACTGAATTTTCTGCAATACGATATATATATATATATATATATATATAATTTTTTTTATTTTATTTTATTTTTCAATCATGAAGTTTAACTCATTCTTATCTGCAATAACATAAACCGGAAGTCAACCTACACTGTGATAGAATGATATTTGTACCTGTTCGTAACAATTCCGACTTATTTCCTTTCAGTATTGACTTTAAATATTTTTTTTATTACATTTTCACCCCAATCAAGGCACGTTGCCACTTTGATGTAGGGGGCTTCTATCAGGGACATAGCTACAGTCGGTGTCTAACACGAAACTGCGAATAAAATATTAAAAAAAAAAAAAACTCGTAATTTCTCTTTTAAAAGTGGGTTGTTTATTTTTTTATGGATTATACTTCCAAAATAAACTATTAAAGTTGTATAAAAAGTAATAGAAATATTTTTTTTTGTTTTTTAAAAAACAGTAATGAAATTTATTGATTTTTACGAGTTCAGTATTTTTCAATTTTTAAACTTTAAAAATCTATAAAAAATTTTCTATTAATTCTATTTTTACGATATTTTCAGGGTCAATGTGAAATTGTATGCTCTTTCCAATAAACTGAATATAATATTTTAGATAAACGGTTTTTTTTAAATCACGCCCCTCCCATTTTGAAATGTCTATTAAAAAGTAAATAACTAATTTACTCACCAAAATTTTATATATCACAAATTAAAGATAAAAGATCAATAACTAATATATTCAAATTTACCACAAAAAAGTGTTTGTTAGAAAATTACCTGTAAAGATCGAAGTTTAAAACCCTTTTTTTTTTCAAAAAACCTGTTTGATTTTTTTTAATGAAACCGTGGTCCCTTCTCCTTTAATTGAAAAAAAATTAGGGTTTGAATCACATTTTTTGAGTAGTTATAAGCTTGGAAAGACAGGAGGTCGAATCATTTACGCCCCCTATTTTGAAATGTCTATTAAAAAGTAAATAATTAATTTACTCACCAAAGTTTCATACATCACAACTTGAAGATGAAAGATCAATAAATAATATATTCAAATTTAAAACAACAAAGAGAAGTATTTTTAGAAATTTACCTCCGAAGTTTGAAACCTTTTGTTTTTTTTTAAATTATGTTGTTGCTCTTTATTTTTTATTTTAAATGAAACCTATATCATTGCTCCTTTAATTGAAAAAAAAAATTATAGTTTGAATTACATTTTTCGAGTAGTTATAAGCTTCGAAAGACAGGGGGTCGAATTATTCAATATTTTTCACGCATTCATAAGGTCAGTTTCTGGCACACTTAAAGCTACAGAGGTTCTATGTAGGGAGTGGGCAGCAAGGTGTTGGGTCATGTTACACTTGAACGTCTGTATGTCAGTACAGTTGGGGAAGCAGGAAGCTGGAAGAGAATTCCAAAGGTTCTGGGGAAGAAACTAGTGGAGTGAAAGGCTCTCTTACATCTAAGGATCTCTACAGTGAAGGGGTGAGATTTAGCTGCTTGTTGGGTTTGTCGAGGCTGTATGAGTCCTTGCAGTTCATCAGAGCATTCACCATTAAAGTACTTGTAGAACAGGCAGAGAGATGCAATATTTCGTCGATTGGACAGAGGATGAAGCTTAGATGACAGTTCAGGACCTATCAGGTTAGTAATTCTCTTTTGAACGTGTCTAGGAGTCAGAGACTAGTAGCAGATGCACCAGCCCAAATATGACAAACCATACTCCATACATGGGCGAATGGTGGCCTTGTAGAGGTACAGGATACTTTCGGGCATTAGTAGCCTTCTAGCATGGTAGAGAGAACCTACTTTCTTTGCAGTGGTTCTGGCAATACTCTCAATGTAATTGTTCCAACTCATGTTTCCTGTGAACTTTATGGCTAGGAGTTTAAAAGATGTACTTTCAGATAAAGAGTCTTTGGCCATTGCTATTAGTGGTAGAAGGTTTCTTGTAATTATTGAAAGAAACAAGCTTAGTCTTGGCACCATTGAATGTGACCATCCATTTTTGTCCTCATTCCACTACAGATTGGAGGTCATCCTCTAATGTTTCTGACATTTCTTTAGATATGTGTTCATTTGTCGCGTCTGTTATAGAGTGTGGTGTCATCAGCATATATACCCATCTCACAGACAATTCTGTCAGGGAGGTCATTTATGATTATTAAGAATAATAGAGATCCAAGGATAGACCCTTGAGGCACTCCCGCATTTATATCATATTGTTTGGATGTACGACCGTCGAGGACAACCTGGATTTTTCTCTTATCTAAGAGGGAATTAATTATGTTAAGTATTCTTGGTTAATTATGGACTCAAATATTTTGGCGAAAAGTGGGAGTAGGCTTATGGGGCGGTAATTTACTGGGTCAGTTCTTTCGCCAGAATTCTTCAAAACTGGCACCACCGAAACAGTTTTATAGATGCAGTAAAGCAAGTTTCATTAAGGCATTTGTTGTAAAGTTTGAAGAGAACTGGAGCTATTTCGGTGGAGTTCATTTTTAATAGCACAGCCAGAATGAGATCAGGTCCACATGCTTTTGAAGTGTCAAGAATTTTTATGATAGCATACCCCTGAGAAGGAGTGATTTTCAGATATTCTAGTGTGGCATCTGTCTGCAAAGGGAAGTAAGTAAGCGTTCCCAAGTGGGCTGTTGGCATTCATTACACAATCAGGAACTGTGGTCAAAAGTGATGTGTGTTGTTGTTGCTGGTCTGGAAAATGGGTTGGAAATTTAACCATATGTTATAGGGAATAAAAAATAGAGAAGCTATATCTTGTGCTACCAGCTGTGTCTGTAGAAAATCCAAGCCAGTTGCTGTGCTGGACATTGAAGTCACCAAATACATGCACTTGTGCACTAGTGTCGAGGGAAAATGCTGTCAGAGACTTTGTTTATTACAGTCCATGGTCGAGGGAGAGTGGTAGAGAAAATAAAAGTAGCTAATGTTATTTTGAAAGTAATTTATGTTATGTTGCATGTTAAGTCTAAAGCACATAAAGGCTTGATCGTCTGGTTTCTCTAGTATTTACGTTTATTTATTTATTGTAAATAAATATAGTTTTATTGCTTTATTATTGCATATTTTGAAAATATGTTGTCTTTAAATAATTATTTGACTTCAATTTTTAACATATATCGTCTTTAAATAGTTTTGCTTCATTTTATTTTAAATATAGGCTTTATATATATATATAAATATAAATGTATAGCATGTATTTTTTGTAATTTTGGTGAATGTTTAAAAATTTTAAAATATATTACATCATACATAAGAATATACGTATATTCTTATGTATGATGTAATATATTTTAAAATTTTTAAACATTCACCAAAATTAAAAAAATACATGCTATACATTTATTAAATAAATAAAAATTTGTGTAAATTTAATGAAGAGTCAGATAAGATTTAAGGAAATACAGGATTGGATGCAGCATCAAAGATGTTCATTTCAAATCGAAACAAAAGGTACACTTAACTCATGATAGGATACAATTCACTTCAGTGATTTGTTTTGTTATGATGTGTCAATAAAATTGTTAAGTTTGGTGGTGGCAGTGGGATAGACTGGGGAATGATTTCATCTGCACGAGTTGGTCCTTTCATGTTCATACTTGGCCATATAAATGCTAAGATTGACAAAAGACTTCTTCAATAGCGTATGGTAGAAAGATTATGTCATTTTTATGAATCTTACTTTCATGCAGCACAATGCAAATAAACAGTAATTTATGTTATGTTGCATGTTAATTCTAAAGCACATAAAGGCTTGATTGTCTGGTTCTAGTTTATTTTCTCTAGTATTTATGTTTATTTATATATTGTAAATAAATGTAACAGTTTTATTGCTTCTATTATTGCATATTTTGAAAATATGTTGTCTTTAAATAATTATTTAAATAGTTTTGCTTCATTTTTTAAAAATATAGTCTGTATATATATATATATATATATATATATATATATATATACTTTTTAGTTTACGTATATTCTTATGTATGATGTAAGATATTTAAAAAATTTTAAACATTCATCAAAATTTTAAAAAATACATGCTATACATTTATTAAATAAATAAAAATTTGTGTAAATTTAATGAAGAGCCAGATAAGGATTAGATGCAGCGTCAAAGATTTTCTCATGATAGGATACAATTCATTTCAGTGATTTGTTTTGTTATGATGACAAAACTTATGTATGTTGTAGAATGAGTGAAAGACTGTCTTCTCAATGTGTCAATAAAATTGTTAAGTTTGTGGTGGCAGTGGGATAGGCTGGGGAATGATTTCATCTGCATTAATGGGTCCTTTCATGTTCATACTTGGCAATATAAATGCTAAGATTTACAAAAGGCTTCTTCAATAGCATATGGTAGCAAGATGAGGTGATTTTTATGAATGTTTTATTTTTATGAATCTTTTATTTTCATGCAGAACAATGCAAATTAACAGAACCTTAAGAAATGTGTGACTATTTAAAGGAAGAAATAACCTTAATGATATTTCGAGCACAGAGCTCATTGTAAGAAAGTAATAAAGAGCGCAAGATGGTTGTATGCTCAATCTGTTAAGTCCAAAGTAGCTGAGCAGCGGCTTGGTTCCCACCAGTTTTGGCAAATAGCAAACAGAATTCTGAACAGAAGCGTGTGCTCCATCCCAACTATCATCAATGGACCTGAGGTAATCTCGTCAGCATCAGACAAAGCCAAACTCTTTGTCAAGAACTTTGCAGCTAATTCTACCTTTTGCGATCAAGGCCGCCAACCCCCAATATTTCCTCCTGTATCTGAAAACATACTATGTGATATACGTATATCTGTACGTGATGTTGCCAAGCTAATCAAAAACCTTGATTCCAGTAAAGCAACTGGCCCAGACGGTATTCCAATTATAGTACTCAAAAAACTTCAACCTGAACTAGCGCCCATACTTACAAAACTGTTTAAACGTTGTCTTAAGGAGAATAGTTTCCCATCTTCCTGGAAAATTTCATCAGTATGCCCTGTATTTAAGAATTCAGGTGATCGCTCATCCCCCTCTCAGTACAGGCCAATAAGTCTCCTTTGCGTCATGAGTAAGTTGCTGGAATCTGTGTTAAATACAGAAGTAATCAACCATCTCAACAAAAATAACCTTCTTAGTGACACTCAATATGGTTTCCGTTCTGCTAGATCTACAGCAGATGTGCTTACAGTTATATCTCATAGGATTAGCAAATCTCTCGACGGAGGCAACCTTTCTAGGGCAATTGCTCTTGACATATCTAAGGCCTTTGATAGGGTATGGCATAAAGGTTTACTTCATAAGATCTCTAGCTATGGTATAGCTGGAAATGTCTTCTCAATTATTAAATCATTTCTTTCTGATAGGTTCATAAGAATAGTAGTTGAGGGGCAAAAATCAGAAGCCCTCAGTATTAATGCCGGTGTCCCTCAGGGGTCCATCCTGGGCCCAACTCTTTTCCTGATCTACATTAATGATCTTCCAAATCACATCCTTACATCATTTGTAGACATTTATGCTGACGACACAACCATTTATGGTAGCACATCTAAGACAGTAAACGACCAAGTTCTCTCTGATTCTTTCTCCTCTGATCTTGAGCATGTAGTACAATGGGGAAAGGAGTGGCTGGTTACTTTTAATGCATCTAAAACCAAGCTTCTCTCTTTACATCATCAACATTCTGATCCCCATCTGGCATCAATTGAAATGAATGGCTCTCGTCTTCAGGAGGCCTCAAGTTTTGACAAGCTTCTGGGCTTGACCATTACTCCTGATCTTAAATGGAACACGTACATCAAATCTGTTGCCAAGGCTGCTGGAAAAATGGTGGGTTCTTTCTATCGATCCAGTAGATATCTCACTGCTGATGCAATTCTCTATTTATATAAGAGCCAGGTACGTCCAAGGATGGAATACTGTTGCCACATCTGGGCAGGAGCTGCTAGAAAGGACTTGTCCTGCCTTGATAGAGTTCAAAATAGACTTCGTAGCCTCGTAGGAGATGTCCTTTTCTCCTCCTTGCAACCTCTATCTCACAGAAGAGATGTTTCGAGTTTGTCTCTGATGTATCGTTATTTTCATGGAAAGTGTTCGACTGAGCTTCAATCTATGGTCCCCCCTCGCCAAACTTTCACAAGAAACACTCGTCTAGCTGTAAACACTATCAATAATTTTCCCCACTCTTTATCTGTGCCTAAACCTAAACATAGATTCCATGAACAAAGCTTTTTTATTAGAACTGCATGCCTGTGGAATTGTCTTCCGTTTTCCTGCTTTCCGTCTGACTACAATATGGTTGTCTTCAAGTCTAACGTAAATAAGTTCTTGATGAACCGTTCCATATAAGTTATCAAATTTAACAAATTTTCATTACTAATGATTATTATATTGTCCAATTTCTACTGTACACTCTTTAACCCTTATCCTTGAGTGGCCTCTTGGCCTTGATAATGTGTTGATACCTATGAAAAAAAAAAAAAAGAAAAAGTCCAATGTGAACAAGTTCTAATTGAATTGTCCCCCTAAGTAATCCAAGTTACAAAATTCCCACTGTTTACTATGCTAAAATCACAATGACTAATGTATACCTATTAACCCTTATCCTTGAGTGGCCTCTGGGCTTTGATAAGTGGTGACATCCATGTAAAAAAAAAAAAAAAAAAAAAAAAAAAAAGAGCTCCTAGCCAAATTTAATAGAAAATGTTTGGAAGTTAATTGAATAAAGACCTTAGAAATGAAACCCAAAAAAATCAAGATCACATGTTGGAGTTATAAAAATATGAATAAAAGAGAATTACTGCAGAGTTTTTTCATGAATAAATTAGATCACGTGGTTGAAGATGCATAGAAGTCATGGAAAATAATGTAATTCTTACCAAATATCAAATTTTGTTGATATGTTGTTTACAATCAAGTATTAATAGGATCGTTCCTTCACTTTTGTCCAGTAATTTTTTTTTATGAATATTGCTTGAGACAAGGCATGAAGCCAAATTATTATGGAGCTAACAAAAACACAGATGATCATTGCAAAGACAAAAAATGCCTATTGATCTTAGTTTTGAAAAGGTAGAAGGAAAACAGTAAGCAGGAAGGGAGTTTCACAACCTTGAAGTCCTTTGGATCAAAGCTACTGGAATAGAAAGCTGTATTATAATTGGATATTAAAGCAACGAACTGATGGCGACCACTAGATCAATGAATTAAACAAGCTGGACAAATAGAAACGTAGGAAAGAACACATCCCATAATAGTATTTATAGAAAAGACTGAGACTATCAACATCAGGGAGGTTGCTATTGAGAAGAAAGGGACCAATCAAATTACTGATACGTTTCTGCAAATTATCAAGAACCTTAAAATAAGACAGAAATAATTTATTTATTGCGGACTTTTATCCTCATCTTTCTTAGTTGTTGTTTCATGATGTTTCGGCCAACTATTCCTCAGGCCTTCATCATGGATGGCAGTAATTGCTGAGAATGTAGTTAGGAGATTCGGAGTTCCTATCGTGTCGCAGTTGGCTGAAACGTTGTGAAACAACAACTAAGATGAGGATAATAAATTCCAATTAAAGATTGTAACATGCTCTCTGAAAAATCAACCCTCATTTATTTCCAACCAGGAGCATCTCATCTGCATATCAGGTGGTAATATTGCAAGCATATAAAGAGATGAGGCAGCCATTTTGGTTTCTTTCTTCTTGATTTCGTTCAACGACCGACTCGTTGAATTATACACATGTGCTAGTAAAGTAAGTCACACGTTTCCCTACAAAAATGAAACTAAGTTGACAATATGAATGGGTTTTCATAATAAAATAAAATCATCCAAGAATTATCACCGAAATGTGATTGGTGTCCCTAAAATTCCGTTTAAGATTGCATCATTTTTGTGAATATCAATCAATTTTATCAATATGCTTAAGTATCGACCGCACACATCCATGTTAAATGGCCACTGGCAACTATTTGTATTTTATTTTGTTTTAAACATCTGAATGTATCAAATAGTATCTGGATCTTTATTTTGATTTAAAAATCTGAATGTATCAAATAGTACCTGTGTCTTTATTTTGATTTAAAAATCTGAATGTATCAAATAGTACCTGTGTCTTTATTTTGATTTTAAAATCTGAATGTATCAAATAGTACCTGTGTCTTTATTTTGATTTAAAAATCTGAATGTATCAAATAGTACCTGTGTCTTTATTTTGATTTAAAAATCTGAATGTATCAAATAGTACCTGTGTCTTTATTTTGATTTAAAAATCTGAATGTATTAAATAGTATTTGGATGTTTATTTTGATTTAAAAATCTGAATGTATCAAATAGTATCTGGATCTTTATTTTGATTTAAAAATCTGAATGTATCAAATAGTACCTGTGTCTTTATTTTGATTTAAAAATCTGAATGTATCAAATAGTACCTGTGTCTTTATTTTGATTTTAAAATCTGAATGTATCAAATAGTATCTGGATCTTTATTTTGATTTAAAAATCTGATTGTATCAAATAGTATCTGGATGTTTATTTTGATTTAAAAATCTGATTGTATCAAATAGTATCTGGATCTTTATTTTGATTTTAAAATCTGAATGTACCAAATAGTATCTGGATCTTTATTTTGATTTTAAAATCTGAATGTATAAAATAGTATCTTTATCTTTATTTTGATTTAAAAATCTGATTTTTTCCAATAGTATTTGGACCTTTATTTCTATTTAAACATCTGAATGTATCAAATAGCATATGGATCTTCATTTTGTTTTAAAAATCTGAATGTATCAAATAGTATTTGGATCTTTATTTTGATTTAAAAATTTGAATGTATCAAATCGTATCTGGATGTTTATTTTGATTTAAAAATCTGAATGTATCAAATAATATAAAGATACCAATAATCTTTATTTTGATTTTAAAATTTGAATGTATTAAATAGTATCTGGATCTTTATTTTGTTTTAAAAATTGTAATGTATCAAATAGTATCTGGATCTTTATGTTGTTTTAAAAATTTGAATGTATCAAATAATATCTGGATCTTTATTTTGATTTAAAAATCGAAATGTATCAAATAGTATCTGGATCTTAATTTTTATTTCAAAATCAGAATTAGTATTTAGATCTGTGTTTTAGCTACATCGACCTACATACCCATTCTTATTATAATAACACTCTTGAATAACTCTCATACAACTATCTACACAATAAAAACCATACAAAACTGAAATGTTCGAAATGCTCTGAATGTCAAAGATGATTAAGTTTTCGAAATAATTAAATACATAAAGATGTACCCTTTATTTACTCATCTGCCCCATCTGATCTTCCCAAATTAGAATGTACAGTTTCAACATTACAATCATTTATATTTTAACCATGGAATCCTTTCAACATGCAACAACACTTACTGCTGTAAATATATAATTGAACACTAAGGAGAAACAATTTTGCTTGCACTTATAAATTTAATATCTTAGTCTGATAGAACTCTTATCTTTCTTTTACAGAGAAACAAATATTCTGCTAAAATGCTGACGTTTGAAGAGAAAGCATTTTGTTGAACATGATACAACACTTATTGCTGTAAATATATAATTGAACACTAAAGAAAATTGTATTTGCATTTATATATGTAATCTCTTATAGTCTGATAATAATCTTATTTTTTATTTCCAGAAAAAAACACAGATTCTGCTAAAATGCCGAACTTTAATTTGGAAAAGAAAGCATTTTGTTGCGATATATGTGGAAGAGGATTTTCACAGGAAGCAAGATTAAAACAACATGTACGAATACACACTGAAGAGAAGCAATATACTTGTGAAATATGCAGTAAATCATTTTTGGGGAAAGGAGATTTAAAAACACATATCCGGACTCATACTAGAGAAAAGCCATATTCTTGTGATGCGTGTGGTAAATCGTATACAACTCAACAGAATCTAACTATACATATTCGAAGTCATTCTGGAGAAAAGCCACATTCTTGTGATATATGTGGTAAATCGTATGCAGCTAAAAGGGATCTAACAATACATATTCGAAGTCATACTGGAGAAAAGCCACATTCTTGTGATATATGTGGTAAATCGTATACAGCTAAAAGGAATCTAACTTTACATATTCGAAGTCATACTGGAGAAAAGCCACATTCTTGTGATATATGTGGTAAATCGTATACAGCTAAAAGGCATCTAACTTTACATATTCGAAGTCATACTGGAGAAAAGCCACATTCTTGTGATATATGTGGTAAATCGTATACAGCTAAAAGGAATCTAACAATACATATTCGAAGTCATACTGGAGAAAAGCAACATTCTTGTGATATATGTGGTAAATCGTATGCAGCTAAAAGGGATCTAACAATACATATTCGAAGTCATACTGGAGAAAAGCCATATTCTTGTGATGTATGTGGTAAATCGTATGTAACTAATAATTATCTAACTATACATATTAGAAGTCATTCTGGAGAAAAGCCATATTCTTGTGTTGTGTGCGGGATGTCTTTTGCAACATTGTCGCCTATGAAAAACCATATTAGAACACATACTGGAGAGAAACCACATTCTTGTGAAATATGCGGTAAATCATTTTCGCAGAAAGGAGCCTTAAAAGTACATATCCGGAGTCATACTGGAGAAAAGCCATTTTCTTGTGATATATGTGGTAAATCATATACAGCTCAACACACTCTAACCTTTCATAGTCAAAGTCATACTAGAGAAAAGCAATATTCTTGCAAGGTGTGTGGGGCATCTTTTCCTCAACTGGAGTCCATGCAAAAACATATTAGAATACACACTGAAGAAAAGCAATATACTTGTGAAATATGCAGTAAATTATTTTTGGAGAAAGGAAACTTAAAAATTCATATGAGGACACATACTGGAGAAAAGCCACATTCTTGTGAAATATGCGGTAAATCGTTTTTCGAGAAAGTAAACTTAAAAATACATATGAGGATTCATACTGGAGAAAAGCCATATTCTTGTGTTGTGTGCGGGATGGCCTTTGCACATTTGTCCTCTATGAAAAACCATATGAGAACACATACTGGAGAGAAACCATATTCTTGTGAAATATGCGGTAAATCATTTTCGCAGAAAGGAGCCTTAAAAGTACATATCCGGAGTCATACTGGAGAAAAGCCATTTTCTTGTGATATATGTGGTAAATCATATACAGCTCAACACACTCTAACCTTTCATAGTCAAAGTCATACTAGAGAAAAGCAATATTCTTGCAAGGTGTGTGGGGCATCTTTTCCTCAAAAGGAGTCCATGCAAAAACATATTAGAATACACACTGAAGAAAAGCAATATACTTGTGAAATATGCAGTAAATTATTTTTGGAGAAAGGAAACTTAAAAATACATATGAGGACACATACTGGAGAAAAGCCACATTCTTGTGAAATATGCGGTAAATCGTTTTTCGAGAAAGTAAACTTAAAAATACATATGAGGATTCATACTGGAGAAAAGCCATATTCTTGTGTTGTGTGCGGGATGGCCTTTGCACATTTGTCCTCTATGAAAAACCATATGAGAACACATACTGGAGAGAAACCACATTCTTGTGAAATATGCGGTAAATCATTTTTGGAGAAAGGAACCTTAACAACACATATGAGGATTCATACTGGAGAAAAGCCATATTCTTGTGTGGTGTGCGGGATGTCCTTTGCACATTCGTCCCCTATGAAAATACATATGGGAACACATACTGGAGAGAAACCACATTCTTCTGAAATATGTGGTAAATCATTTTTGGAGAAAAAAACCGTAAAAATACATATGGGAACACATACTCGGGAAAAACCATATTCTTGTGATGCATGTGGTAAATCGTATACAAGTAATAATAATCTTACTATACATATTCGAAGTCATTCTGGAGAAAAGCCATATTCTTGTGATGTGTGCGGAATTTCTTTTGCACAAATGTCCCCTCTGAAAACCCATATTAGAACACATACTGGAGAGAAACCATATTCTTGTGAAATATGTGATAAATCATTTTCGGAGAAAGGAACCTTAACAAAACATATTCGGACTCATACTGGAGAAAAACCATATTCTTGTGATGTATGTGGTAAATCGTATACAACTAAACAGAATCTAACCAAACATATTCGAAGTCATTCTGGATAAAAGCCATAATCTTGTGATGTGCGCGGATGTCTTTTGCAGAGATGTCAATCATGAAAAAACATATGAGAATATATACTGGAGAGAAGCCATATTCACGTGCTTTGTGTGGAATGTCTTTGCAATATTATCAACCATGAAAAGCCATATTCTTGTAAAATTTGTGGTAAATCATTTTGGGACAAAATAAATTAAATAAACATCGAAACTCATACTTAAAAGACAAATATAGCAACGGACATATACAAGTGAAACTATATTCTTTTAAAATATGCAGTAAATAATTTTCGAAGAAAGGAAATTTTAATAAACTTTACAATAAAGAATGATTGAATGCTAGACACTATCCGTGATTTCCCATCAGTCTATCTGTACAATGATTTCTTAGAAAATCTTGACATGAGGATACTTCTCCTTTGAAACACATCTTATGCCAAATGCCAAGTGATATTTACTATTTGAAATCTACATAAGCATAAGTACCCACTGACAATAATGTGGCTCCACCTTGTATCGATTTTAATACAAATAGAAACATATAATCTAATCAAGATACTCAAATAAAACAAATCAATCCTGATCTAAAGAAGTCAGCAATATTTATTAAATATATACGCAGATAAAAATCAAGACAATGTTAACAAATATATTACCCCCTTTTTGTTTTGCATGT
Organism: Euprymna scolopes; assembly: GCF_053919585.1. Classification (NCBI taxonomy): domain Eukaryota; kingdom Metazoa; phylum Mollusca; class Cephalopoda; order Sepiida; family Sepiolidae; genus Euprymna; species Euprymna scolopes. The sequence goes on along the minus strand of NC_136527.1, from coordinate 65,959,891 downwards.
TACTTGCTACAATTGCCAACTCATGCACACACTATCATATGCATATGCACATTTACAAACATAAATCAATGGCTTCACTTGATTTGCTGTCATCTGTTTACTTAAGCTGATTGTAAACAAATGTAAAAATGTATTTTAACATTCCTAACATTTCTTACTGAATAAAATAAAGTAGAAGAGGATCAAATGGGTGGAAAAACAAATTATGAAGAAAAGAACAAAAAAGACACTTGAAAAAAGAATAGAATAAAAAAAACTGAGTTAACGATCTTTTTGTTTTATATTTAAATCTACAGTAGAAAGGACAACGGTACTTAATGCTGTTTTTCTACCATATATCAAAAAGCACTTTGATACGTCGAGCCAATCAAATTCAAGTTAACAGACGCTAAAAGGTTCAATTAATTTTTTTATTCAATTATCTGTTTTTCACAGTTCACACTTCAATAAAGTTCTTTTTTGCCAAAATTTCTAAATAATTAAGATAATGAACCTATAGATTTTGTTTATAAAATTTGCCAACCATCCTACCCTCTATATTTTAAAAATAAAAACAAACAAAATATAAACATGGCCATCATTGGCCCCAAAACAACAATAAATAAATAAAAAAATGAATTAAAAAAACAATGGCTTCCAAATAACAATAAATAATAAAAAATTAATTAAAAAATTTTCATAAAAAGACATCTACGATTTTTTTCCATGTCTTATTTTACTTCGTTTTCGTTTTTTGTTAAAATAAAAGTTTGACCAGTGGTGTTTTCATTATTTTCTCTTTAGCAACTATTTTTCATTATTATCCCAATAAACATTAGATAAAACGCTTGGAATTTGATCTTGAAAAGCAAATATTAACTTTTGGAACATTTAAATGCAAAAATAAAAACCCAGCAATTTATAAAAGGATGTACCTTCGATAGTATAATCCTACAATGAATGTTTTATTGTTTTCCTTGTGGTAAACTTATCAATGAGATTGTCAAACTCTGTGTGTCTTGTTGATTCGTTTTCAATGGACAGAACAGCCAGATCCAACAGTCTCGACTTGCTCATGGTTGACAGGAGGTAATTTTTTATAAGTTTGATTTTCGAGAAACTTTTTTCACACGATGTCAGAAAAACACATATTGTCAGAAGGAATTTAAGAGCCAGCCTAACATATGGTAATGACTTAAAGTCCCACTTGATGAAAACTGTAAAAATTGCAGTATAGTCCAGTGCTTGGCTTCTTCTTCAAGTATATTTCAGCTGCTTGTCACCTTAAATGTTGAATTTCTTCCGATGAGCTTGGTAACAGACAACTGTATTTATTCCTCGCACAAAAAATATTATCAACAGAAAAAAATGCCATTTACTGCCTGTACTCTGGTATCCAACTCGATATGGAAACGGTCCAGACACTCTACCGTTTCTTTCTCAGTCTCATGCTGGAATGACAATCCAACGTCTTTTGCCTTCTCTCCTGGCATTCTCTTCTTTCTTCTGATTCTTCTCTCTGTAGAGATATCAAGTTCTTCACATTTTGAAGTGTATTGTCAACAACATTCATACGCTGCTCTTCGAAAAAGACTCTGAGACCCCTTTATTTGGTAGTAACCATGTCCAGGGAAATGCCTGATGTTTGTATGTACTTCTGAACTACGTTTACTTCTTGTAAAACGTCACTCCAGAATAACAAGAAAAAAAGCAGGAAAGCAATGAAAGACAAGTCACATATAGCTGGTAACAGATTGTCTCGTCAGTTTCTTCGACATCACACAGATTCAATAGCTTTCACAAACTGGTTAAACTTCTGTTTCATCGGCTTTACTGCATCCGCATGTGAACTCCCGTTGGAGTGCACATGCAGTTGTGGATAATCTCTATACTGTAAGACCTGTGTACTTAACACATCCAGCGTAAAAAATGTATAATGCCTTAAGTCTGCCAAAAATGTTACACAAGAGCAATTGTTAGAAAATGAATGTTTCCCACAAAGGTTCAAAGAATGATTACAACAAGGTACAAAAATGCCCTTGGATTAATGTCCTTGATCGTTTTTTTTTTTTGCTTCATACTACCATTAATTCTGGCCACGCTTGCAGCATTATCATACTCTTGACCACAACAGAACTTAATTTCTAGTCTTTTGTTTTCTAATTTCTCGAGGATCTCTTAAGTCAATGCAGTAGCTGTTTTACCTTTCAAATGTAAAAAATCCCAACAATGACTCACGCACTTCAACTGCACCATTACTAATATGTACATATCTAATTTGATCTGCAATATGGAAACGGTCCAGACACTCTACCATTGCTTTCTCAGTCTCCTGCTGAAATGACAATCCAGTTGACAAATTACCGGTGGTGTTGGCGGCTGTGCCTTCAAACTCTTCTTTTGATCGAGTTGCAATTGCTGTATCATAATGATCTTCAATATAAGTTTGTTCTGTGTCGCTGTCTCTCAATTTTTCACTATCACTTGAAAAATGGATTTCCACCTGTTTTTCATGCGCTCTACACTCAGCTTCAATAAAATCTAAACTTTTGACAATTTCTGGTTTTTGTATCCACTTCAGCAAAGATCCTCCTTTTCTTTTTTAACTTGACGGTGCTTATAGCCACTTGGACGGTTCCATCGTTTCATGATTATTCAGGTTTCGGTTCTGAAAATAAATGAAATGCATGCTTTTTCAGAAAACCTGATACTACTGTGCACCTAGGAAACTCGACAGTATTTGACATTCGTTTTTAAAGTTACAACAATATGAACTTAAAATAGAACGTTTTATTCCAAGTCACGATTTTGGGATAGTCATATATATATATATATGATGGTCATATATGTATATATATGATGGTCATATATATATATACATAATATACAATATAATATAAGTTAATACATATATGGTCATATATGTATTAACTTCATTGGCAGTATCAGTTCTTCTCCTGCACCAAAGAAGACCGAAAGATTGGAAAAAAAATTTGTGCTTTTGGAAAAAATGTTTCAGGTTTTTCCGAGTGACATTTTGTATTCCTACACGTCAACAAATAAGACATAAATACAGAAAAGATATAAACATTTAGATACTTTTCTTATTGATAATATATATATCTGTGTTTATATATGTATGTATATATATATATAAGTTATTTCATTTCATTATAACCATATAACAAGAAGTACATAGTAGTTAAACATATATATATATATATAAATGGAAGATGGCGGCTATGAATGGATATAAAAAATGGAACAGAACGCAAATTTTAGAGAAACGAAATTAGCAAGTCGAGTGTACAGCCTAGCAAGAAAAACTACTTTACTGTGAACGATAACAACAAATTATGAGCGTATTTTAATTGTTAATCAATCTGTACTTGTTATGAATATATTAATAATGAAATAACTACATTTTTTCTTCAACTAGACTGTAGTTTCACATAGCATTCTAATAAACAAAGATACCGTAAATATTGAATTTCCTCGTCCTTTCTCTGTATAAATAATTACCAAAACAAAACCATGAAATGAAAAATAAAACAAAAACAATAAAATGAAATAACCAAAAACATCTGTAATCCTCCAGAATAGCCAACAAAGCAATTTTAATGTCTGTTTTAGTTAAGAAAAAAGTAGTGTGAAAAAAAATGCTAGGCTGTACAGACGACTTGTTAATTTCGTTTCACTAAAATTTGTGTTCCGTTCCATTTCTTACATCATGCTGCAGCCGCCGTATTGCATACGATCTATGTTTGTACACACACACACATATATATTTTGACTGTCTTTAAAATAGTTTATAAAGTATACACTTACATTTTTATCTTGGAAAATTTACACTGTCTTTTGTGTGTCTTGTCAGTAGTGGAGAAACATTAAAACCAAATTGTCAAATAATATGAACGATACCAATTAGCAAAAATAATTTCTGTCAGTAGTCTGAGATTTATTGCCTTGTATTTCCCCGTACAGACACATAAACTGAAACCAAAGAAGAAATGTCGTCAAAAGTTTTTTTTAATTCACTAATTCCTTTAATGTCCACTTTACTTGATGCCAACACTTTGAAATTGTTTGAAGATTTTTTTCACATTTTTGTTACCATTGGTTGGCCAATGCTGGATAGGAGACCCGGATATATATCTATATATATAAATATGTTACTCTTGGTTCGTTCGTAATTAATAGTCTAAAACCCCACTGGACGGATGATTTCCACATTTTGGTATAATATGTTTACTGTACCCATGCGTGTTTCTTTTTATCTCTTTTTAATTATAACATTATACTTAATTTTTCTATAATGAATAGTTGGTTTTCTTTGTACGGATGGGCCATTTTTTATTTCGGGACAATTATTTCACACCGCGTGCCATCACGTGACATCACTAAATGGAACTTTGCCTTAAATTGACTTTTTACGTTCAAAAATGGAATTATTTCTCTTTCATTAATATATATATATATATATATATATATATATATATATATATATATTAATATTTCGTGTTTTATATATATAAAGTAAAATTGTTGAATGTTATTCTCATGATTATATTTGTTTGGGAGAAGTACAATTAAAAAAAAAACGATTAAAACGGAGTGAAATTTAAATTTCCATTCCATTTTTACAACAATCCAGCGCGTACTTCGCAAGTTTTATCATAAGTTAACGGGCAACCCATAAAAATCGGGTAACTGAGTGTCAAATCTGCTTAAAATATTGTAAAAAAAAAAAAAATAGAACCTCTCCCTAATATACTGGCAATAATTTGGTTCTGTCCTTCCCTTGAGTGTTCTAATAAGAGGGATTGATTTACTAGGATCTGTATTAGAAGCCGAGCAAAATTATTTCATTGTTGAATTTTTTGAATTTTGGTTAAATTTGTTAGTTTGCAATCGCTAAAAGCCCACACAAAAATTGAACAAAAGACAAAATTAAAAAGAATGGTACTCATGCAGAATTTACCCTCCCCCCCCACACACACACATACCGGATTCCAATTAGTTTAGGGTTTGACCGGCCATCGTGATGACCGAATTCAGTCGAGCATTGTCCAAATGTTTAAACATTAAACCAACATTTTATTTATTTTTTTGCAGAATTAATTAATGATGGGAGTATTTTTTCTGTTTATTTTCTTAACATCTGTTGACCAAAAAAATAATTTGTAATCTCTTGAAAAAAAATCTAACTTTTCTCTACTTTCACCTAACTATTTACAGTATTCATATAAAGTATTCATCTTTTCTTTTTTTAATAAAAATTCGGGATACTCCTTGGGCGTTGAGTTCCATGGCGACCAGGATAAAAACACGCTTTGCTCCCTTCCTGACGCAAATGCACGTAACACTTTTTTTATTTACTTACGTTGTCGTAGT